>NW_008824369.1:965063-997024 GCF_000699105.1 Pygoscelis adeliae
CCCTGGTGGAGATCTATAAGCAACGGTGTGCCAAGAAAGGCATTGAGCATGACAACCCTATTTCTCGGTACTATGACAGACTGGCAACGGTCCAAGCACGGGGGACTCAAGCTAGCCACCAGGTATTAGAATATATGATGAATTTTAACAAGGGCTTTTCCTGAGGACTCTACTATACTGTGTCCAATCCCCCCCCGCCCTGAATCTTCACCTCTCATTAGATGCAAGACAGATATATTTTGCAGAGGTGGTGTTTTGATTTTTTGGAGGTTTATTTTGTTTTTGCTTAATGTATTCTTGGGAACTCTTACATCTTTTTTGGTATTTTAGATAATCTTGGAAAGCTTCAAAAAAAGCTGTATTTGTTTTACTCTAGGTTGTTTTGGGTAACTGCAACTAAAAAAGACAAGGTGTTGATTGCTTTTTGGCCCTTTCGTATAGTGCTTTGAAAATAATTAATTGATAACATGGGAAACAGCATTCCTAATTTACATAAGCAGTTACAGCACGGTATGTGAAGCAGGCTTCCCTGTGTTACTCTAATGTATCTCCTAAAATTGCCGGTGGATTCATTTCATCTAAGTCGAATAGAAACAGTTCAGTAATCTCACCCTAATAAATGATAGTACTCCAAAAGAATGAAGCTCCCTCTCTCTGTAACCTCCATCAAAAATCCAAGTGTGATAAATAAGGTTATGCTTTTTATCTTAAGGTTAATGCAAATTCTTACATAAAACGCCAGTCCCATTTCAAATATCGCTATTAGAAAATCCATGGTATACATGTATCGCAGACTTCATTTAGTGAAACTATCTTTTCAGGCTTTCTTTGTTACAAAATAAAATGAAGTGTTACGTAACATCTGTTTCTATTTTGAGAATTTTTCCTTCAGGTTATGAAATTCTTTAACAGCCATTTAATTGAAGTCAGTATGACTATCATGCTTTCTGGTGTAATAGAACAGATCCTAACTTTATTTCTTTTTCTAATTTATTAGGCTAGTATATGCTACAGTAATTAAATATTTTGGTAGATTGCAAATGTTTACATCTAGGGAAAAAACTATTGCACAGTGTTCACTTACAGAAACAGTTGAATACAGCTCTCAGCTTTTATCTTTTTGTATTTTTGAGTTAATTTTGCTGTAATAATACAATACAAATTACTTTGCCCAGTGTTGTCGTTCCCTATCTTCTGTAATAAAAATCCTTTACCTTTTACCCTGTATATGAAGAAACCATGCAGAGCGCCATCTTTAGTTGCATGCTTTGTAGGTCTCATGTATAATTTCAAATCTTGCTGTTGTGCTTAAAATAAAGGCTTTTATTGCTGCAAAATGCATATCCAGCTTGCACTGAAGCTAGAAAAATAGTGAAGTATGTTCTGTTAGTTTCCCATAAAGAAGTGCAGCATTGTGAGTTGAATATCTCTTTACCTCACTTCTGATTTTCTTGAAAGTCTTGAATAGAAGATACTTCAAATCAGGTTATATAACTTTTCAGTCTCAGGTTTTCTGACATGCCTGTTTGCAGTTCTCATGCTTATATGGTTTTTATTAAAAATTTAGTCTTTTCAGATAAAGAATATTTTCTAGCTGTGTAGAGGATGGGCTAACAAAATACTATGTGTGTTTCTGACAAAGAAGTCAGGAAACAGTGTTGAATTGAAAGCGTCCAAGTTCAGGATGTTTTTCCTAAAATGGGATGCAGCAGTTGAGAGAAGAAGTTTGGTAGTTGCTTTTGGCATTTGTCTGTTGCTAAGAAGTGTATTAAAAATGATCTCTTTCAACTATTATTTTTCATATGTAGGTTCTCAGAGATATACTTAAAGAAGTACAGAGTAACATGGTGCCGCGCAGTATGCTTAAGGAGTGGGCTTTACATACATTCCCCAATGCTACGGATTACTGGACTTTTCGAAAGATGTTCACTATTCAGTTAGCCCTAATTGGCTTTGCAGAATTCATCTTTCATTTAAATAGACTCAACCCTGAAATGCTGCAGATTGCCCAGGTATGCTTTAGTTTGTTCTAGATGCATGCTGTCGTCTTTGATCAAATGGAAATTTGGACTATACTTTTGAAATGAGTCAAAACGGTAATTTGACATATATAATTAACAGTGCATTTCAGTAGGCTTTTCATTTATATGTGATTGCACATCATGTAGGTAGTAATTTAAACTGCTGTCCCTGTGGACATCAACTCTACCTTTTGTGGTGAGAATTTAGAACTTTGTCTGTAAAATTGTTCTTAGATATTCAAACTGTTCATGTAAATGACTGATAAATCTCTCTTTTTAGTCCTCCTTCAAATATATTGCTTTGAATATATCTCTGTGTCAAACAGATTTTAAAAAAAGTAATATTTAGAGCTTCATTTTCTTAAAGGGGAATATCCTTTTTCAAATACTGTTCTTTTCAGCATTGCTATCATGTCAAGCTACAACTCCTATTAGCAGTGATTTTTCTGGCCACACCTTAGTAGGGCAAAGGTGGTATATATTGAAGTCTTAATGCCATTTTAATGCATGGAGGGCTATACTCTGTATAGCAATTAAGATTCTTTAATCCCTCTCAATAAGTGTTCAGATGCTTACCCAGAGTGAACAACGCATAGAGAATGCTTACCCAGAGCTAGGATGCATAGAGAACAGAGATCTGTCTATTTGCATGACTCCTTATAGACCATGCTACAGAAGAATCTATTCCTTAAGTGTGATATTACAATAATGTGTATTTAGTAAGGGGTTTTGGACACATGTTTTGAGAGAAATACATACCTGACTTTGTGCATGCCTTTAAGTTTAGGTTTTTTTCTCAAAAACCGTTTGACTGAAAGAGTGAAAAACTATTGGAGTACTATTTGTATGCTGAGTATTAACAGTAAACAAAAATTCAACTTCCTTTGGCTTCATTAATGAAAATCTGTTCCTTTAATTACTTTTGTGCATCTTGCTTTTAAATCCAGGATACTGGCAAGCTAAATGTAGCTTACTTTCGCTTTGACATTAACGATGCTACTGGAGATTTGGATGCCAATCGTCCAGTTCCATTCCGGCTTACTCCAAACATTTCTGAATTTCTTACCACCATTGGGGTGTCTGGTCCACTGACTGCATCTATGATTGCAGTAGCTCGCTGCTTTGCACAGCCAAACTTTAAGGTTTGTATACCTTTTGAAAGGTTGTTTGCAGGCATGTTATATTTGGCAATTTATAAACTAAACAGCACTTTCTTGGTTAAGGTAGAAACTGAACAGCCTGTATTTGTTTTTAAATCTTACCCTAAGGTCATCACAAAGGCCAGCTGAAATGTTTGCAATTTGTCTTTTTGGAAAGAATAGGAGGAAGATAGGTGTAATTCTACCCTTAATTTAATTTTTTGTCCAAACGTGTTAATTCAGGCTGATTGTTTCAGTGCTCTACCCTCATAAATCCTTACAAATTCTGGCAGTGGTAAATACTAAAATGACACTTGCAACATCATTTAGAATCTTCATAATAATCTGTGAATAGAAATATGTCTTGCCCCTTTGTTAGTGGAATAGAATGCTAAAGATATACTGTTACTTTGATGGATTCTAGCTCTTAGCAGGGTGTAGTTTTCTAAAGAAATTGTCTAACTTCCTTTTAAATTCTAATGCTTTCCAAAAATGAGGCATCGTGCGGTTAGGCAAGCAATTTGCACCAGAAAGACATTGCACAGAACATACTGTAGCTATGGTGTGAGCTAGTTACTTTTAAAAAGATGGAAAATATCCTAAAGTGATTTTTTTTCTTTATCTCTAATACAGAAAGCTGTGTTAGAATATTTTTTAATAGTTCATCATCTTACCTTACAAAGCCGTGCCTATACGTGGAAATGAATTTGCAGACATAGCCTGTAATTTCAACATCTGAATGATGTATGCCCAGTTAGACTTGCCACATCAATTTGGTGTGGCCCCACCTCGAGTACTGTGTGCAGTTTTGGGTGCCTCAATAGAAAAAGGACATCAAACTATTAGAATGTCTCCAGAGTAGGGTGACCAAGATGGTGAAAGGTCTCGAGGGCAAGACTTACGAGGAGCGGCTGAGGTCACTTGGTTTGTTCAGCTTGGAGAAGAGAAGGCTGAGGGTGACCTCATCGCAGTCCACAACTTCCTGAAGGGGGGCAGTGGAGGAGGAGGTGCTGATCTCCTCTCTCTGGTGACCAGCAATGGGACATGAGGAAATAGAATGAAGCTGTGTCAGGGGAAGTTCAGACTGGACATGATGAAAAGGTTCTTCACTGAGAGGGTAGTTGGTCACTGGAACAGGCTCCCCAGGGAAGTGGTCATGGCACCAAGCCTGTCAGAGTTCAAGTTGCATCTGGACGACACTCTTAGTCATATGGTTTAGTTTGGAGTCATGTGGAGCAGGGAGTTGGACTCGATGATCCTTATGGGTCCCTTCCAACTTGAGATATTCTATGATTCTATGATTTCTTGAAGATCAAAACACAGGTGCCCATTTATTCTTTTTGGAGCAATGGGTGCCCAGCTCAGTTCAGGTATGTGGCGATTATTGCTTTAGATTATCTATCTTTTGGACTTAAGAGGAATGCTTTTAACACTTTCTGCATTTATCTTTTTTACAAATGTCCATAGAATATATTTAATATGTGTTTGTATATGTTGGCCTAATACCTACATGTGTTATAAAATGTTTTATTTGTTATGTGCAAACAATGAATTTGACTCAGACTGGATACCTAAAAGTTTGTTTTAGAAGCTCAAGACTGTTGGAGTTGACAGATTAATGTCAGTAACTCAACTCAGTGATGAGAAAAAACAGGAAACTATTTGTTGCAGGCATTTCTTTTCATCCAAGGATAGAACTGGCCTATATATACATGTGTATATACATATATATTATATACATGTGTATATACATATATATTATATACATGTGTATATACATATATATTATATACATGTGTATATACATATATATTATATACATGTGTATGTATGTTGCAGTCAGCATTCTGTCCCTGTTCGGCAGAAAACAGCATTCCCTAAGAGTGTAATCATTGTGCAAAAAAAGGCCAGCTTCGCAGAGCACTCTTAATCTTTGCACAGGACTTAGGTGTATGGAAAAAATCATAAATTTAGTGGAGTCATTTAAAAATAGAATATACATGACTGTATTTGTATATGAAGATCTTAATATATGTTATAGTTTATGTGATTTTTCATTTCTGTAGGAGTCATTGTGTTGTGTTTTCATAATGAAAGCTTTTTATGAAAAGAAACACCTTGAGAGGAAATAGTAAAGATAGTTGGAAGCCACACTCACCTTGAAAAGACTGAGATAGCAATGTGGGACCAAAAGTGTCAAAATGCTGTTGACTAAAATCTAGTCACAATTCTGTAATCCCTGATGGTTCTTTGGATTAAATATAATAGTCTGATTTTTCTCCTTCATATAGGTTGATGGCATCCTAAAAACTGTGCTACGGGATGAAATAATTGCATGGCACAAAAAAACACAAGAGGATACTTCCTCTCCGCTCTCAGCAGCTGGGCAACCCGAAAATATGGACAGCCAGCAGCTGGTTTCACTAGTTCAAAAAGCTGTCACTGCTATCATGACTCGACTTCATAATCTTGCTCAGTTTGAAGGAGGAGAAAGCAAAGTCAACACTCTGGTAGCAGCTGCAAATAGCTTGGATAACCTCTGTCGTATGGATCCTGCCTGGCACCCCTGGCTGTAACTTGAAATTTTCAATAGCTTTTTTTGCTGCTGTTTGTGGTGTGAGCCATACATTGTGTTAAGAAAATGTGAACAAAGCTTTCCAGACCATGGCTTACCTGTCACATTGCATTTTGTCAGTCTTCGTTTTAATCATGTTTACAGTAATATGACAATTTTACTGTTTTTAATTTCATGAGGGGACATTTCCTCCTGTTTAAGAAAGGTTGTTTAATATGCAACAACAGCTTTCACAAATAGCTTGAAATGAAGAGAGGAAACAAATAATGTACAGAAAAATCTTATTTTATGAGGATGACTATAAAACTAGCACTGTTAGATTTAGGATCTGCCATTCCTAATAATCTGCAGTATATAGATTTTTTAATACAATAGTAATTATTAAAAAAAAAGACAGTATTCCCAGTTACTGAATTTTACTTTGTGAAATTTTACTTAATCACTGTCCCTTCATTATACCAAATTGAAGGCACAAATAAATACTCTTCCTTTAAGTTTGCTTCAAATTTACATGAGCAAAGTCAGTTTGTACAGAGAATTTTGTACCAAATGTATAGAGGTGACTTTTTGTTAGGCACTGAGAAAATGATGATCAAATTGTGCTAGCTTTTCTTGGAGCACAAGCTATGTACAGTAAAAGCGTAAACCATTTAGAGTATTTGGTTTAGTTGTGGACAGTGTTTGGGGGGGGGAAGTTCATAAAAAGGATGGAAAAAGTCATCCTTTGATACATGCATTTGGCTGTAATAGATTAAAAAAAGTAAAATCTTATAAAGCTCTCTCTTTTTTTAAAATGTTTAGAATTACAATAGCTTCTTTAGAATGAATCAATTTCTCTGTAATTTAAGAAAAGATCAATTTAATGTTTCACTCGTCTTTCTGTTGTGTTAGCATTTTTATAAAACTTCGGTGTTGAGAATGTTAAATTTGTACAGAGTGATTTTTTCAAAATAAATATTTTGTAAAACTCTCTGTGGTATTCATTTTATTCAGAATATTTTTAATATTATACTATGGACTAAACAGAAAAGACCCAAAAGCAGGTGTAATCCTTAATAAATGAAAACAGCCTGTATGTTAAAGGGTGATGGCTGTATTAATGAGACATGGATGTGATGTTCTCATGTATGGTATTGAATTTGTTTACAGAAGAGCTGCAAACAGGAAGTAGGTATATGACAAGACTTTCTTTATTCCGTGTACAGTCTTTCTTCCTAGCCAGTCACTTAATGTGTTAGCCATCTGTTTTCTAAAAGTCTTTCTTTAAACAGAAGAGTCTATTTCGTGTCTACAAGAAATTCAGCTTTTAAGTAATTGTTCACAGGTCAAGATTATATCTGCAGATGAACTGCTATTCCCACAGAAACAAAGATGATCTTGATTGCTATAGCAAAGGATGGGTCTGTCTGTCTGGGGTTTTTTGTTTGTTTGTTTTTCGTTTTTTGTATTTTTTTTAAAGCAGTCAACAGGTTCTTTAGAGATTTCAGAATAACACGAGAGGCATAATTGAAGTTAATCACCACCATTCAGTAGTGTACTGTCTGTGAGACAAGGGAAATTTCTAAAAGCCAATCTGATGACTTTTCCTGGGTGGGTGAGCTCACCTGCAAGTTAACAGATGAACAACATCTAATTCATTGGTTACCTGCAGATTAAGGCTTGCTGTAGGTATGGCTGTAGTCAAGTCATTATGTAAAAAGAAAGCAGCATGGACTTTCCATGGGTCTTTCACAGAGTTGCAAAAAGACCTGTTCCTTTCATCTTTGCAGCCATTAGCAGAAGCAGTCAATTGATACGGACTTGAGTGTCAGCATTATGCAGGAGTACACGCCCCTCTCTACTGTTCATCTTATACGACAGTTCTGCTAACACCATAAGCCAGCGCTGAACCTGGTGCAGAGGGAAGCGAGGCTGATGGACAGAAGGTGCTTTATATGTGTATATATACACACACACATACAGGGAGAGTTTGCATCCATGACTGTAATATGAACTAAAATTGTTAACTTGATGAATTTAAACTCATTTGAAGGCTGTGTTAAATAGGTTTTTACTGTATGTTTGGCTGGGAGGCATCACTTTGTCATGTCAGACAGACCTCAGGTGTCAGTTATTTGCTTGGTCTTCATTGCCTTTCAGGTGGGATATTCCAGTGTTGTACTAAGTATGAAGCCTTTGGTGGTTAGTACAGAATATTTTGCTATATGTTAGTTATGCATAAATGTTACAGTATGTGCCAATTCAACATAGTATATAAGATAAAGTATAGTTTTGCTAGGTTAATTTGTGAATTTGCAACTGTTCTTTACTTTTTGAGCAGTAACAAGCTCATCTACTTTTAGAAATGAAGGTACCTTGCACTCCAACTTAAATGCATTTTTTTCCCCCCTTGGGATATAACTATAATACAGCAGGAAAAATAAAATGCAATTTTGAAAATGGAAATTAAGATATTATTGATTTGTAAATGAAAAGGAAAGCTTTACCCTTAGCTCTCGTAAATGAAAAGTAAATATGCAATAATGAATTTATGGAAAAATGTCATTTTTAGAGAAAAAGCCTGGAAAATAAATGAATGTTCCATTTTTGTTGTAAAATACAACACAATATTAAGGAACAGTGATAAATTTAATTTATTCTGTGTAGGAGTTGTAATAATCTAATCCTAGCAGGTTTGGAATAAAATGCAAATTGGAAGTACTTGTTCGCTAGCTTAAACTGCAACTGCAGTAATGCATTATATGTTTCTCTGAAATTATTTCACTTGGAGGATTTCCCATGCAAGTTTCTTTTCAGTTCTTTCCTAGGCGAGATGGACCAGAGCTTTTCCAAGCTGAATCAGTGCTGCCTTTCCCATTAGTTGGTTTGAGGACCTTAGCAAGAACAAAGGGACTCTCATCAAGCAAGTCATGACTTTCCTAGGTGTCTACCTACTTCTTCCCTGGGTCCAGAAGAATCAGTAGCAAATAAGGTCGAGCAGAAACAGATGGTAAACATTCAGCCCTCAAAAGTTTAAAAAAAGAATGATAGCCAACTGGTTGACCCTGAACCATAGCCACGTGATGACAGGTAAGGCAGGTTGGTTTGTGGACTTGAGAGGTAGGCATTTAGATCAAGGGCATCAAGCCTTTCTGCTTAACGTAGTTCTTAAGTGGATCAAAAGATTTGCTGTGGGATTTGGCTGGGAGAAGTTTATTCCTTCCCACCAGATACCTTTTGTTCTAGATTATGGTTCTGTTTCCTTGTATGATGAATAAAGCGTGGCCCCTTTATTCCCACGCTTGGTTTGTGTGCTCCTTATATGTCGAAGAGAAGATGATAGATTGAGTTATGCTGTATGCCAGTATATACAAGTGGAAGCTCAAATACCTGAGTGGTAAGGACTATATAAGGAATTGGAAAACAAACATATCTTTTTTTTGGCAAAGACTTGCTTCCTTATCAAAATCATGTTGGCAAGAAGAATCTGAACTTTTTTCTTATAAAACATAACACTTCCTGCATGTGTCACAACATACTCTATATGCAGTCATTCACAACTAAGCTTAGTGCTTTCATGACTTGAAGGGAATTGTTGGCTTCCTTTTATTGAAGATTGTAACATTTGTAGCTGTGAAATATGGCACATGCTGCATCAGAGTGTTGCAGTATTTTTTCCTTAATCATTTGCGTGTCAGATATGTCCGACTCCAAGAGACGACAGCATTCCTTGAAAGGAAATCATCAGATAATTCAGCCACTTTTCTGTTCATGATAGAAATCATAATGGAAAAATCAGAATGTAAGTTAAAATAGATGAACTTTGTTGTTTTTAGATTTGTGACATCTCTCTTGTTTATTCAAATATACTCCTAAAAGAAAACTTGGGGTGTGAGGGAGCAGTTGTAATAGGGAAAAGAGAGTTATTTTAATGAGGTGTTAATGTGCAAATGTTAATACTTGGTTCTCTTCTTTCATGAATATAACTATGGATTTACCTTATTTTGTGAGAAGGCTTACACAGTCTTAACCCAGAGTTTTACCGCTGGTTCCAAGGAGGTAAATCCTGAAAGCTTTTAGTGATACATGAGCATTCTTCAGAGTCTGGAGGAAATCTTCTGACATATCTTGTATGATCAGCAACTGTTCATTAGCAGGTAAGTGGTTTGACATAGCACAGTATATGAGGTTCATGATTATCTTCAAGTACACGTGGGATGTATCTTAGCTGCATTTAATTTTTTATGATTGTAGATAAGGGTTCCCTCTGTCTCATTAGTTCAGATATATGTTCAATATGCATCTTGCTGAGCAGATACTTGAAAGTGAAATACATTCGTTGTCAATTCACTCTTAAGTGTTCCCTTTAAGGTTTGTTCCCTCAGATTAGATATTGCACAAAAAAAGCCCATGTTATTACTCTGTAAAATCAAATGCTTGAGAATTAAGAGAGATAAAATTTAAAATTGTCTCTGAAATCATGCGCATGGGCATTATGCCATTCTTAAAATTCCTCCTGTTGTGTTTTTGGTTTTGGTGTCGTCGTCGTGTCCCCCCCCCCCCCCCGCCCCCCCCCCCCCCCCCCCGTTTTTTTTCCTCCCAGATCCTCTGGACAGATTTGGCTGGATCTTTGTGCTGGTAACTAGTGACAAGTCCTTGACATCAAAGTTGTGCCAGCCATATTTTAAGTCTGTATGAAATGCATAGAGATATACATGTCGGTAGACTTTCGCACCCATACCTCTGTTGGTGTGAAGCGGGCTTTATGGTAGGTTGCTCGAGTGACAGAAATATTAGTAACTAAGAAGCAGATTTGGCATGAAAAACTGTAGACAAAAACGTGAGCTGTGGATTTTACATGGAGAATAAACAGTTGTCAGGTTTCTCAAATTATACTGTATTATTTCAGATTCCTGATTTTTGTAATTTTTTTTTTATTAGATGCTGCTGCTGCAATTTAAGCATTTATTATTACAGTCTGCTCTCAAAGTAGATTATCAGAATTCATTTGCTTAAGTGAATTATACTCCAAAACAAAATCATTTAACATCAGTTGGGTGTTTGAGTCCACCCTCTGAAAATGGTATGCTACTTTCCTCTCCTGTAATTGGGCTGTCCATGAATTGTCAGATACAAAGAGAGAGAGATTAGTTATTACTGGAAGAAGATGACTCAAAGCATTTCAGCAGCAGACAATGAAAGCTCTGTTTTGTAATGGCAGTAGAATAAAGTTGCTTTTAAGGCTCCGATCTGTTTCAAATATGATGTATGAAATGTTCTTTTGTGGTGTAGAAACCTATTCAGGGAGAAGAATTCAAACTCACAGGAGCTTTTAATCAGCTTAGTGTGGGTGCATTTCACATTTAAGAGGTTCAAGAGAGCACATGTGAAACAACTGGTGTCTCGCATGTGATTTATCATCATTCATTGGATGTGTCGGGGTCCTCGGTGCCCGTGTGTGCGGGCACTCTAGGCTCATTCTAGGGTGTTAGTCAAATGGTAGTGCTACATGGGATTTCTTTTAAAGGAGGACTCAAGGTGCTGAAATGCCAGGGGGGGGGGGGGAGTGTGGGGGGGGGTGGAGTCTGTGAAATTGTTAACTTAGAATTTCCTCTCTTGACTGTGGCCTTTTCATTTGCTCTAAATTAGCATTGCCTTTCCCTGAGAGTTTCAAGAAAAGAGCAGAGGAAATGCTATTTCTGTGTCAGCTATGTTGCGTCCCCTCTCTGCTTTCAAACTTCTCCCTTTGCTGTTACAATCTAATGTTTTACTTCAAGAAATCTTCTATTTCTTTCAGCTACCCCACAGAAAACACCAGATATGTAAGTGTACTGGGCGTAAACGCCAGGGTCTGGGTGGCAGGGGCTGGAGCAGTGTCCTGTGGGGAGGAGGCTGCAAACCGCCCCGTGCCGGTCCCAGCTGGTTCCAGCCGGTTCGGGAAACTGGTGGGGACTTCAGCCACTCAAGGAGCGCGTGGCGCTGCAGCTCGGGTGTGCCTGAGGGAAGGCAGCAGCCGTGAGGGACCCCAGCTACGGGTGATCCATGCAGAGCAGAGGAGCAGTAAGAAGCGAAGACCTGTGGAGGAGAAGAGAAACAAGCAAGGAGTGGCTGAAAGGCACTGTTACACACTGCCCGTGCCCTTACCCAAGGGATTGGGAGGGACTGAGTGGAATACACTGCAAAAATGAGGGAACTTGAGGCTAGGAAGCAGGGAGGAGAGGTGGCAGACTGAAGCTGCGCCTGGCGAAACGAGAAGGTGCTTCCCTAAGGGTTTGTTTCATTGTTTGGTGTTTTTTTTTCCCTCAATAACTGAGTCAGTAATTAAAGTTTTATGTTAATTGGCAATAAATTAAATTGAGGGAAATTCCCCCAGTCCAGACTGCTCTGCTGATGACAGTTAAGCAGCCTGGCAAATGGTTTTAGCTGTGGTAACTTATTCTGATGGCTGGATCTTGTACAGCCAGGACTTTGAAGACATTGTCATGGAAGCTCATTAAGGGAGATTTTGGTACTACAAAAAGCAGTTACTTTTTTTTAGGTGTTGCTTTTCCCTCTGACTCCACTGAAGCACTACATGTGGCTAATATGCTTTTGGAAAAATCTTTGAGTGAGCTATAAAACTTGTCCTGACTTGTCTAGTCCTGAAAGGTTGTATCATGCTTCTTGTAAGAAATGAGGTGTGAACCCTGCAGTCATGACAAAGTTTCAGGTGATTCGCAATGTTCTGCTATGTCTGTGTTTCCAAGGGAGAAGCAGTAACTAGTGTGGGTGCTTTCTTCCCTGTCCCCTATTTTGGCAGTGTAGTCTTTTGGATTTATGAGGGCAGAAGCTGTTTATTTCTTGTTGTGTTCAACAATGCAAACGTCTTTAGCACTTTGTATGAATACGCGTCTTGCCATTTAATTGGTGCCGGCTGGATTTCTCGGAAGAAAACTCTAACTGTCCCAGAAATCAGCTGTCATAACAAAGTGCTGATAAAAGCCCTTTTCCAATCCACCTGATTCTTGTGCTTCTGAAAATGGTATAGACATTTTTTATATTTAGAAGTGATATTAGCTTTGGCTTTTAACATTCATGTCCCTATGCCCTAATACCAGGCCTCACTTGCTGCCTGCAGCCTAATTTTATTTTTTTAGGAAAGGATATTTATCCAGGCTCTAAGATGCTGTCGGAATTGTACCTTAATCAATCAACCACTGCTTACCCTCAGTCCAGCCTCCGTGAACTGTTACAGTACCAGCTATATTAAAGAAGCTTTCTCAGTCTGTTATCTGGGAAAGGACAGAAACCTTTGCCGTCTCTTTGCTTCTCTTGGTACTAACACATTAATTATTGTCTCTCTCCACTCCTTGCTGCTGTTTGTAAGGAATTGGCATTAAAGAATCTGTTCTGCTTATTCAGCAAGAGTTCTCATCGGTAGCAATTCATAAACCACTTTACAGTGGGTCAGTATTGCTTAACCATCCCTTGAAGCAGTACGAGTGGCACAGAAATTTTAATTGAGGTCTGGTGGTGTCACTGAAATGTTGTTTCATTGTGTAATAGCTGTCCCCATTCCTTTCTGTAATAAAAAAATAGCAATTGTCAGGTAGAGAAAGATGCTGTATTAAAATTCTGTAAATTAAGCATGTGCATTATTGTAAAGGCTATTTTTTAACATCTCATGCAATAAACTCTATCTATCCATATTTTTTTTTTTTTAGCTTGAGCATGTGAAGGGACTACTCTTTGTGAGATTCTGTAGAGGACTGGGGGTCAGGACTTCAGGATTCTTTGTCTAACTCTGTGAGTGATGCACACTCTCCAGTATGAAGTAAGGGGCTGGGGGTGGGGGCAGAGATTTGATACTTTTGATACTGGGGTGTGTGTGTGTAAAACATATTTGCTTTGTAGTCCATGGGTGAAAAATGTTGCTCTTGGTTAAAATAATCTTATCTTTCTTGCTAAGGTACTGCAATCTGGGTGGTCCAAACTCAATTTTGTTGGGATTAAATCAGTTTTGAGACACTTTTGTGGGACAGTGTCCAAAATTCTGTGATCTCCCATAGCCCCTTTACCGTCTTCTCCCTATTATTACACATGCTTGGCAACAACTAGCAGAGACTAAATGTATGGACGTGCACAGATACATAGGAGACAGCAAGATCACAATAAAAAAAAGTAAGTGGGGTGAGATGGATTTGCCTTGCAGGCTGTATCTGGTTTCCAGATGTGTAGCTAGATGCATCCTGTGTGAGATGCGTTGCTCTTGCTTTAGCCTTTGGAAATTTCTGGAGAGAAAATATAATTTTTTTAGAATTGCATATAAACTCTTGGTAGAAGTGTTGGGTGGGTGTATGGGATTCTGACTTTCTAGAAGGCAGTTACTGCATATTGCTGGGTGTGGTTTGTAACTGCAGTGGTTTTCTCTGTAGGCAAGAATGCATGGAGAAATGTATGAATGATACCTTGGTAATGGGTTTACCTGTTTCTCTATGCAAATAGCTCACCTTTAGTGCTCACTTAATTTGAATGTTGCTCAGAATCAAGATTCTCCTCTAAGGGACCACACCTTCCTCTTGTGGTGGCACTTTCAATTCAAGCTGGCTAATTCTAGGGCGTAGTTGGCATAGTGCTTCACTCACACACAGAATCCCACAGCCCTGCTTCAGAATTACGTGGCATTCAGACAAACTAGGTGAGTTTTAGAGGAGGAAATCTGACAATAGGTAACTTAAACCAACCCTGCTGCAAAGATGTAGCCTTAATTGTTGAGTGTAGCTATAGATACTAAATGGAAAACCTTCAGGACATTATGTACTGCTCATGAGAGGTCCTTCATTGACTGCAGTGGGACAATAATTTAATCCTTAACCTGTGAATTAAAGACAGTATAGCACAAGAATTTTGCAGACTAGTCCAGTCTTCCACAGCTCTGACAGTTCTTTCTTTCAGTTCTTTCTTTCTAGGCCTGTCAAAATACGCATTGTGATCTTTTGTATTTTGGAAATGGACCTAAAACTGAAGACTTATTAAACAGAGACACTAGGGGACTGAAATAGTGGGGACCCTTCCTCTGACCAACTGCTACCTGGTTTTGATCTGGCAATTTTGGAAAAAGACAGACTCAATCTTCCTGAGCCTTTCACAGCTTTGCAAGAAAATAAGCATTAGTTTGGAGTGAAATAATGACTTGCTTGTCTTCGCTTTGGCTGTTTCACTAAGCTGGTATGTTGTGAACGAGGTAACTATTGAAAACACAAAAATGCTTGTTTCATTCTTTTTGTGACAGATATGACGCTGTAGAGCTGTGGGATGGTTCAGTACAGATATGAATTCTGTGTTCAGCTCTCAGAACAGGCTATTACTCACACAGGAAAAGTTATCTACTAAGTCCAGTTTAGCTTTAGTTCAGACATTTTTTAGGAGTTGCGTTTACTATGTGATTCATCAGTTCTTTTCTGGGACCTGAATGAAGTTCTTAAAATGGTGCTTTGCTGTAGGAATAGTTACATACAAGGGCGCTCAGCTTCTTCTGTTGCACTCTTTTACAAATCCACCCAGAACGACATCTCAGCTTTGGTAACTGTTTTTAACCCCAGACGTGCCTTCTTTATGAAATACGTTCGCAGATTGATGCAATAGTTGTTCTTTAGTGCGGCTGATTTAATGTCAATTTAACTCAATTTAGTGTCTAAAACCCCACTTCTTAGCTGAAAGTTTTATTCGAGAAAACTTTTTGTAACTTTTTAGGCTGTTGCTGAATAAGACTGGATACTTGGTTAGGCTGTGTTTGCGTAGCTCTTCGTATTTATTGCAGCATGATAAGCAATGCTTCAGAAGAGGATTTTCACCAATTGTCAGTCCTGTCTTTGTAAAATAAGAGAACCATAGACTTCAGGGTTTTTTTTAAGAGCAACTTACACCCAACTTAATGGCATAACCCTTCATTCCAGATTCCAGTTAGACAAAAGCACTGATATATTTCCTTTGCCATAAGAAATATTACCTTCAACTTCTCTGTGTTTCTCTCACTTTTAAATGTCATTTAGTCAAAGAATAGTCATGAATTTGCTAAAGAACAAAGTAGCTGTGTCAGATTTCAGCCTTAAAAATCTCCCTTTTATTTATGCAGAATTAAGTGTAGATGAAGAATTGGTATTATCCATCAACTGCAGGTCATTCTTAGAGGAATGCAGCTGAACTAATTGTAACTTAGTTTACAATGCCTACATCTGAGAACTCAGGAGAAACTCTGATGTCCACCAGGTAGGGCACAGGCTGGAAAATTTCAAGATCTGTTTTCTGTTTCTTATTCTGCCATTGACTCGCTTTGTCATGTTGGTCAAGTTACTTCACTCCTGTCTACTTTTGATTTCCCTGTCACTCTTTCACCTTTTCCATAAAGGGAAAAGCTTGAACAGTGCTTGGCACAATGAGAGGCCCAATGCAGGACTGTGTCTTTAAGTGTCCTTCCTATGTAAATAATATGTTGCTATTCAGCTATGGTTAGTTTCATCACCCAGGAGCTAGCAGAAAAGAAATGTTGCCCCTTTTACCCTTAGCAGAATTCTTCCCATTTAATTTATACGTGTTAGTTTAGCACTTCTGAGGTATTACACTTTTCCTAGAGTGGAAGACAACACAAACACACAAGTTAATTGCCTTAGTTGCAAATTTTTTCTCTCTGTATTTGTAGATTTGGTTAACAATTATATTCCTATTTTGCTTGAATGGTAAGAATTGCACACTTAGAGTTGTATGATTCACCTCTCTACATGCTTTTAATATTATTCAAAAGTAGCAGGGATAAATGCTGTCAGTTGAAGAGGTAGATTACAGAACATGAATCAGTGATAAAAATGTGCAAACGGACCTGACATCAGTGGTGTAGCTGAAATATTTCATGATTGCTCTTAGGGATTTGCAGTATCTGTCCCCGCCATCTTTAATAGGTAGCTGTTCATGAATCAAATACAATTTCAGTCAAGAAGCAGCATGCCAGTGGGAGGAAGCGTATGAACATAAACTACGTAATTATTATTCCACTTGCTTTTATGCACTTAATCACAAAAGAGCAGAAGCCCGAAGATAAAAAATAAACCTTAAAGGCATCATAACCCTAAACAACAGCAGCAACACACCAACACGTGCCTTGTAAAGTATAAAAAGACTAATAAAATAGTGATTGGGACACTTCTTAATTTATTTTCCTCTTTCATGATCATTAGGCAATAATACTAAGTTGGTTTACCATATTTGCTTACATTAAGTCAACAGTTCTCAGAGCAAGAGCTGCAGAGAACCGGAAACTTACTGGGAAAAGGAGATATGTTGATGTACCTCCTCTTAGTAGAGGAGAAAAAAAGGGGGGGGATTTTTATCTGTATTTTCTTAGGGCAACTGTCACTGTGTGATAGATATAACCTGATGCAGTGATGTCTGCCTGAATTTGCGGAGAGCCTAAAACAATAGATCTGAGGTGAAAAGTGCTTCATCTTCTGTAACTGGTTGCTAACACCAAGGTCAGTCATGGATTTTTTTAGGTGTCAGCATTGTGAACTGTGTCCCTGTTTATGAAAGAAGAGCAAGAGTCATGCAGTCGATTCTTGTCATCCATGGACAGTTTATCCAGGCTGTAGATTTTGTCATGAACACAGATGCATGGATGTGTGTTAGGGGTAATGAGTGTAGCGATAACGGAGGGTCGATAATACTAAAATCTTATTTGCATTTCCCACAAGTGGAACATGTCCCAGGGCTTGTTATGGGAGATGGGGTACAAGAAAGTTCCACAACAATGGAATTGTTTGTTCCGTCCTAAAGGGCAGCTCAGCTCAGCCTTCTTAAACTTGGAAACTGTTCTAAACCCTAACATGGCTATGCACAAACTTTTTCCAACAAAGGAGCAGTACTTTCACTAACAGAGAATACAATATGTTTGGCTATAGTTGCCTTTATTTTTAATATAGGATGGGCTGCAGGAATAATAGGTCATTGCATGGGATATGCCTGGATCCCATTGCACAGAAATCATCTGGTCATTTAGCTTAGAAAGTATCATGATCTCATGGAAATTGTCACAGTAGTCTTGTTGATCAGTATCAGTACTCTGAACCTAGTTTACTGACTTCCAGTGTAGATTCATTTCACTTCAGCTCCATTCAGAAATGGATTCCTGAACAACCTGAAGGAAGAATTTATTTTGTAGTCAGTGAACAATCAAAATTAAATTCATTCTTCTTGCCTATGAATGGATATCTCTAATCTTTTTCCTTTTTAGGTATATTTCTAAGACTTAGCCTGCCTTGAAGCCAAACACAGAAAGCAGAATAGATGTTTAGCTGTGGGAGTGCAGAGCTTTAGTGGCCTAAAATAGGTGTGGCAGAAAAGTGAGTCTTTTGCAGAAGATTAGAAGCAGTATATCTTAGTCTATAGCCACTGGCCTAGGTAAGGAGATATTTTGGGTTTTGTTGTGGCACAGTTTGTTTCCCGGTGGCTTTTTGCTCTTTCAGCAGTGATTTTGACTGTTTACTCATTTTTCCTTTGGCTTCTAGATAACCGCCATTCATACCTAGATGAACCATCTTGGTGTCTATAAACTACAGCACATCTGTTTTGCCCTGAACAACACAGTATGAGATCCCTGAGCCACCTCCAGACTCGGAAGCAATGTAGCATTGTCAACTGGATGATTTGCCCAACCTAATTCAACTTGGCAAAGGGTGGAGCTTATCAGCTAAGCCAAAGCAACAGGGCAATTTGGCCATAATGCTTTCAGAACCGAAGCTGGTATCACCATGTGGCCCTGCTCTGAGATATGTGGGTGCATTAACATAGCCATAGCTTTCCTGTGGTGTGTGAATGCAGCTAGTGGGTGAGGGTTTCCACCGTGCACTATAAACACCCCTAGGCCTCACTGAACATCTCCGAAGGGCAGAGAAGAAACCCGGAGAAAGTTGGTTTAGCCATAGGTTGTTGGTGAAGTCATTAATGACTTTGTTTCACTTCACTGTACCACAGCTGGGAACAGGCATAGCCCTTGCTCCTTCCTTTTATGACTGCCTTTAAGTGTCCTACAAACATACACATTCAATAGGAATGCATTCCCGTTATCTCCTCTGCAAGAAAGGAGCAATTCTGGGGCAGAAGATACATGGCATGTTAATAAAGCCGGCTGAAGAGTTAGCCTCGTTGGAGAAAATGACCTAGGAATCTTATTTTTGTTACTTTAATTCTGTATACATCACAAACAAACAAACAAGCCATAACGGGAAAACCATTTTATCAATATACTGTGTCAATGGTATGGAGATTAAGGGCAGCTGAATTCTAGCACAAGCACAAAATGTTGGACAAAGTACTCCTATACAATTTAATCCTTTAATCCATGTAGTAAATAAATGTTTTTGATGTGAAACACAATCACTTTGATTACAACAGCACAGGGGAATATTTTTTTCTTCTGCTGCTTTATGTAGGATAAATAGGAAAAAGACTGATGGAGGTTTGACAGATTAAGCCTTATAAATATACTCTCTTCCTGTCCTTTAGACAAACTAATCTTTGGATAAGGGCATTTTAGCAGAATATGCCATGGCTCAATTTCTTATCACCAATCTCTCAAGTATGATAAATATTCTTCCAGAAGAGTTTTGTTATTGATATGGGATAACGTAGTATTTTTCTGAAGCTCTCCTCTTTAAAGTGGTCTGTGAATGTCCACTTGACACCTTTAAGGTCATGATCCTGTACATTTCAGTACTTGTCTCAGTCAGGCTTGAGATGTGGTATCATAACACCACCGTATCCTGTATGAAGTCAGAGTTCACCCACTCCATGTATTTATGGTATATGTTAAAATATTTGGGGATGAAGTTCTACCACACAAGGTAAAAACAGGTCAAAATGTCAGCAGCAACTGGTGAGAAATACAGAGCCACCAACATCAAAGCATTTCATTAGCTCATTCAAATTGTATGAAATCGCTTTGTTTTCGGAAAACAATATAATGGTTGTTCTCTTTTAACCATTTTCAAATGAAATGCATTTTGATTTTATTTTTTTATTCAAAAAGACTTTTTATTTTGAAAATTTTATTTTCAAACTTTTAAAAATAGTAAAAACCTAAATGATTTTTTTTTTTCTTTTTAGTTCAACCGGAAACAAAGTGAATTGCAGCTTTTTTGGTGAGGTGCAGTTGGGATGGTCTCAACTTTACAAGCATTCCATTTCATGTCAACTTAATACCAAACCATATATTTTTATTTTTGAAAATGGCAAGCAAATGGAAAAGTTGTTTTTTCTTACTGTGCTATTGTTGGCTTATATTTTCAGCTGATTTGCAGCTGATATTTTAAGGAACCTCAAGTTGTTATTGCATGCCACTGGGCTACATTATGCTTTGGGGCTGCATTGCCTTGGGGCTACCCAGTTAAAATAATTGTAATTCTGCTACAATGATGGGGGAGCAGATCAGTGTGATTAAAGATAGTGAGTTATTCTGACAGTATGAATTTGCTGTTGATATAAAAATATTTTTGGACTGAGATGCATTTAGCAAAGACAGATAGACAGAATTTGAAAAGATTCATCCAGTGAATGGTGAATCCTTACACATACTGAGTGCAGTGTTAAGTAGACAAAGTAGCATTAACTAAGTTAGTCATGTTCCTACACTATGTGGGGGTATTTGTATGGTACATATATAAAAATGAAAGAGATGAGGAAAGTTGCAATGCTTCATTCTAAGCTTCTTAGTACTTGCTATCAATTATCAATGGTAACACTGTCTAGAGTTCCTATGACAGAACTGCCTTCCACAGGGTGCCATACAGGATTGGGCCTTTGAAATCTCTGGGGATAGAACTGATGGTTTAAAAGTGAAGGAGAACTTAAGCAGGATGGATTATAATAATCTAGTTAAATTAATTGAGATCTAAATGGGGCAGGCCTTTGAACATCTCCTGAGTAAATATTGGCAGGATTTAGCAAGTGTTGAGTTTAGTTTGTCCTTCAGAATTACTTCTTGGCATCTCTTACGTTTGCAGCGTGGCTCCTTGAGAACTTTTGTTTATTAGTTACCCCTTATTAATTACAGTGATACAGTTCTGAAGTCTCATGTTTATTCTTGATTTGTTTTAGCCTATTTTATTAGAAAGGCTGTTGGGCCCATTAAGACATTTTGTTGTCTAATGTCTGTGCCTGGTTTCTTTCCTGGTTTTGCACCCCAAACCTGTTGTCTTTCCCAAAGTTTGGAAAACGCTATCCCAAATGACACATGGATCCAGCCTTCGTGGCTATAGGGAGCTTATTTAAATTCTAAGTTGTTTGTAATATCCTTTTTTTTTTTTGAAATGTGGTAGAGCAGATTATTTTCATTTATTTTTCTTTAAAGAAAAAAAAAGCTTGTGGATCCAATTTTATTGTTTATATAATTAATTATACTTTGATTTTTGCATTATCAGTCCCTTGTGATGTCTCAAATACATATTTTTAAATGTAGAGCTTAAGCTCTTTGTGAAAGAACTGTCGTTTTCTGTATTTACATGCTGCCCACCACAATGGGGTTTTTATTCATCCCTCCTCTGTGCTATCCCAATGTAAATAGTAAAGTGATGAAGCATTTTCCTCAGAAATCCAGAGGGGCTTTTTAGTACAATTTTTTTTTTGTTAAAATGTAATATTTTAAGTCTGATTTTTCCATCGCACAAGCTATAAATCATACCTGTTTACAGATATGTGTAGAATTCTCTGGACTAATGATTTGAAAGTGCTATCACATGAAAACAATGGTCTCACAATAGTTGACTCCCTTAGGAAATTACATAGCTATCTCAGTACTCAGGAGGTTTAAAACTGTCAGTGCTTGGTAAAGATGAGTAATAGCAATCCTATGTGTTCTCAGCCTTGAGTCTTAAAATTGTTTTCAACTCCTAATGCAAATGTCCCTTTCAAGGTGAGAAATGTCACACCAGAAAGGCTGAAAAGTTTCCAGGCAATTACACTGGTGAATAAGTGTGTATGGATTCTTGATAACTTCTAAATAAGCTCTTTTAAAATAATAGTGAAAAAGACAAGAGCCTCTCGTAATTTGTATATGGGTTGACTGAACTGGAGAAAATAAGGCTTTGAGTAAATCTGTAAGGCTATTTACTGATTGTTGAAATCTATAAATGATTTATTTATCAGCGTTGCACTAAGCTTGCCACTACAGATCCAGCTCTACAATGGCTATCAGGTATTATGTAATGACATGATCTAATCTCAAGTCGGTGACGTGCAAAGCCCCAGATCTGATTTTAAATTGCAAACCAATATAATAGGCAGTAGACCATCCACAGATTATCTCTTGTTAATTTGAGAGAATACATAAGCAGCAAACGAGAGCATATATAAGCAGCAAACATGGCTTCACTTTTGTCTCACCTATAGTGCTCTCTGCTGTAGACAACATGAAGTCTTATACAATAATAGTTTTCATGTTCATATTATGGCAAGAATTTGGCTACCTGTTCAACTGATGCAAAAAGCCTGCTTTTGTCTTTTTCTGGCAGTTTTAGGAGGTTGAAAGACAGAGACACAGCAAGAGGATTGTTACTACTGTGATTACTACTGAGCAAATGAAGGTTAATATTTCAGAGGTGAGGGAGGAATTTGTTTAACGTATGTTGTGATTTTCATAATTTTCTGTTGACATATGATGGCTGTTTGATGGACACCCAAATGGCAACAAGTTCATGTTCAGCACAACTAAGATTTAATTGCCCTGTTGCCCCTGTAATATGGCCCCTGTATAACACTGGAAAGCAAGAAGAATTTGAGTCAGAGATGTTACATGACAAGTTCTTGGTCAAACAGTTGGTTTCTATGAGAGTGGGATTAGAACTCCCCACAGTCTGGGGAACACCTGAGCGTTGTCTTTGGTTGCAAATAGAGCAATCATTTAAATGCTGGCTCTGCTATTGAATCACTCAGTGGTGTCGGACATATCTTCATCTCTGTGGTTATTCCCCTCAATCTTTCTCCTCTGCTATTCTTGGTCTCTTCATCACGTGAAAAGGCTCAGGGTAGATTCCCCACCGCAGTAGCTCAGCTTCTCTACAGTTTTCACATTTGATGCACCGAGACTAGCTCGGCTGCTGAGAATGTGCAAATTACTGGGAATATGTCAGGGGACTGTGAAATGAGTGCAGCTAAAGCCTCCATATCCTCCCCAATAACTTTGTGTCTCCTTGACCATGAAGTAGAGCATATACAGGGTGATGTGCTAATGCTGAATGAATTAGGCTTCAGAACAGCATAGCCACCTGAAGTGAGACTTGCACTTGTAACGGCGGAAGGGGCTAGTGTGCCCAGGCTGTTTCTTATTCTGGACATGATACTTGTGGCCCACTGCTCTGTTTGGCTGTACAGCTGGCTAGAGCTGCTTTGGGTATGTTTAAGTTGGTCCCACACTAAGCTGTGAGCACACCTGCTGAGTGAAAAGAGGACAGGTCTTCTGAGATGAAGACAGGTTTTCAAAAAACAAGCTGTAAGATTTCAGTGCAAGAAAACAAGAATCCTAGTATATGAGAAAATAAACATGCTTCCTTGAAACTATTATTTGTAGCCACTTTGAAAAATGACTTTTAAATCCCTGTTTAGCAAATTCCCTTATGCAAAAGAGAATTTTTATTTCTCCAATAATTATTATTACTAAATGTAAATTTGAATTTTAAATAACCAATTTCTAAAGAAATATGTAAACTTGATTGCAATTCTTTCCCCCATCATTATCCTTTAGGGAAATAGTATGTAGCATGCCTGGAGAAATTTGAAGGCCCTCTTAGTAAACTGCCGGTTATGCCACAGAAGGAAAGGGGGTATATTTAGATGCTGTACAAATGGCAGAAATAAATCTGGTGCCATTTGGTATCAGGCATAGGTTTGTAGGCTAAATGGAAAGAGTAAATATTTTTTTAAATTGTAACTCTCTGAAACATAGCAGATAAAAGAGCTGAAAATACAAATTTAAAGCAACTTCTCTTTAGGCAAAAGAAGCAAAGAAGGATTAAAGCAGGTAAAGGAAGAACATAAATGGGTAACTGGAGTAAAGTAATTCTGTTAATCATCTAGTACAGACAGCTGTCAAAGATATGAGGCTCCACAGCCATAATGCACTAGGTAAAAATAGTTGTAATCTGGAAAAATGCTTATACACATGTATAACATGGAAGCAATTCCATTGCTTTCAGTGAGTTAGGAACAAATGGGGCAGCCATATGTGAATATGTTTTCAAGCTTATCAGACTCTCATTCTTTGTGCCTGTTCAAAGTATCCACTGAAGTCAGTGGGAATTTGGGCCAGTTGGAGATTTCATCTGGAGTTCATTTGGAGCAGTCTCATAGCAGAGCTTGTATTTCCTTTCAGGATGTAAGTCATAAAAAAAGAAAAAATTAGGCAGCCATTTCACCCTTCCACATGGTCTGTTCAAGACAAAACATATTCTGATTACTGCTCAAGGAGGCTAACATCAAGCAGGCCATTGCTTAGCCTGAAGACATTAATCCTTCCAGCCTTGTAGTCTTAAGCAGATGATGGCTTCAGCAGATTGCAGGGCTTGCTAAGACTGAGCTATGAAAACATAGCCAGGCAAGCTTCATGCTAATGACAGTGATGTCTATTGCGGGCAGGCTGAAGCTCTTCTTGAAAGTTTAAATTTGGGGCTCCTGACCACATGGTGAATGTCATGAATGGGTTGATGCTAGTTTAGAAACTTGTTGTCCTGTATCCTCCCTGCCTGGGGTAAGCACACTTTCCCTATCTTGTATTTAACAGCTAACCACCCTCCACTCTGTCCCAAATGTGGTTTGGGATAGACAAGTCCTGGGTAAGCTTGGCGTGGCAGGGTAGTTTGCAACAATGGGCCAAATAAGGCCACTTGCTAAGTTATTTATAGTACAGTTGAAAAGAGTGAATATGTTGATGTCTGGGTATCTCTAGGTTTCTCTGATCTAGTCCTGAAAATTGTAATTATGATTTCAGTTATGACTCTTACCTTTAAGGATCAATGACGTGTATAAAGCTGCAAACTGTTTCCATTATAACTTATCAACAGAATAAGATTTGTCTTTTTCTTGGAAGCCTCTCCTTTTTGACTGTAAGAAACAAAACAGTTTAAAAATACTTTTTCCCAAAGGATTAATTTTGTATCGATATACCTACCATACAAACATCGTTCCTTACCTACCAATTACCTAGAGTCATTTAGTTGAAAGCCCATTATACACTCCTACCATGAGTAGATCAACACCATGCATCTATGAAAGTCCATTGATATGAATGTAATTAGATTTTTATCACTTTCAGCTAGGTGTAGCCATTTCATTATAATTGACCTGGATTAGTTTCTACATGTCTCCCTCATTAAAACGTATAGCACCTGTGCTAATGGGTTTTGTTTCTATCAAGATATAATGAGGACTGGCATATCTGCGATTCTCCGAGCGCACCAAGAACAGAGACAAATACTCCATTTTATTACCATCTGACAGAGACATAATGATTGCTGAGAAACTCATTACCATCATATTATGCAGTGATTTAACTTGAAAACCTTGCCGTGCTGCAGCCTGGCAGTGGTAGAGCTCTTGGAAATGCATGTTTTTTTGTTTGAATAGTGTGAGCTGAGCCGATTCCCTTCTCCCCATGTGCTGTACACAGTCTATTTGCTTTGCAGATTTCCGACTGATTTTGAGTGAATTTCATTACTGTGCTGTGTAATTAAGGAATATCGCTGAAAGATGGTTAGAAAAACACAGGTGATGAAACTACAGGTAGTGCGGGAAGCTTGTACAAAAGGCAGAAATTTAAAAATATTTTTTCCTTCTCTCTCAGTACTACCTCATTTGCACACCCCCATAAACTGTGGTTTATAGGTAAGACATCCTGGTGCCTCCTTTTTCGCGGCAGCTGGTGAAAGAGTTCTTGCTGCTCTTGGTCAACTTTTCTGCAGCTTTGCAGATATAGTCAGGTACTTACAGATAAAAGCTTTTCAGCTGTAATTTGTGTCTTCGTTCTCTGTGCAACTTACCCTCTTCCAAATGCTACTGCTGAGCTGATTTCTTCAGAGCTCAGTTTAGTGCAAAAAACCATGACAGAAAATGTCACTGAGCACAGTTTGTCATTTGAACACAAAACCCCTCAGTAATGCAAAATAACACAGTTCATCTGGCAAATGCTGGCTGCAGTCTCTCTACCTTCATGCTAGACAGGGGAGAGGGGGGTGTACTAATAATTTGTCTCTGTCACCCGAGATAGGAGATGCTTAAATACACTAAATACCTGTATGGTAGTCAGGAATGCAATTTCTACCCCCTTCTAGCCTGTTTGACAAATTCACTTTGAGGTTTAACATTTCACTGTATTTGAAGGGGTGGGCGCTTTAGAGATCCCGCTGCTCTTCCTTACATTGAGTAGTAATACTTCTGTAAGTAGCCAAAATTATTGTACTCTGACAAGTCTCATTAGCTTGGATTAAATGTCTTACTGTTTCCACACAGTTTCTGGAGAGAAACATCCAAGTTGCAAATTACTCACTAATTAACAATCTCAGTAGCAGTACTAGTATAGAGATGAAGATGGAACTTATTTCCATCCTAGCCAGAATGGATATTTCTAGTGCAGGAGTCATGGTAGCAGTGATCAGAAAGACAGACAAGTACATTGTTCTGGAAGCAATGTTTCCATTTCTCCTTTCAATGTGTAGAATTCACAATGTTGAAATATGTTAAAAAGTTTGTTCTTTCATATAGGTATGTATACACAAATACACACTTTTTAATGGGGGAACAGTAAGAGAGTTTTGTCGTTTTGTAAACTTTTTAAAGTTCAAAAATTGTGTTTAACAGTTTGAATTTCAAACATTGACCAGCTTTAACCAAAAAGCCTGGATTCATGTTTGGGGTGGCATTGACATTTTAAATCTCTGGACAGTTACTTCAGCAATTTTGATCCCTTTGAAAATCATTTGTTCTTTTAAATAAGTTCTGTTATTAAAGAAACATAGTGTTCACACAGGTGTAATTTATTTGGTAAGCGAGAGGAGGAGTGACCCAGGTAGCAATCTAACTTTAGCCATTTAACTTCAGTTCTGTAAAGTCAATGGACAGAGATTAGTTCCGGGCTGTCCTTTAGAGGAAACAACCTGTCTCCTGTGCTGATAGAGAGAGACTAAATATGGATGCCTAAAATGAGACAGTGCTTTGTATTCAGCAAGAAAAATGACGGGGATGTTTCATAAACCTTCTGTTTTCATCTAATCAGCAATGAGAATTTTGCAATACAATGACTTTCAAGACTTAATTCAATCCTGAGCTTGTTTACCTGTGTTTTAGTATTTAGAAAGGAAGGGGATGGGGAAAATTCTTATTCTGTCTCTGTTGATGAACATTGGTGAGCAGGTTAACAGATTCAAATGCCTGCTGAAAAAGATAATGTGAAATTGATAAAATAGGCTGTGCATACCTGAAAATAGATGGAAAGCTTTCTCCATATTCAGTGTTTGATCATGTAAGTAATTTAGCTGTGTTATGTCATAGAATTGTAAACACAGTATTCCACCTGGGAGAACTGCTATCCATTTATAGAGCAGGTTTCCCAGTTGGAAAATGAACCATATGGTGCATATGTCAAACCAAGGGAAGGAGGTAAGCCTCTCAATACATAGAGTTAACAGATTGACTCTTAACTAAGATCAGATGGTGCCTACCATTAATCAGATACCCAGGTAGTCTCTTTATAGTTGCCTTGATCTTGGGTGTAAAGTTGTTATGTGAACAAATTTCTCCACTCACCCAAAATCAATGGAGTTTCACTGATGTGAATGAATATTGAACATGACCCTTAGTCTGTGTTGGGTGAATTCTTGTGAGTGGAGATGAGAACCTATCTGGACAAGCCATCTGTCTGCTGCTCATGTGGTTGTAAGGTTGTCATTCTTGGAGGAAGACAACACACAGAGCAGCAGGGAACTAGGAAGAGCTGTGCATGATAGAACTTGTTCCTAGAGTGGAGGAAGGGTGAGATCCTTTAGTTTCTTCACCTGCCTGCTGTTCCCATCTAGCTCTTTAGTCTTCACCATACTTTCAGATTCTAGAAGGCGCCAAGGCATTTCAGGCTGTTGCAAAAAGCTTATTTGCTCTCAGAAATATTAAAGATTATTTTAAAAGAACGGTGGTGTGTATAAACCAAAGAGATCTAAAAGCCCTTTGTGGTCTCCAGATGCCATCAGCCCAGGCAGTAAGAGAGGGAGAGCCAAGACTTGTCTCTTACCTCTTAAAAAGGTCCTTTATAATACGATTTGCACAGCCCTGTGCAGCGTAAGTTGTACCCCTTAGTTATCACTTCTAATAATTTTTGTTTTATAAATGCTTTCTTCCTGCAGTCCTACCCTGTATTGCTGGTGTTCCAAGCCAAGCAGTGAATGAAGACATTTGAGAGGAAAGGACACAAACTGATAATAAAGTTTTGTTTTGTTTTCTGAGTACATTTAAGTTAGCCCCAACTGGCCCCTCTTTGAAGTGGCCCAAAAGCATTCTGCAATATTGTGTCAGCCCCCCCAAAAGCTGGCCTGTTCTTCTCACACAGTATGTAGCATCAGGCTGGCATTTCATTATCACTAATGCCATCAAAGAAATATTTCTTTTGTAATGCAGTTAAAAAAAGAATACACTCCTCCAGAAGAGTCTGTGGATAATAGTTGCTAGCAAAGTTTGGCACTGGGGCTATGAAAAGACTTTCTGCAGATCATAGCATTTCTTCTTCTTTCCTGTAGCTTTTCCTGCTCTTTGGCTAAGGCAATCACTCTACCTGTGTTGTATATCCATGCGTATAGAGTGTGTAAGAAAGTGCCGTAATAGTTTTTGAGCAATGAGAAGGAAAACACAGTTGTACACAGAATTTTTTCCAACAAACTGTAGGATTGCTGTCACAACGAACAACTTCGGAGCTCAAATGCTTACCCATCTTGCATTATTCTTGCACAAAGAATTTTATGTCGACTGTATTGACTAGAAAGAAATAAGGTCACTGCACAGTGAAGCATTGAGCTTATTACTGATGTTGTCAAGGCTTGTTTTTCTTAAGTAAGTACAAGGATATTGATAGCTAAGCTATACCATGTGTTTGTTTTGGGTAAACATTTTTCTGTAATTCAATTTATGAGAGGGATCTTTCTCTTAAAAGCATTGGACATGTCTGCATACTAATAAGAGATTATGCTCTTTAGTCCTACATATTGGAGTGGTTGAAAACAGGTCATTTAAGTCCAGCAGAAGTTTGTTTACTGTGTAATTATGAAATGCAAAAGATAGCACCCAAAATGACAACCAGGGTGCTGACTTTGGAAACCTCCTGTCTTCGGAAACAAGAGTTGTGTTCATTCTTGTGTTTCTTGGGTTAGAAGACTAGTATGTTTAATGTTGTAAAAAGAAAAAAAAAAAATCCATATGATAGAGAAAAACAGTGAAAATAGCTGTGCAAACCTTAGAAGGATGAGAATTGCTGTTTCTCAAGCACAGGTTTGTGTTTGCAGTGTACTGAAAGGAGTCTCTTGTTTGTGCTTGTTGGTTTTTTTTTCCCCCCTTGAGCTGTAAGCGAAGCAGGAGGTTACTCTGTAGTGAGCAATATTTGGTGTGGCAATGGGATATGGAAGAAACCAATTTGTGTTATACTGTAAGAATAAATTTTGGGGGAAATTCTTTTACATCTGTAAGCATTCAATCCATATTCCAGAGTTTGGTAAGTGATTCTTTCCAGTAAACAAAACCAATTTTTTTCTCCTATCTAAAACCATAAGAGGTTTCTAAGTAGTATTATACGCAATTTAACTCTTTAATATAAATTCTTTATATAAACTCTATATATAAATATAAACTCTTTATATAAATATAAAGCCCCGACACCAGGCCTTTATGCTCCAGATCATGAGACTGCAAGTGCAGCTGTCAGTGTGGCAGTGCGCACCCTTTGGGGTGCATGTTGTGCTGAGGCTGGCAGGTACCTCGTGGTAGTGTCCCACCTGCTACCAGCCAGCCCGCGGGCAGCAGCCAGGGTGTGAGTGCTGTGCCTCTGCGCAGCCTCTCCCTGGGGGTATAGGTATAGGTATAGATACAGAGCCAGTTATAGGTCCTGTGGTGGTGATTTCCCTTGCTAAATGGCACACTGTAACAGAACAGCTTCTTTTTATTTGCTGAGTTTTCATTGTCTTTTAATTTAGGTGAGTTTTGGTTTGCTCTAGAGGAATGTTTTATAAGTCAATCAGAAACTGTATTCATGAATCTGATAAAGCAAAGGCCTGTACTTGCTGTGAAATATGAGCCTGATTCAAAGCCCTCTTGAGCTTTTCGAAGTATTTCCATTGATTGCAGCAGGCTTGGATCTATTCTTGTTTCTGTGAAAATTCTGTAATAAATGAAGCTGCTTTAGGTCATTGGGAATGAAGGATAGCAGCTGTAGAGAGAGTGTTATTACTGTGGTGCCAATAATCTCCAACTGTATTAAGGCTGTTACAAGGTGTCCATGGGAAATGGTTCTTTTTGTGAGAGAGAGTTTCAGAGTTCCGTAAGTTTTTTTTTTTTTTTTTTTGGCTTTTCACTCCTGGTTTGTACTCTGAAACAATAAAATCAACTCAAAAGGACAGTGAGGACTGTTCAGTCTTGGACCTCTCCAATCCTCATTTTCTCTGTTGAGACAGGTGCCAATTAATGCCAGTAACAGTGGATGGCTTTGATGATGTGGAGACTTCTAAATGAGGAACAGGAATAAAACTGCTAGCTCATTTTATAGATGTTTCTATACAGACATTCAAAAGTGTCCATTTGTCATTGTTACTGTCTGGGAGTTGGGTCAGAGAAAATCTCCATGTCTTTTTGCTAGTCTTCTCACGGACTTGATCATCAAAATAGGTATTTTAATCTCTAAATCTAAGAAATAACGGCAAAATAAAATGTTGGGTGTTAAACTGTAAGCTGTAGCCAGTCTCCTTGAAACAGGGCTGATTCTTCTGTTTTTTTGTTTTGGTGGGGTTTTTGCTGTTGTTGGGTTTTTTTTAATATAAACAGTGTTGTGCTTTGCACAACTGGGTTTTATTTTGTCTGTTACTTCAGAAAAATAAGTTTCCAGTTGTTTATCTGCATTTTTAAATGCAGGGTTCATTCAGGTCATATTTTTCCTTCTCTCTCCTTAGGCTTATTTTAGGTCTTTGACAACGTACAAAATATTGTCAGGCAAATTAGAAACAATATGAATTGTCATCACTGGTTTAACTCTGTCAAAAACAAAGCATAAGGTTTTCCAGGTACTAAGTTATCTTGCTTTTATTATAATGTTTACTTTATTATTAATTTGAATATTATAACGATATACTAGATAAAATGTCCAGGTATATTTGCATGTATATAAAAGAACTTTTTGACAATAAAAATCTTAACTGAAATGAAAACCAGCAAACAATTACTTTTTCATTAGAATGAATTAAAAGATAAATGAGGCTGAGTTAACTAAGTTGTTTACTCTGGCCATTTTGCTGGTAAATATATTATATTCTGAGTTTTCTAAAGCAAGTAACCGGGGAACAAATAGGAGTGTTTTGCTTTGACTATATCATATCATTCAAATTCCAGAGACACTGTAGACAGGTCTAAAGTAGCATTAAAGAAACCCAGTTATATTTTATTTATAGGCATCATACCGTTGATGCTCCCGAGATTTAAATATGGTGCTTAAGTAATTTTCCTTGCCCCATATTTTTTCCATCCATTTCTACTGCTGCCTTGTGTTTGATTGAGTTGCATATAGCCCCAGAAAGCTCTGTCCTGTGATTTCGTTTTTTTGAAAGTTAGTCTTCACATTCAAAGACGCACAGGTTCAGATAAACGTATTTTCTAAATTGTTTCAATTTGACCTGTCCATGTCCACATAGGATCCTCTGAAATCTGTTGAACCCTGACTTCTGGAAATATTTGAATTTGAAATTTGAAGGGAATGGATAGCAACTGTACAACACTTAATATTGGTTTAGCTAAATAAGAGAAAATTATGAGAAATCAACAAAAAACAAGTCTTCATCCTTGCCCTGTCTCGTTGGTCCAGTTCTGTGCAGGTTGTTTTCAGTAGTGCACATTCCCTTCTTTACTGGGATTGGAAAACTCGGTATTTTGATTCCTGCCTGGTCTGCCCAGTTTGAGAAACTAACCTAAATATATCAACTAAGATGAGAAACACTC
>NW_008824369.1:997038-1024317 GCF_000699105.1 Pygoscelis adeliae
ATTCCTGATGGCCATTTGGATGAAGCCCAAGCTCTTGTAGTGGTTGCCTGTGGTGAAAGTCCAACTCCTTTTGTGCATAACAGACCTCTGGGCATGGCTGGAGCATGTTTGCATGGATCCGACTGTAGGATCAAAGCCCTCATTAGCTCTGCTCGGGCTTTTGTTGGAAGCTGATCTTTCATTTGCACAGATCTCTGCTTTACCACTGTGGAAGTGTGTAGCTAGATCACATGAATTTGCAAACAGGCTTAGCAGAGGGGCTGTAACCACCACATTAATTCCTGCTTTTGTGACACAATAGGAACTTTGCAGCCCACCCAGCTGCATGCATTGCACCCAGCCCTACATACACATGTAGAAACAAAGCTCATCTGTCTCCTTCAGCTAAAAGTTTTTTACTGACCCTAATTAAAGAATTATCCTTATGATGTAGTGCCTTCCTTCTTGTCATCACTTTCTGGTCCTGAATTCAGCACAGGGTTTGCACCATTCAAGAACCTGCATATTTCAGAATAGCTTTCAGTGAATAACTGTTGCACTAATTCAGTGGGGGAATAGTCAGGACAGGGGTATTGTCCATGAGCTAGCATTTCCGTAACAATGCCGTTAATTGTCTAAATGATAGTTTCACATGTGCTCTGAGCCAGCATAAGCAGACATTACTGCCAAGAGCAGCAGTTCAACCCTTCCTATGCCCCTAGCTACTTTTTCCCATTCCAGAATTGCCCTCTTTGGTGAACTGTATTGTTTTCATTCAGATAAGTTCCCTGATCCACTGCCCCACATGGCCACACAGATACTTGTCAGCACGATGAAGGAGTGGAGCTGGGAACAAACAACTGAAACCTGGGGGGAGGGCAGAACTGCCTCTTCTGGTGCCTGTCCTAGCTTGAGCCAACTTAAAGTGTATGTGAAACTACTGTCTCACATAAAAGAATGTTATTTTACATCCTGCTCCTTTAGTTCTTCACAGGGTTCCCACTTCAAAGTGCCTGTGCTGTAACATCTGGTTAGAAGAGCTGCAGTGAGAGAATATTTGTTATGTATTAGAAGATGGGCTCATTTAATTAGAGTCTGAAAAAGGGTTGGATCTTCTCTCTCAAGTTAAGAAATCTGGAGTTTATTGCAGGGACAGAGTGGGGGAATGGTTCTGGAGGCATTTTAAAAATCCATCATCTGGAGGCATGGATTCTCCTGGACTATTGGCTTTCTTTTCCTAGCAGGTTTATTGACTGGTCAACCCTCTGACTCTTTAGCAGCCAGTGCAAATTTAAGTAGATTTTGAGTTGTTCTATGTTATACACGGCTGTTTCTTCTCTGGCTTTGGATTTGGGAGAAAGAAGGAAGATGGCGTCAGGCCACTTCAGGTACCTGTCTTAGCTGAACATGCGTTTGCTGCCCTGTGGAATACTGAAACACCATCTGCTTCCAGCACTGGGATCCCTGCCAGCTGGAGAAACGTTGGGGTACTTGGACAGACTTGAGTGCATTGCCCCATGCGCTATGATCGCAAGGTGGACCTTTTTGGTTTGTCTCGTTGTACTTGCTGCATGGTTAACTCTGTGAAGGGACTTGCTCATTCTTATGCAGGGCCATCTTTACTCAGTCTCACCAGTAACGTCACTGCAACTCAGATTTAAGTGGCCAGTTTTTTAAAAGCTGCTACAGTCTTTAGGCTCCTAATGACTCCTAAAACATGAAGTAAATTCCTATTCACTGAGACTGAAACAAAAATGAAAGAAGAGAGCTTAGTGCTTTCTCTACTGTCTATTTTTTTTGTCTTTTCATGGGTGAATTATTATAAAGGAAGCTACGTATCCATGGAGACATGCATTATTATAATGATAACTGGAAGGGGCTTCCTGTTGAGGAAATAATAAGCGTACGCTGGGTTTAATAAACTCCAAGAGAGAAAGTTCTCTCCTTCTGCTTGTCGCAGCATGGTGCTCCTCCGCAGGAGCCCTGACGATTTCTACATAGAGCACAAGAGAGCTGCTTCTCACAGCACCCATCTCCGGCTGTGTTGGGGATCTCCAAATGGGAACCCACATGGGAGGTAATAGATCTGGGAAATGCATTTGCCTCCCTCTAGGTCCCATCTGCTGTCACCTCTCAGGCGGGAACCCTGCCGGTGATAAAGTGGGTATGATATCACAGCGATGGGGAAGGTATGATAAGATGTTATCCATTTGCTGTGGGAAGGCTCCTGGCTGCTGTGGGAGGAGAATGGCTCTCAAGGGAGAACTCTATAATCTGTGAGTTTAAGAGAAGCAGAGCTCCTAGAATAGCAACTACTCAGGTGCTTTTCTCTATTAAGGACTGTTTTGGAGGAAAGAATGAGAGGGAAACCTTAGAGGGTTCCTCTTTGTTTTAGTAACTTCTGCAGCAGTAGGCAGCCTGGCCCTCAGTCCTCTGATTGGCCTGTGTGAGGCCTGTAAATGGGGGATGCTGGCAGACAAAGCAGGAAGGATAACCATGTGAAAACTGTTTGGCTAAAGTCTTTCTCCTTTCTATGCACATTTACTTCTCCTGTGCACCTTGTGGACAGTTAGGGTCATTTGCTGAAGAGTATTTGCCCAGTTGTTGTAGGGGTTTTAGATTTTGCTTTAAGTAAGCTGGGGAAACGTATCTGTTCCAGCAGGGAGAGCAGAGAACCATGCAGAGTGTATGGCTGATTGAAAAAAAGAAAATAAAATTACAATAATTAAAGGAAATCACTGACCTTGGATTAAATGTTGCTGTCAGCTGCTCAGAGCATGGAGCTTTGCATAGCTGTGGGGCAATTATGCAGATCAAATGCACAACCAACCAGAAAATAGGAATTCTGTTTTGTGGAAAGCTAGAATCATGCAACAGTACCATGACAGCATCTTTGCACCCAGGATGGCTGGGGCAGGACTCCTTCAGCCTGTATCAATAAGCCACACACACACAGGCCAATCAAAATTCTCCTTCATTCAAAATCCTTTTATTGTAGATAAAAAATTTCATGGGTAATCATTATCATCTTGTTCCCTTGCTAGGTAATTAGTATTGCATTGTTGCTTTGTGCCTTTCCCTATGTTCCCTTCATGTTAGAGAAATTTAATTGCCATTAAAAGAAGAGGAAATTAAAGGGATTTTAATCAGTTGGTCTGTCCTATCTGTTTTAAAAAGAAAAGCTGGAGTAATAGAAAAATAGACTGGTGTCTATGCTCTCTTATCATCCATTTTGCCGTTCATTACTGAATTGATGAGAATGTCTGCTTTGCATATTTAATCATATAACTGATTAAAATACTACTGGGGTTTCTTCCTGTTAGTGGGTCTATAGGCAATGTTATAGGTGGTCAATAGGCTTTTGCATAACTATTATCTCAACTTTTTTCAATTTTCACTCAGAAATCAACACTGTGAGTGAAAAATGGATGCTTACTGCAGTGTTCTTGAAACATCCATTGCTATCTACAGCAAGACTTCATCTCATAAAGAGCTAAGTAAGAAAATAATTTTCTTCTCTATAAGAACTCTTTAAGTGTACACTGTAGCATAAGGGTTTGCTTGAAATTGCTCACTTAGAGATTTTCTGAATCAAGCCTTTGGTGCATTAAGCTTGCAGAATCTAAAAATACTCAATATCTTAGTTATAAAATGGTTAGTAAACTTACACTGAAGGCAGCAAGAGAGCAGTATAGGTTACAAAAAACAATATTTTCAACTATATTAAATATTCAAAGCCTGAGAAAATTTTAAAACAATCTAAATAATAAGTCCTTTCTGGAATTTGCCCCAACAAATAATATCAGTTTAATATACTTTAATGACCTGGGTGAAAAGAAAAAAAAAAAAAATTGGTCTCATTTTTCTTAACCAAAGATGTTGAAAAACTCTTCTTGTTTTTCAGTGTTTCTTATAGTGAAGAACAAATATGGATTTCAAATACAGTATTTATTAGGCGCTCTTATTTTCTGGAATTTGCAACAACAAAGAAAATCAGAGAACATTCTTTAAATAGCCTTGGAGAAATTTGCTAGAAGAATAGGACTTCTGCAATTTATTGCGTGCTGTTCAGAGGTGAACTCAAACATGCCTCTACAAGGCAATTAATACAAAGCAAATTGTTAGGGACTTCAGGCTGTACACACTGGAATAAGCAGGAGGGCTCCCACTGATTTCAGTGTGCTTGGAGTCAGGCAGTGGAAATGAGATCCTGGCAGTTCTCCAGTGCAAGCTGATGGCAAAACTCCCATTGCCTCATTAGGGGCAGGATTTTATACTAGGTTTTGCTAAGACTTCATTCCCACAAAGTTTTTATCCTCAAAAGAAGGAAAAGCAGGGGATGCATCTCATTGGGTCTGTGCTATTGCTGTTTGGGCGGAAAGCACTTAAATGCTATAGTCAGGTCTGGATTTAGCAGCCTGGTTGGTGATGGGGGATGGCCTTCAGGAGCTTTATTAGTCATTATTAGGAGATGGAGTCTTTCATGAAGAGGTGCTTACAAGCTCTGACTATATAGAATCTGCAGAGTGACACATTGGTGCGAACACGCTGCGTAAATGATGTATATGGAGAGGAAGCTTCCTTGCTTTCATCCTCTTACTAGCTGTGCTCATTCACCTACATCTCAAAATCATGGAGGTGGGTAGACGTGTTCTGAATCCCAAGGGGCAGTGTTTCTATTTCATATTTTGTTCATTTCTATTGTTGGCATGTGATAGCAAGTTGGACAAATTCCTTATAAACCTCAAGACTCTCCCTAGGATTTGCTAGATCCCTGAGCTAAGCCTTTCTAGGTCTTGCAGCAGCTGATGACATGTTTCCTTGCACCTCTGAACCCCAGTGACTGTTCTATCTGTGGTGAATGTATTAGAGGGATGATTCCAGCCTCTTCTGTAAAAGCACTTAAAATGGAAACTTTCATAGTATCCATTTTGATTTGCTGTCCATAGACTAATGTTGGAGATGATTTCGGAACTAAGAGAAAATAAGTAGTAGGTTGTTTTGTCTTGTAATTTTGAGACTTGCTGTCCAAATATGATACTCGACCTAGTTCCGCTTCCACTGAAATGAACACAGACTTTTTTGCTTTGGTTTTAATAAACCATGGATTGGTTCCTCTGTCTACATGTTAGTAATTAATACATGTTAGTAAGAATAATCATGTGTGGCTGTAGTTACTCCTATGCTTAATTTTCAACCTGGTTAAGGCAGAAGGAATTTATCAAAGCAAAAATGGAAATGGTTTGGTCCCAGATATGGAGTCACGTTCTTGCGTGTAAAAACTTGGCTGATAGACTAGATGAAATGTGGGTCTCTTCTGGGAGGCCTTTAGCCATTGTGTACCTAAAAGAAAATGTATTTACAATATAATATGTGTTCCTCTCAGATTTTATTTCAGGTGTCTTTTGGAGAAGGCTTCTTTGGTTTTTTGAGTGACATCATCTGCATGAAAATCACATACTTCTAGAAACATCTGTGTCTTCATATTACAAGAATATCTGCGTCTATAAATGAAAGAAAGCAAGGACAGGTGTAGTGTGGTTCTCCTGGGTGTGGGATGATGCTTTATCCATAACAGTGGCCATTTGCACTGAAAAGAGAAAATGTATTTACTGCTACTTTCTTTTCTGAAGCCTTTTATTTGGGAGATCCTTGGACTGGTCTAATTTCAGGGTCTCTTTATAAATAGCTGCCCTGGTATGGGAAAGCATGGAGGTAACTTAAAAATGTCTTCTGTGTCTTACGATAATACTGCTACAGTAGTGTAGATGTTGTCTAAGCTGCCTTTAAACTAGCTTATGTACCTGGAGAAGTATAGTGCCAGCAGTAGTTATAGGCTAAAAAGCCATCTGAAAAGCAAGGTAAAAAAAGTAGCAACAGAATTCTTTGCAATCCTTTAAAAAAAGACCCTATATCTACTATTTTATGAAACATAATGCTCCAGATAGCACAGAAAGGAAGCTATACTTGCACATTGTCCATCTGCCTTTGTGGGACTACCTTTAAAAGGCTCTTTGGGATGGGAGTGGGGGGAAACCCTTAATTTTTAATTCAATAAGGCCAGCACTAGAATACAGACAGGAGCATTCCTGAAGCTTTTTCCTCTTCCTTTTCTTTTTGAGTGACTGCAGTCTGTAAGGGGAACATGGACACTACCATTAGCAGGGGATGAAGCTGTGTTGCTTTTCAAGAAGTGGACAAATAGAATAACTTGGAAAGGAGATCTGAGGAGAAAGGAGACTCAGACCCACGCACCTTTGGTTAATGAGCCATCTCAGTCCTGTAATAGTCCCTCTAATAATTCCTGAATAGGCTATTTCCTAGCGATGGAGTTGAAGGACATTACACATCTCCAGTCTTCTCCTCTCTCCCTTCTTGTCCCTGTCTTGTTTCTGTACTCGATAAGCAGAAAGCTTTGCTGCAAATTGACAAAAGTCCCAATGGTTTTGTAGCAATCAACAGCTTCCTGCAGGCTTTGCAGGGTGTCCTGATGTGAAGGCTGGAATGATGAGCAATTCAGTCTGCACCAATGTCTGGGTTTGCAGTCACTGCCTGAGTGCACTGAGACAATCAGTAGGGTCTCTTGTTGGACCTTGGATGTGATTTCCCTGTGGAGAGGCTTGCTCCCTGAAGCTCCACTCTTTTAGTCTGAAGTTCTCTCTATTTATTTTGAGATAGGAGCCATACAATAAACACTCCATGTGCCAATTTATTTTAATGAATTAGACCTATAGGAAGGCATTAACATAGGACTATGCTGTGTTAAAGCCATCAGCATTACATGGCACAGCTTTATCTGCCCCTTCATAGCACTTCAGCAGGGCAATGCATGACAAGGAGACAGCGAGCCAAAGGGAAATGTACTCTTGCAAGCACAGTTCTTTGGAGCCTAACCAGTTTATGGCAATGCTGATATGATTAGGTGGCTTTTGGTAGGGAATGAGCATCAAGAGGACCGGATTGTCCTAGTAACCTGTGTTGCTGGGATGCTCTTTGCAGTGGACCACAAGGGGGAGGTAGATGCCGCTTTATAATCAGGGAGGAGAGCATACAGCAAAGAGGTGCAGTCTGAGTCATGCATGAGGGCAGGGAGGCTGTCTGGCCAGACCCATAAAACCTAGACCCGTGATGAGCTGCTAAGGCCTTGCTCTCATCTTCACCTTTCAGTAGTCAGACTCACAGTGTTTTCAAACAGGAGCAGTCTCACTGTGTCACCCATTTCACAGGTGGACAACCTGAGTTACAAAAAATGATGTGAGCCGACAAGGATTAGTGAGAGGAACTGGGTAACAAGGCACTGGATGCCTGTCTCTGGCCCAGGGTGGTTTGTAAAGGGCAAAAGCTCCTTCCTTGTCTTGTCTTCACACTCACTTGCTAGGAAATACCTGTATTGTTGCAACGTTTGTCTTATTGTGTGCTACTCTGCTGTTGCTCAGTGCTCAAAGCTAGCTTTTTGCAGTCCTTTTGTACCAGGTGTTACAGATACTTTTTTTTCAGCTCCCCCCACATGGGAACATGCCTTGGGAACTTGCTTAAGCAGAAGTTTTGCTGTGCTTTGTTAGAGAGCTGTGACCCTTCTGAAATGCTAGTGTTGCCCTCAGTTTTCAGCAAAGAAAAGATGAGCACATATTTACAACTTCACATAATTATATTTTATGATAACTTGATGCTAATGCGAACACCAAATTGAACATAAGAATATAATTGTGTACTTCCTGTTGAATAATGCAAGGCAGTAGCAGTCATTAGCCTTGTACTGTCTGAGAATGCAAGGCTCTTCCCTTTGTGGAAAGCACATAAACAGAAGATAAAGAAACAAAATTTTCTCACAAGGTTGTCATTGTTTCTTTCTCTCAAATCAGAAGCAGTGTCTTAGTGAATCAGATTCCCAGCATTGAGTACTCCCTGGTGTGCCAGATACTTAAAAAGAGGGTGTAAAACATGTTGTACCAGCTAGCAAGTCAAACTACTTCTTTGAAATCGATGGTTGCACTAAATGCCCGTCTGGTCTTGAAATGTGTAGTTCTCTGCTAATGTGGGGAAGTAGAAGGAGAGGAAAGAAATGAAAAATTTCATGTTGAGGCTGAAGATAGAAAGAATGAAAAGTAGCAAATGGGCCAGCACTCTTTTGGTAACACTACCTGTTTCTGGGTGACCACTTTCATGCCATTCTGCAAAGTGTCTGGGTCCAAATATTTCCAGGTTCACCTGCAGATTCAGGTTCAGGACTTAGTGTGAGGTCTTGATAGTCAAAGCTCCTTTCAGTAAGGAACCTTGTACATGGAGAGGGTAGGAGGAGGAAGAGGAATTTTGTTTGGGAAGTAAAATCATTAGTTCAACTGAAGCAGAATGCAAGACACAAGAACCTGCAGACCTAGCTCATTAATGAAGTTTGGAATTGGACTGCAACGTTTTGACAAGGCTATCAAAACTATTGTTTTCAAATATCTGACCCAAGTTGTGGATGCTCAGTGCTTCTGCAAATCCAGGCCTTAGTATGGGGCTATTCATCAATTTAGAGAACTGAAAAGTAACTCTGCAACAAGAGGAACTTACAAAATGGAATGGAATAACAGACCAAAGATTTCCTGATCTATGCCTCAGCCTTCCTCTCTGTCCCACTGGTGTTCAGGGAGCAAAGGAAGAGACTAGAGGGGATTTTTTTCCTTAATATAGTCTTCCATCAGGAGAGAATTTTCCTCTTTAGCAGGCAGAGATCTGGGAGAGATTAAAAAAGGCCTGAAGGTTAGCCTTATTCCCAGTGGAGCGCGTATTTAGTGCTGGCACTAGGAACAGTAGCAGGATTTAATCCATAGTGTGTTTCTCTCGTCTGTCCTGTGGCAGTCACATCCCACTTATAAACAGTCCTTATACTCTTAAGTTCACTCTGGTGGGATTCTGACTTGCACTATGGAAGATCCAGGTAGCATCACATACCTGGATATCCTTCCTGTCTGTCAGCAGAGCTTGGTGGTACGTGTATCTGACAAGCCAGCAACTCCATGGCCTTGAGTAGGTAAAAACCTTAAGGGAGGTAAGAGTGACTGCCACACACAGCTGAAAGTTTGAGACCGTATCATTACATCTGTCGGTTTGCACTGGGAGTGCCAGCTGCCAGTACACAGCAGTAGAAGCTCTGACTCACTAGTGTTCCTGTTTCTGGCAATTGCAATATTTGTAATCACCATTGGGCTAATTGTTATGAGAAGTGCCACTCTGCTTCACACGTCTGATGCGTGTTGATTGTAGTTGTATAACAGAACACTTTATAACCTTCTGCTTCTTGTCTGCACGAAAGGGATGTTTCTTTTCACCCTTGTGACACTTGAGAAATTAGAAGCTGTCTCAGCTAGGGCTGTGCATGATCTAAGACTTGGGCCTGTCTTCTTCTGTCATACAGCTCCCTTTACTCCTTTGGGGCAAGCTGTGGAAGTAAGGGTCTGCTTATGTGGTGGGTTGTGCCTTCAGATTGCAATGGTGATAGTCTGATGAATTTCTAAGAGTTCAGAATGTATGTATAGTTTTCCAGTCTCTGAAGGTGCAAACCACTGCACCTAAAGTCGACTTAATGTGATTTGGGGGGAATATGGGCATAGCAGAAGTGTCAGTGCCTTGACTGGATCACCTGGTCAGACTGGCCTCTGTTCAAAGCGCTGCAATCAATGGTAGTGCTCTGAGGCCAAACTTCTCTGCTGTGGCCCAGCCTTAAGAGGATAGGAAGGATGCTCCTGGCTGCTGTGTAATTTACAGGCTCAGTCTCACAAATGTGTCTGTATGATGTGAGCGTATGAAAGACGATAGTGCCGTAAGTTTGGTTGCTTTTCCCTTGAGTTGAAGGCTTATGATTTGCTGTTAAATCTCATGCAGGATATTAGTGGCTTGGGAGAGTTCCTTACACTTTCCTTTTTCCTCACGTTCCTTCTAGACCTACATAAATCCTAAATCCCAGGCCTGTTCGGCACTGCCCAGGTGCATTGCTTAGGTGCGAGTTGGGTGAGCTAGGCTCCAGCCTCTGCCAGTACTGACATACTATTACTGACTTTCTTTCCTGTGAGTTACTGCCTGGCTCTGCTGTTTGTTTTTCTTCCTGATTTTGATCAAATGTTTATATACAGTGAAGTTCATATGTAATATGAAGACAACCAGTATTATGAGCTCTCCTTATATCTGTAGACTGACTTAAAAATGGTCAATAAGATTTTCTGAATGGCAAAAACAAGTATCTAGATGTTTCCAGGGTTGTATTTCTATCTGTACTATGTGCAGCTTGCAAGGTGAGTGAGGGTTTTCCTGTGGGGCTGTTTCACTCCGTGCTTACCTTTCCCCCCTACACATCTACTCTCTGGTATAAATGGGCTTTTGGATAGATTTGTATCTAATCTGAAAAGCTAACTTCCTCTTTTGGTAATTTCTCTTTTTTTTTTTTTTTTTTTTTTTCCTTCTATCAGGAGCAAGCACAATTTTGCCTTGCTCAGTGTCAGATCATTGGAGAGGAACATCTTAACCATGGTTATTTGAGGATTTTAAAGCAGCACTTCTGGGGCATATTTTAAAAGAATATTATTTTCCTACTGAGAGAAGGAAGCAATGTCTGTATTTTTCTGTCAGATTGCTAAAGTCTCTGCCTTCACAGGTTGAGACTGCTTGTGTCTTTGTCTCATTTTTGTTATTGCAGATGCTTCTTTTTCAGACTACTTTGGTACTGGTCAGTGTCTCCCAACTCAAAGTTTGTTGTCCAGCCCTTAGTCATCCTTAGAAATGAAGCTATGCCATTTAATCGCTGGTGATGGTCCCCACAGTTAGTGTAAAGTTGAAACCAGCTGCCTGCTTGTTTGCATGTTGGCTTCACTCACTGTGATCCCTGGGCCTTGTGGGCGCTGAGAAAGGGAATTAAGATACCCTTTGCTCTGTGAGAGGTTTAAAGCAGAAGTCTTGTGTCAGTGACCTTTAGCAGCCTTCAACACGAATTAACAGGCCGCTCTTTCACCACAGGCTGAGTCAAGTCTCCCGCAATGCTGACCTTGGTCTGACACTCTGTATGTGCTGGTGGCCTCAGCCAATGCCAGGCACGAGGCTGTGAGTGTTCTACAGCACCTTGCTCATGTACCTGCACTGGGACTGTATCAACGAGCAATCGCTCCTCAAGGTGAGTAAGGGCATCTTTCACAGATGTGTCTGGCTGGACATTTAACCTTGCTCTAGTATAGCTGTGCTTGGCACCAGGGTGCTTTCTGCTTCTGGGCCTGCAGGGAGGAAATTGCCTCACTGAGGTACACTGTATGATTAACGAGAAGTGTCCAAGCAGCCACTGAACTTTAAATAGGAGACAAGGTGCTTTTAATAATTCTGGCATGCACTTAAATACCTTTTGTGAATCTAGATTTTGATTACTTAAGAGCCATGTTTCCTTGAACTCCTTGAAAGTCCCTGGGGCTTAGCTTAATTTAGCTAGGCTTCCAAGGGAGCTAAGGCCACATGCTCCGATGCCTATGAAAGGTTTACAAGTCTACCCACCTAAACAGGGTATAACACTAAGAATGATAAATGAAATGTGTGTTTAAAAACAGCAAAAAAGTACTGTCAAAAAGCACACTAGGAGGCTTAACAGTTGTATGAAAGGAAAAAAGTTGTGGAAGAGAATGGATCTGGTGGACAACATCACAATATGTTTCTGGGAAATGGCTTGAAATGGCATGCAACAACATTTTCTAATCCTTCAGGAGCAGAGAAAAGGCTTTCAGCTCACTGCTTTTAGCACTTCTATGTTGTGGCTTGGCTTTATACTTAAATCCCAATAATTTAATATTTAGCTGGACGTAAATGTGTTTGGAAGGAAGAGGGTGAGAATGGCAGCCTGCAATCTGGAAGGCTTGGTGTTTTAGGCCCAATTTTTGTTTGATTTTTGAATGTAATGAAAACACTCTTGATACACTAATAACCAATAGCTTGTTTGAGCTTAAATAAAAAGGATGAGTGGGTGTTCTGCAGAATGACATCTTGTGCATGCACAACTTTTCTTTGGATGGTTTTGCCCTTTGTCATTCATATCTCGCATGGTTAACTGAAGCACTGCCGTTGTTTTGGAAGATGAAGAATTTTTTCCTTCCAACTTATTCCTGCTTATGCTACTTTACTTAATTTGCCTTAAACAGATCAGCCTATTGACTTACTAACTGTGTAGTCACTAGAAAGAGGGGCCAATCCTGTGAACACTGGAGGATAAATCTATCAGGCAGAGAAGCAGGACTTTGTGTTAGAGAGAAGTCAATATGAGACTGTTGTCCTGAAGTCCATAATCCATTTAAGCTCTTGTCTCAACACACATTAGTATGTACATTTTCCTGTAGAGTCATTGGCGTTTGCCCTGAGATGTGTGTATGTACCTTGTTGGGTAAGGACAGCTGAGCAGTGCTGTCTTCCGCTCCCCGAGCACGGGCCAAGGTCTGCCCATGTGGTTAATGTAGGTACCTGGTCCAAGGCTCACTGGCTTCCAGTGGAAATCTTCATTATTTGACTCCCAGACATTCTTGTCCTGTCTGGGCAAAACTAGAGGAAAAAAATCACTGGGTAGTAGTATTTCCAATATGGCACTTACTTAGCAAGTTTCTATTAATTATTCCACAAAACATATAAACTGACCCTTTTGTTTTCTTAATTTCAAAGTAATGAAGAAATTCTGTCTCCATTGCAAACCCGTATATACAAAGAGATTATTCCCTTATGGAAACGTGGAAAGCAGTGGGCAAGTTTTCTTGAATGGATTTATTTTTATAAATTCTGTAAAGGAATCTCAAACCTACCACACTCTTCATACATCACCTGGGGAAACCCCTTTTTTTTTTTTTTTTTTTTGTTTTGTTGCTGTATCACTGCTTTACACCAGTAGCTTTTGGTACGTTGTCTTCACGAACTGGTGTTACATTCCCCCTTCTCCCTCCTGTTTGCCACAAATGGAGACTCTAGTTAAAAATCCACTCACTTCTGTTAAATGTTTCCAGCTGAGAGACAAATCAGGCCTGTATTGTTTTCATTTGGTAGCCGTCAATGTCGTTTTCCTCTGAGGTACTTTTTGTAAACTGTGACCATGATTGTTTTTTAGCTATTGCTTTCAGACATGCCATGTGTTTCATCTGTCAAAGCCAGGAAATATGTCTTAGCCTAATTATGGTGTTTGTGAGGAACAAACTAATCAACTGAGTTCTAGTTTATTATTTCCAAAGGTAGACTTAAATAGATGTATGTACATAACGTGGTAGTTCTTTCAGTGGTCAGCGGAGCTGACAGTGAAACCTGGGAGAGAGGAAGTGGCATGTGGATGTTACAGCTCTTGCTGCCGGTTTGTTTCCGGGACTGACCAAAGGAAATGGGTGAAGGATATTTGATGTTTTGCCCCACTTTACTTAACCAGGCATGTTTTGACCTGTGGTTTTTTTGAGATGATTAAACTGTGGCACTTGTAGGCAGTTCTCTACACAGACACAGTTCTTGTAGTTGATGTAGTATAGACACAAATACTGACCAAGGTTTGTTTTTAATCATAAAGACGGGTTGCCTTCTGGAGGTGAGGTTGATTTTCCTGCTTCTCTTTAGAAATCTGCTTCTAAAATGTCAGGTTGCTTTGTGCTGAACAGCCACTATCTGCCTGCATGGTGCTTTATTTTACATGTGGAACTGTGAAATATATAGCACTACTCAACAAATAAGGTATTATTTGTTGTGTGTGAGAGTGGCAGAGTAAGAACAGTCATTGGTCATGTGTTTCATAAGGCTTTGAGGAAATCTCCTACTCTGGGATTTGGCCATTGCATTCCCTGGTATCACAGAACCTCCTCCTCTTGCCTGTATGTCATGAGGAGTAAGTGGAGGGTCTTGCTTGGGTGACCCTTTCCCCAGCAGAAAGGAATAAATAAAATCCATAGGGAGTGTTGTCAGAGTCCGTCTGGTAAAGAGAACTGTACAACATGAAGAAATCAGCTAGATTAAAGGATCAACACAGCTTTCTGAAATTCCAGGGCTGAGAGTTCTTTTCTGGCTGAAAATAACCTATTACAAGCTTATCACAAAGGAATATGCTACATAAAGGACGGTAGCGAAAATCCAGCCATCAAATTACTAAATTAAATAAATAATCTCCAGAAAATAAAACCTGATACATGTTTTCAATGGTTATAACTTATAGAAAATGCTTGATCATTTAGATTTGTCTTTCAGTGTGTTCTTTAATGAAATTACCTTTTTGTGGAATTGATGCAATGTATGTCTTCATACACAGTGGCAATTTGTTGAGCTAGAGTTGACGTCTTTTCTGGAAATGTTGACACAAGAGTGAGTCAACTTACCAGAAAAACACTAATCACCTATATAGCTTTGAGTTCTGTATTTACAGTGGAGCTCTTAAATGCAAGAATGGCACAGGTATATACAAGTCCAACCTTATTCTCAGTGTCTTCTCTTTCATGACAGATATTTCTAGTCTGTTCCATGTCTGAGGATGGGTAAGCACTGTTTGCAAAGTTCTGCTGCCCATATTTGTCTTGCGATATTTAATGAGTACTTTTTCACAAGGTTGTGCTAATTGAGTTAGCTCAGGTTCCCTCTGTGCCAGGGCAAAGTCCTGAGGGTGGCTGTATAATAATGTACACCTGATGTCAGAAAAGGTCTTTGGAAAAGCAGAACAACATAATAATCATGCACATGTTGCTTACCCAAGAAAAAGTGAATCCAGTCTATTCAGGAATAAGAGCTTCTCTTTTATTGGAACTTCTGTTATTTCAGCACAAAATTCCAATCTGAAATGAAAAGCTGAAATATCAAGACTTCCTGCAGTTTGGAAATTAAAACAGTAAGTGTCAGATCAGTTTTACCACCTCTTATTATGACAATACCAGAATAGTTATTCAAATAAAATAGCTTTAATTGAAATACTGATTTTAACTCGTTTTGAATTTGTGATTTTAGTTGTGTTGTTTAACTTTTATGCTTAAATATTAATTTCTGAATGTATACTGAAATATATCAAAATGAAACAGGTTTTCCATATTGAAGTATAGATGCTCTGATAGCCTTGCACCAAAAAAAGGAAGTAAAAAAAAGAGTAGTTTTGAATTTATATTCAACTCTTAACCTATATCTCAGAGAAAGCTAGCTTCACAAGCTCCCTTCTTTATAAATAGAGTATGAGGACTGTAGAATCTTCATTCTAAACCTGTGTCCTTGAATCCAGATGAGATGGTTTGCTTGACCCTGAGGTTATTTACGTGTCAAGGGTATAGAAGTGGTTCTTTCTTTTCCACTTTTGGGAAATGTCTCTTACCTAACTCAGGTCTGAACCATTTGGAGCCAGTTTGTACAGTGCACAACGCATGTGATTTTTACATCTCTAAATTCTAGTGGTGTTAAATGGAAAAGTTGGTACTCAAGTGAAAATTGCTCTCTCTTTTCCCCACCTAGGTATTTTTATTTCCCTTTCTGATTATTTCACCAAATCTCTTCCACTGGCTCATCTTGGCCTTTCAAGGACTTGGTGTTACAGCTTCCTTTCCTCCTTAATAAATCTTCCTGTGGTTTTGACCAATGGGAGAGAAGTGGTAGCCAAGAAAGCTTGGACCATTAGAGTGATCACCTGTCGGATTTTATCACTGGTAATTTTTCTTTAGCCTAGCTGCCTATTGTTGTTTGTCCCTTTGCTGTTCCCCGAGTACAAATGTAATCAGTGAGTTGGAAAGTTTTCAGGGGTGGTGGCTGAATTGAGTAGGAACATCCTGCTTGCTTCAGGTTCAAATTTAAGCTAAGTGAGGCATCTTCCAGTTTTTGGCAGACTCAGCCTTATTTTGTGAATGCAAGGGGATTAATAGTGAATTGGGTCATTATATATAAAGCTTTTCTGTTGGTTTTTTTTTTTTCAGAAAACATATCTGCAAGCAACAGCTTCGTTGTGTCATGTCTGGGATCCTGATTAAACTGAAGTTAATATCCTTTTTTGATTCCTGACATTTCAGGACACAGAGAGCCAGACCTGGTACCTGTGAACTGATTGCTTGCTGTATTCTGGTGTGTTGCTTTGGGACTGTATGTAATGGCCTCACTAAAATAAAAAACCACACATCATCATCCTAAGACAAACCAATGTGAATTCAGACTTTTCATAAAGCAATTTATGTCTCAGCTGTAACTGGCAGACTTTACATTGTCTTTACCTCAGATGGCAGTTGGTATTTAGTGCCCCAGTTCTGCTGTATCGTTTTCTTTAGGAATCTCAATATTTCACCTGCCAAACTGCAACTCAAGTTGAAGGGTAACACTTTAACTATCCAATTTCTACCACAGCTTACCCTAATGACATTAAGGGACTGTTCAGTATGCTGTGAAGTCCACTGGATAACGGCATGAGGCAAACCAGATAGAGAATTGTATTGTTCTGTATGGTGGCTGATCGTAATCCAACCATATCCACCTTTTACTTTGATTTCTTAAAAATAAAAATACCCTAAGCAGGAAGCATACAGTAAATTTTCTTTGCCTAGTGAACCTGTTCATCAAAGGCTATGATCATAAAACAGCAATTATCAGTGGCAATTTCTTGAGAACTGCAGGGCTTGGGGCATGTGTACAAAATTTCAAGGCTGATGCAAACAAACCTCAGGGTGGTTCCCAGAGAGCCAGGGAGGCTTCTCATACTGTGATTACTGCCAGGCAATGATCTATCCACCTCAATGTTTATACTGTGTTCAATCTTGTTATTCTCATTGTTTACTCTGTGGTGCTTAAAAAAAATCCAAGCCCAAAAACTTAACTGACATTTTTTGTTATGGAAGAATGTTTTTGATAAATGCAGTAGTTCAAGAGATGTGGCATCTGGTGTGGTTATGACGTCAGGGAGGAAGAACACATGAGTTTGGACCTGTGCCTCCACACATGTGCATTTCAGGACAATTATATCTGTGTTCCAGGCAGAAGGGAAAGCACTAACTTCCCAGCTATCTAAATGCTTGTTTGGACCATTCCCCTTCTTCATTATAACTGCACTTGCAGCCTCACCCTAATACAAGGTAGCTGCCTGTTAGCACTTGGCATGAAATCTTTACAAACAATCTGTTTCATAAATAAGTTTGTGTTTGGTACAGGTGAACCAAAAAGTTTCCCTTTGTGGTTTTCTCCATCTCCTTGTTCTCTTTCTCTTTAGTCAGAGGAGCCTTGAGTCATGTTCCTATTTGGCTATTCTGCTTCCAGCTCAAATGGAATAGATTACTCCTTGGCATTGGGTATTTACTAAATAAGTTTCAAGTAATTTCACCCTAGGAACCAGGGGAATGTCTGCAGAGAGTGATGGTGTAATAAAAAAAAATACAGTGGGGTTGTACAGCAGCAATGCAAAACACTGCAATAATGAGTGCACTGAGAGTGAGTTCTGGGATTGAGAGTTTTTCAGTGGGTTCCTGAGTTAAGCACCTAAATCAGTGACCTGCCTTTCAAAACAAATGAGCCTCTGACAGATTTCATTACCTTGAATTCTCCTTTCCCTCAGTTTGCCTGTCTGTCACATGATTGTGGGATGCTTTAGCTCACTGCTGGGATATGGCAGGGCTTGATTCTTTTGTGTTTTTTTAACAGCGAAATGATAGTCTAAGGCTAAAGCACTGGCATGAAACTGAGGAGACTGGGATTTCATTTCTGGCTATACTACAGAGTACACGTGACCCTGGGCAACTCATTTGATCTGTCTGTGCCATGGTTTTCGGTTGTAAAATAGGGCAAATCCTATCTTTCACACAGCTTTTTTTCCCCTCCTCTCCAGGCCAGAGGACTATTTCTTATTGTGGGTAGATTCAGTCCCTCATACAGTGTGGGACCTAAATGTAATTCTGCTGCTAGCAGGATAAAGTAAAGAGCAAACCTTTACACAGAATCTAAAGGACTTGGGGCTCACTTTGCTGCCATTTAAGTTTGCAGAAGTTTTCCTTCTGTATTAATTGAAGTATTAACTACAGTTCACTTGGGCTTTTTCAGTGCCTTGTTAGAAAGTGTTTGAGAAGCATAAAAGATGAGCATGCTCCAGTGATGAGTTCTGCATTAAAATCCCCTGCACCTCCTTTCTCCCCCATTAAACAGACAGATCTCCATGGCTTCTCTGCAACAAGCTCTCAACAATTTTCTAAAGCTCCTTTACTTTTTTTGCTATTATTTCCCTCTTCCAGGATTTTCTTAAGTTTGAAGCATTCCATTTAATCGAATTAGACTTGCATACTTGCTGATGACCATGCTAAGTGTGTTTAATTAAAAAGACAAGCTTCTTTGCCAGGGAATGACTTCCTGACTTATTTGCAACTCAGTGTTCATATTTTCCAAGACACTATTTTATTTACAGACACCACATAAGTAATTTGCTTTGCTTTAACATTTTCCAGCTATCTAAAAGAAAGCCACCTTTCGCTATTTCTTCTGTGGGAGCCTTTCTATCAGGGGACTCCTTTTTCTGCCTATATGTGGTTTATAGTGATACTTCATTTAGTCAGAATATTTTTTTCCAAGTTAGGAAAAAGAATCACTTATTGACCTGGCTTTTATTGCTGCTCTGAGCCAAACATCACCCATAAATTGAGCATCCTCTAACTTTTATCTGAATGAAATGCTGTAAATTTTATTAAATATTTTACCATTTCTTCCTCTTGCAAGAATGTTGGTGTGTCATCCAACCCAGAGGAGTAGTTTCATTTTTGTTATTAAATGATCTGGTCCTGTTCTTTATCAAGCTCTATTTTAAATGAGTTTGGTTAAATTAAATGACTCTTTATAGTGGCTGGCAAGACAGAGTGGTTTAGTGCTCTGGCCTTTTATCTCTGGAGACCTGAAGGCTATGCTTTTGGTCCAGATAAGGCTGCTTTGCACCTCTGAAGCAGTATGAAGTGACATTCAGCTAGCCTCAGAGGACTGTTAGCAGAATCCTTTATAGCTTGAAAGCACTGCACAGAGACTTTTAAGAAAGTTCCTTTCCAGTCATTGCAGTGTACCGGTGCAGTGCAAAAAGTTGTCTTGAAAACTCTTGACTTAAGCTCAAGAACAAAGTCTTGCGCTGATTTCCTGCTTCAAGTCACAGGCAATCAATATTTGTTTGGATTTATTTGAGTCTAGTGGGTACTGGCCAGGTCACAGGGACATGTTGCAGTTTGCTCTAAGTATAACATGCCTGCTTGCCAGCTCCTGGAGTGACCAGACCTGCAGTCTTGGGCAATGCCTGCAAGTCCATCCTGGCAGAACTGTCCATTGCTTTTTATTACTTTGCCCTACCCTCAATCCCCAGGAACTCATTTTACCTAGAGGGTAATACATTTGTTTATATGTATTGGGCCTAGTCCAGCATCCTCTGGTGGTGTTGAGGGTTCTTGACTTCAGCATATACCAGACCAGACTTGGATTTTGTAATTTCTATGGAAAGAGCACATGGGTGTGTTGCAACATTTGCAGCGCAGACATGCAGAGGTAATGTTGTACACAGGTTTGCCCCATGCTTGCAAAACTTGAGTAGTTGTGAGAACAACTGCATTGCTCAACCCCACAACCTCTATGTATTGAATATTTATTTTGCTGGAAACTTTGGACTTTTGCCCACAGTCTTGTGTGGTTTGATGAAAAGGCAGTTACTTTCATGATTTTTATTTCTGTAAGTTCCAGTGGGGAAGTTGTTTTGATAACGTAGAAATAGAAAAGCTTTAAAAAATAGTCGCAGAATGAAAGAGAATTGGCTGGCCAAGAAAAATAAGCCTTCAACAATCAAGGGGGGAATCTAATGTAATCGGCAGAGGCGCGTAAAGTGACATTGGATGCTGTTGTACTCGGGTAAGTGAATCTGCATTTGGTTGTGGAACAGGCAGGTATCAGTCTCTTTCTGAGAGCCCTTTCAAACCCATAACTTTGGCTGCTTCCATGGTGATCTGGCTTTATTCTAATGTTTGTGGGAGCCTTGTTGAAATTTAGGAGCCCGGGTACTGGATTTTACATGGTTCAGTGCTACTCATGAAAAAAGTTCTACCATTTTCCTCTCTCTCCAATAAGAGCCACAAAAGTTACTCGTGCAAGTGTAGCAGAATTGCCTCAGATGACAATGCAGTAGTTGTACACTTGGTGTAAAAGGGCTGGGTAGGGAAGCAACTGGATTTATGCCATGCTGATATAGCAGCATATGACAGGGACTGGAGAAACCCCCAGATCTGCAAACCTGGACTTTTAGGGAAGCTCAGATCCTTTGGCTTATTTCCTTTAATTTGCTGTTGGTGCACTTTTCTGTGCCAGACTCTGCTGGACTCAGCTGAGCTAATCTGAGGTAGTAGGAGCACTATGTGCTCCTCTTCTCAGCTATAGAATCAAGGCTTTAGTGGCCAATCTCTAATTTGATTAAAAAAAGGAAAAGAAGGAAAAAAAAAAAAGAACTTGCAGTTACAGAACAGTCTCAATGAGCTTTCTAGCTGTTATCGTAATAACCTCTATTGCATTATGTTTGAAATTTCATTATGCTCTAGTCTGGCACTGATTTATCTAGACAGTGAGAGGGTATTAAGACCAGCTTGTCAAATAGTTGCAGTAATAAAATATTTCCTGCCTTTCTGTGGAGAGTTTTCTAGAATTAGGGAAAAGGTAGAAATACAGCTGATGAGGGTTTCATGATGCTTCATACCCCAAGTGCTTTTTGCGTGTTTCTCTATTTCACAGTTTGTATCAGATTTCACAGATAAAAGACTAATTTTGTTGCTTTTTTGGCTTAATTTGTTTTGTCTGCTTCATGCAACTAGGTGATTTAAATGGTCCACAAGTGAGAGATACCTTGGGGATAAAACTTTGTTTTATGCTTCGTATTATTCAGACTCTAAAGCTCAAAGTAATTGAATCTCTACTCAGAAACGAAGATTGAGTATTTTTATTTTAAATTTAAGTGTTTATATAAACATGATGCCTTAGGGCTTTGCTGATTTATAATATATGTGATTTGAAGGGTGCCTTAGTGGCTTCAGCAGAACCCTTTTCATTATATTAGTCTTTGGGAAAAATATGCAGCCCATAATTCTTTTCTTTCCTGCACTATAATATTGCTAATGCTCTTTTCTGTCATGATCCTGTATAATGCTATTAGCTAAGCAGCTGTTCTATACCTCAGACACATGACAAAACACCTTACAATATTGGTTCCTCCGTGTACGAATGATAATCTCCATGCAGTTTTTTCCCCCCCTTTTTGTGTTTGCCTCCTTTCCCCCGCTGACTCCCAGCCAGGTGTCTTCAGCCTAATGGCGATAATAATAGATGAGCTCATGTTTCCAGAGCCTGCTAACGTCAGACCACCGTTCTTTTGAAGCCTGTATGGTATTATTGCAAACAGTGGGATGGCTGCCTTCATCCTGGAGCCTGTTCAGTTTGAAAGACAGGGCCTGAGGGCCTGTGCCGTGTCTCGCTGACTTCTGTGGGGCCCTGCCCACATCTGAAGGGTGACTGATCAGATTCCCAGCGTGTGATTTAGCTGCCTCTTGCCAGAGTGCAAGTTCAGAGATTCGAAGCATGTTGAGTGATTTCACTCATCCTTTTTTGTGACTAGAGTCCCATGGCAACAGGTGCTAAGATTATGTCACCAGGTCGGTTTGATCTTTCCTAGCCAGCTGGCAGGCTGTGTTATGGCTTAATCTATGTCAGATGTTTCCAGACACAATGAGTTCAAAACACATTCCTTTAAATTAAAAACTGTGACAGGTTAGAGAGAGCCGCAGTTGGAGTGATCAGAGAAAAGTCCTCAAGATGCCCTAGTGGGGACCAAAGTGAACACTATGTGTAAAGACATCCAGCTCAGTTTTTATTTGAGACCCAAAATACAGCTTGAAAGTTGCAGAATTGGCAATTTTAATGTGAGAGCCAGCTCAGCCTGACTCCGATAAGGTTTCATGAGCTTGTATTTTCCTGTGAGGACCTCTTGCCTCTTCTTTCACTTCATGGGTGGCCAATGGTCCATCCTTTGCAAGGCAGTCCAGGGTTGAAATTTGGAATGACCACATGTTTGAGTGGTAATCTCATAAATGCAGCAATTTATGTACTGTAACCTGATAGTGAGACCATAGTGTTGCTTGAAGAACTGTGTTGTTTTCCTCAGGGAGCAACAGTAAATTTGCTACAGGTTTGGTCTGGCTTTTTGGTGACACTCTGGATGTCTTGTGTTGATGTGCGCCGAACTGGGGAGTTAGACTGGGATAAGTGCTCCTAGCAGCACTTTCTATTTGGGAGCTTATTCTTGTCAGTCAGGCAAGGACAGTGGACAGAATTATCTATTGCTTGGGATAAACCCTCATCTTCTGCAGAAATACAGCAGATATGAATTAGGATTTTTTTTTTAAATTTTATTTTTAATTTTTTTTTCCTCCTTCTAGACTCGCTTTCTGGCCATTGAGATATGAGCTGGTCTCCTTTTGTGTGCAAGAGGCAAGAGTCCTTTTGCACAGTATAAATTCCATGCTTTTTTAAAAACTTCTTTTTCTATGGGCTCTATAGAAGAACACTTATTCTGTATAGAACTGACAAGAAAATTGGCTTTAAAATTGTTCAAATTATTTGAGAATGGTGTTTTCATTGCTGGTACTTAGATACCAGTGTAATAGGTTCCTTAGAAAAACGTAAGACAGTGAGACTTAGCTATAGACAGGGTAGTATTAACACTTCCATTGTCGTTTTTCAGCATGGACTGAAAATGCTTATGCTTAAAGGAGTTATAATTTTGCATATTTGCTGGTAAACTTTTACGTAGCCTTCTTTTCGAGCTCTGTGCAAGAGTCCACATAGGTATACATACAAAAGAACTTGTATTTTTGTCTTGTCTTTGCTGGAACAAAGTAGTTGCTTTCCATAGTCTATTGTGCATGTGTGATGTGAATCTGATTTGTATCAAAGGAGCGTGTTGGGACCTGTAAATTCTGACGGTGAAAGATCTAATCCTATTTTAAGGAACAAGTGCTACTTCATGCACAGATGCTAATATGTGCAAGCACAGGCTTTTTCAGTGTGTGGGAGAGTGTACATATACAGCTTTTCATGGTCAAAAGGGAACGCTAGCATTTGAAAAATGAGGTCTGTAAATCACATTTTTTATTGAACTCTTTTTCTATGTCCCACACATCCCTCAGGCCACTGGCTATGAATTATCCCACGCTGTTGGCCTATTCTTATCCCTGGGTTTTCCTCATCTTCACATTTGTATAATTACATGTGTTACCTAAATACACCTCAGGAAGAATGTTTATTTTTTATTTTGACTACTATTTCATTTCATAGCATGCTTCTTTTTTCCTCAGGAGCCGTAGAGTAACAGCTGGGGCACAATATGTACTTCCAACAGATTAGTAGGGGTATATGTGGCTTTGGTTCCTAAGAAAACAAGCATTTTGTTTACCATTTCCAGAAGCACCCTCTTTTCCACTGAGAACAAATATGATACGTCAAACTAGGAATATTCCTCTCATGCCTAACTAAACAAAACAAATTAATGTATAGTATTTCTTGCTCTAAATACTTCTGGGAGGCATTTGGACAGTCATTCAGAAGTATTCCCAGTTCTGCCAACTTCATACGTGAAAAGAAAGAGAAAGAAAAAGCAAGAAAGGAAATGCTGTCAAGAAAAACTGTTTTGGCTGGAATGTGTGAGATCAATGAAGAATTTAAAAAAATCCATCTTTACATTAGTTATTTGAGTTTTTCGCTTTGCTTTGAGTTCCAGTCCCAGTTTTGAGTTCCAGGAAGATGTTCTCTCTCCCTCCCTGCCCCTGCTTTTCCAGCAGCACAGAGTTATTATAGAAAGGGAAAATTAGTTATCAAAATAAGGATACAAATGCCAAACTTTTCCATTTTGATGTAGTGATCTGTAGGGCAGACTCACAAGAAAGATATATGATATTTCCTACCGAACCTTGGATATGGGTAAGCTCTCTACTCTTCCTTCCCCAAGAATTTTGGTTTCTTTCTTGTGGAAGACAGATTGTGTGGTAAAAAGGAATCAGTGATATCCATGGAATGATGAAATTGGTAGATCAATGTGACTTGCCCATAGTCAACGAAGAGGTCTGTGGCAGGGAATTGCTTTGGATCTTGTGAGCTCCAAAATTCCGTGTCCTTTTCTGGGGATCTTGCTTTTTTTAACTTTTTTTTTCTTTTTCTTCTTTTCTTGTTATTCTTTCTTGGCCAATTTTCTTTGGTGGTTTGGCAGCATTCCAGATGCCTTCTGACAGACATCTGAGAAATGAATAAAAAATAAATTAATACAATGGAAAAAGCAGTCAACCATTTCAGTGACAATAAGAAAAGGTGGTGGTGGTGGGGAACCAAAAAACCTCAAACCTCTCCTATAATAAAAACATCACTATTCATGAGCCATTACTGAACTTTTCTTTCTAACATCTGATTTTTTTGTTTTTTTAATAGCTTCTTTGAGGAAGAAAGAAAATAGGATCAGAGCTGCAATGCAAAATGACAAGTGTTTAGTTTGTTATTGGTTCCAGATAATAAATGTGAATATTGCTGTGAGCCTCTTTCAAACTGGTGGGCATAACAACTGAAATTCCATTCAAGCTAAATGAGGGAGCAGTTAAAAACATCTTTATTTAGTGAGGGCTGAAACAATAGAGGCTGCTGCCAAAAGCATAAAATGGTAAAGCACAGCAAAGAAGTCAGTCTGGTTGGATTGAGGCATTTCCTTGGATTAATAGAGCAAACTGAGAGATTGGGGTGCTGGAGATGAGGAACATATTTTGAGAGAAGGAAGCAGGACCAGAAAAGCTGAGGAGACGGTCAGAACAAGCATTACTACTGTTGAGAATATGCCTTTGAGAAATAAGACGGGAGACATTCTTGCAAGAAAATGGGGTGTTATTCCTTCCTTATTTAAAAGAAAAAAAGGAGGGGGGGAAGCAGGATTGCATGAAAAAAGGGTCTTGTCTCCAGCATCTGTTTCTTTTTCGGATGCGGATGACAGCTCAGGTTTGGCTCAGTGCTCAGGTGAAAAGGGAGGTAACGAGGTATATCTTTTGGGCTGGATTCTCAGCTAATATAAGTGAGCACAACTCTGTGCTCTTGACCCTTTGTAAGGACAAGATGTGCAGAAGCAAGTGGGAAAGGTGAACAAGTTCTCTTCCCCTTTGTTTAGGGCAAATTAAATGTCATTTGACACAGGATGGTTTCCAATTTTGACATATTTTACTGCCAAAAAATGATACTAGGATGAAAATAGAACTGCTGGAAAGAACTAACATTCATCCCTCATCTGACCAAACTGCAGAAACAGGATAATTATAGATGCGTGGGGGTTGAGGAACCTTCTGAACTTTGCCATTTTTCCTGTAAACAGTAAGCCCACTGAGACTCATCCAAACTCTGGAAGTAAACAGTGGGAGTCCATTGCTGTGGTGACGTTAGGGGTGTAAAAGGCATTTCTCTGGCTTGTATTCAACTTTTAGGTGAGGAGATAATAACTTTGAACAGGGTGTATGGTCCCCAGCTCACGTCTGTATACCTTGGATGTGATGAGGCCCAGTGCTGTGGTCAGGATATTTAGTTTATCGAAAGGCAAGTACTATTAGGAATGAACACCCTGGTGTGTGCTTAGAAACTTTTTTGTGGCTTTGAGTATATGTGCAGGGGAAATATTTTGAAATATTTCAGCTGAGTACATTCTCTAACCTTTGTTGGCACTGACTGGGAGGAAACCTTGCTGACCCTCTCAGCAGTGAGGGCTGGAAAAGCCTGGTTATTGAGCCTGAGCTCCTTACCCTCTCAGCAGCAGGAGATGGGGCTGTGTGGGGGACATCTATTGTAAATAGTTTCCAGTGTTTTCCATTTACCACCTTCCCTCTAGGCTGCAGTCACTATTTATTTAAAATATGTGCCAAATACCAAGAAAAACAGCTTTGTTTCAGCTGTGACATCATACCCTCAGTTTTGCACACTGCCTGGATGTTTTCTTATATGCACCTGACACCCACATGGGAGGGCTGATGAGGGACCTGAGCATCTCTTGAGTTTATCCCCTTCCTGCCGTTACAGGTTTGCAGAGACTATTCTGATCACTTCATCAGACTCAGATCAATGAGATGATCTGGTAGCATCTTACAGGGAGCACTTCCAGTGGGAGTGAACGTAGGATGAATTATGGAGGTACTGCTTTGAAAATTTAAAAAGTCAGCTCCTGCCAGTCTGCCCTGCAATTCTGTCTAAGAAGTAGAGGGCAAGCAAGGTCTCATCCTGATGTTTGACATATTTATGGGTGTTTGGTGGCCAAACTCCATTGTCTGATTGCTCTAAGGCACTCCTATTCTATCCACATGCTAGTGAAAGCACAGATGTTACAGACACTCTTATATCCACTCACAAGAAAAGGCACTGTAAATATAGTGCTATGTCTAGCACAAATCTATTTCTGCAATGGAAATGACTTGGCTTTGCAAATGAGAGATTTACAATCGACTACATGAGAGCCGATTTGGTCCTCGCTTCCTTTCCTTAAACAGTATTCTCCTCTATCGTAAGCCTTCACAGCAAATGAAGGGTTTTTTTATTGTGACATGTTCTTGCCTATTTGAGGAAGCCATGTTCTCTCCTTTAGTGATTGAATAATGGTAGCTGCAGAATTTGTTCATGTACTGACTTTTTTAGTTACACCCATGTCGGCAGAGAAAGCTGTAAGAGAGCACTTGAAGGCACCAGACACTGTGGGAGGAAAGAGTCACTAAATACTGTTGTGGTTAGAATAACTCCAAAGCAAGAAATTTACCTCAGAAGGTGTGTGATAGCCTCCATCTTTCAAAGCTTTCTTTGACTACAGTTAAAATCTTGTAAGGTCACTCATTATGGTAAGGCACAGAAAGACTCTACTGCTGGCTCATCTGTACTGTCTTGGCTTTGCTATAAGAGAAACTGGTTTATAGCACTTCTAGTTGGCTCAGTCTCCCCATGTGTCTAGGACTGCTGAATGTATGTTGGAGCATGAGCCCAGGAGAAGGACAAACAGCACTGAAGAGTAGGGAGAAACTGGAAGGAGCAGAAATCTTTGGAAAGGTGACATCAAAGGTGTCCAGGAATGTGGCGTGTCAAGAGTTATTCTAGCACTCTGCAAGTGTACTTGGCACCTTGTGCTATATTCACAGCCTAATGAGAGAGAATAGTACTTATGTTTTTTGGTTGGTTGTTTTGTGAGGCTAAGAGTTCTGTTTGAACTTAAACTCTTTCTCCTTCTGGATTCTATGTCTATGTGTATTAAAGTAAGTGCATTAACCCACTCCCCCCCCC
>NW_008824369.1:1024363-1043105 GCF_000699105.1 Pygoscelis adeliae
GTGTATAAAATATATCCATTCTGTATTGTCAGGCCCACAGCTAACCACATCTTACCTCTAGGAAGAGGTTGGTTTTCCTCATCTTTTCTTTTTTAGCCTCAAAAGAGCATCTGTTCTGCTTTTGCAAGGCAGAATGTTTGGCAAGGCTTTATGTATAATAAATATGGCATGCTGATTATAAATGAATAGTGTCACCACAGTTAATTCCACTCAGCCGTGGTAAATAAAACAAAGGCAAGTTACCTAGTCGGTGATTTGCTGTCAGATTTTAGTTAGTCAGTTGCTGTTTCACTCTGTTTTAGTAACTATAAATTCCAGGCCCACAGAAACTGCTTTCTACCATTATCATCCCACATTCTGTAGTTATTTTGCACTTTTTACGGTGTCAACGTTATTTCCTATTCAACTGCACAACAGCTAATTTAACTTAGATAAATTAGCTGAAATGAAAACATAGTGTGACTGCGGCCCTAATTGCTTTCTTTTTAGTAAAAAAAAGAAAAAAAAAGTTCTAAAACTATGAAGCGTATCTGCAGGATATGCAATTAGCTCCAGACTGCAGGGACACCCTTGAAGAAGGTGCTGTGCAAGTTACCTATCGCTTTTGTCACTTCTCACTCAGTATGTACCATATGGGAACATTCAGCGGAGATTTGTGTAGAGGTAAACATCATCATTTTGCAGCAGCTCACCCATGGAGCAAAGTTTGTCAGGCAGCAATGCTTAGATTTGCCTGTAAAGTTGTATTTCAATCTGAAAACCTTCCTACGTATTTAGCCTTCTACCCATCTTGAAGACCTATCTGGTTAACTTTTGTTAACTTTCAGTCTGCTTACAGGATCATTTGTGGTATAACTGAAACACAGCCATGTTGCCAGTTCTCGCAAACTTCCTAGATTTCTTGAAAGCTTTGGCATTTCTCAGGGGAATAATAAATCGTGGAAGATAGGCATATTTGGTGAATAGTTGTTCTGTGTTTGAAGGTTTATCTATAATAGTAAAATGCATCTTATTGTAAGGGAATGCACAGTCACAAGTGATTGCGTTGCCTTAGCTTAACAAGTTACTGCTTGCCAGCTGACATGGCTTGTGTCTGAACTCCTTGCTGGTTGAAAGTGAGAAATAAGATGCATTAGATTAAACTAATGCACTAGATTAAACCACAACAAAGGACTGTTGTGGTTTAACCTCAGTCGGCAACTGAGTACCACACAGCCACTCGCTCGCTCCTCCCCTCCCCACCCCGCCCCCCCCGGTGGAATGGGGGAGAGAATTGGAAGAGTAGAAGTGAGAAAAACTTGTGGGTTGAGATAAAAACAGTTTAATAATTGAAATAAAATAATAATAACAAGAATAATAATGTAGTAATAATAATACTACTGCACAAAGCAAGTGATGCACAGTGCAGTTGCTCACCACCTGCCGACCGATGCCCAGCCAGTCCCCGAGCAGCGGCCCCCCCGGCCAGCTTTCCCCAGTTTATGTACTGAGCATGACGTCACATGGTATGGATGTCAACAGGGTACCAGTTTGGGGTAGGTGAGATAGTAGGAGTGGCCTTCTGTTCTGGAATCTAATTTTGTTTACCTAACCCAGACACTTAGTGATTTTTATTTACTTTTTTAAAGGTAGCATAGGTATAATAGAGGTATGACTAAAGTTTTCCTGGAGAATAAAGGTATGAGTATCCTTTCACTGAGATGAGAAACATATTTTCCAGAGCATAAGATGTTAACTGCTGTTTGCTATTTAGATATCTGTATTTATATATACCTACTTCTTCCTAGTGCATGTACAGTTTGAGAGATGCTAATCTAAGCTTCAGCTGCAAATTCTGTTGTTGTATTTCTTTAATAACTAACCTAATTGGAGTGTGCATTATTCCACTGGTCATAAGGCATGACGGATGGTGCTGAAGGATTACACAGAGGACCTCCTGATATTAATGTCTGTAAACCTCAGGCAGTAGCTTCCACCCCACATGGGCAAAAATTGCTTGCGTATCATATGACTGATATTGGGATGACAAGGAACTGCTGGGTCAGATACGGTAGTAAAAGTTTGTTAAACCAGCATTTCTGCCAAAGAAATTACATAAAATGTTTAACCCTGATTCATGATAAGGTAGCAAACATTCAGGGCATTCATAAGTTAGAAAAACACCCTGATTTAGCTTCATCTGCTTTTTTACCAGTTCTTAGGTAGTCCTGATGAGTCTATAGTACACAAACTTTTCTAACAAATGCTCAACTCCTTTTTCATGTGCTATCCACACATTGTGTCTGAAGTGTTCCCCTCAAATCCCATTAAATCATCTCCTATGTGCTGACATTCTTCTCGATCTTATGACCTTTTCAAGCAAATTAAAAAGACACTCATATACATCTCTTTAGCCACTTTTTTCGTTAAGAATTTTGAGCGCTCATCTAACACTTCAACTTCAAAGCTCTTCAGAAGTGAGGGGCCTGATCCAAAGTCTGTTGAAATAAATGAATAGTCTTTCTGTTAGCTTCATAGGGACTTAAACTCTAAATTGTGCTCTTATTCCTGTCATTTCCCCCCCATCTGTTCTCTGAAGACCTGCTGTCTTTTGCACCTACTTAAATTTTAGACTCTGGGTAGTAACTCTCCTATTGTGCTCCTGTTTGGCAGTGGCATAATGAGACCATATCTGACAGTAGCTTTCTGAGACATGCTCAAAATTTGGCTATAAATATAGTCTCATAAGCCCTTTGTAACTAAAAGATGTCTTTATATGTGAACTTCTAGCCTGTCATTCACAGTAATTTCTTCAGATGAGATGGCAATGAGGTCTCTATTTTGGTAACAAAACAAGCCCTCCTTTGAGTTCCCAGGTGGTTCCATGATTGCTCCCCTAAGCACCTCTCACTGTTAGAGAACTCATCCTTTTCCTCTGTCAACAAATAGAATGGGTAATTCCACTTCTTTAAGGACTCTAGGAGGCTTTATTCTTGTAAAACTATTTCAATGGTCCTTTATAACTCCTGGTTTTCCTGCTTTTGCAACATTGCTTCTTTCTTTCTGACAGATTTTCCTTTCTCTGTGCTGGCAAAATGCTGCTGCGTGAGCTCCTTCCCCTGTTCATGTTTTCTCTTCCTTGTCTGTTACATGTGTTTTGTTTCTGTGTTTTATCAGCTTTCCTATCTGTTTATTTATTCATTCCCAGTATTTGTTTTTGTCTTCTCCCTACAGGATACTCTGCTTCTGTGGAGGTGATGGAACATTGTCAGCTGACAACGTGTAGGCAGGTGGTCACTAGGGATTACTGATACCAAAAATAGTCCTCCTTCAGTCTGTTAACAGTGTGCTGTTGCTGTTGTCATCATTGCTTTTTCTGCAAGTCAGCCAGAGCCATTTAAGATCTCTGTGTGACGGTGTGTGCAACTTACAGGTCTGAGTAATCACAACCCTTGGGCATCAGGGTTGTGATTTACCTTGTTGCTGCAGGTGTTTTTAAGCACTGTGGAACCCACATTCAACAAAGTACACAAGCAGTGCTTTTATGTGCCTGTGTAACCTTCTGTTCCTACCACTGGTAGGCTCTTCATTACCTCCAATTATCTGTCTTTTCATTAGGTTGGAGCTTGCATTAAATTAGCTCTCAGTTCTACTTATTCCTGCACTTGACTTCCTGGACCCTACTTAATTCACATTTTCATTTCTCCTTGAACAGCATGACCGCTTAGATCTGGTACAACGGATGTTGTAAACCATCCTCGTCTTGCCATTGCAATTAGATAACGCTACAGCTGAATTACCTTTAATTCTCTGTTTTTTAATATAAGAAAAATAGATTCTGCCAAGGCAGCCAGATTGCCTCTTGCTTGTTTGCTTTCCTGACAAGTAACTTGGCACTGTCTCCCATTTCCCTTTCTTTGAACTGATGTTAAGTCCAGATTTATTACAAACAAGATGCGGGTTTTATTTAACAGCCAAAGTGATTAACCGTTAGAGCATGCTGCTGTAGAAGGTGGTGGGAATCCTCCTCCTAGAAAGTAAACATGAATCACAGGGTTTATCAGTGGCTTCTCTGGGTGAAATCCAGAGTTGTTTGTTTTATGAAATGTCAGTCTAAGTGGTGTGATTGTCCCTCCTGAATGACTGGTATGCTAGATGCACTGTGAGACATGCTCTTGTTATTCAGTGTCCAGTGGAACTGCTGATTGGAGATCTGGGACTCCTAACTCTTTGAGAGACGGGTATTGATGGGCTCTACAAGTCATGTGGGTTTCCTTAACACACAGTTTAATGATCACCATCTTCCACATGGTACGTAACAAAGTGTTTTAGGAAAAAATAACTTCAAGGAAATTATAGAGCTGTGAAAATCATGTGTTTGAATGCAGCATTATAGACTTCTGTGCTTTTCTTCAACCGTCATCTCAAATCCTTTTCCAAAGTGCTAGCACTAGAACTATTTGTATGTGCTGTGTATGCTCAGCTTCTATTTAAACAGACGCAACACTGTGTTCCAAATCTGCATTTCATGACTGAAACCAGCACCACTCCATAAAGATGTGATAACACATCAGAAGAAATAATGAGATACCATGACACGAGTGCATTTTTATAAGGCTGTATCAAATGCTGACTCCAAGGTTAAAAAAAAAAAAAAAAAAAAAAAAATATCAGTATTTCACTTCAAAGATTTGTTTTCAGCCATTCTTACTTATTTGTTAAACAGTGAATATTCTGTGGGTGGCTAAGGTGTTTGGAAATAGTTTAGTATGGTAATTCACGTTTCTTGCAGCTGCCAGCAGTTTAGGACTTGTGAACAGAGAGCTAGTTATTATACATCAGTTCTTTGGGGGCCAAGGTTGGCAGGGAGAGAATCTACATAGAAACAGTGAAGATGGCAGCTACTGGTGTAATTATTGGATACTAAGTGGTGATAGACTATGGAGATCTTTTATAGCCTTCAGCTTTTCTCTCATTCATCATAATGATTAATCTCAAAAGCTATACATCTCTTTCTTCAACCACATCTCTCCTTGATACTCGAGCAAAGAAACAGGATTTTTCTAAAGGCAATTTTCTTCCAAGAAACAACACAGACCGTTTCCTTTTGGACTTCATTGCTGGCAGAAAATTTTCACCCTGGTAATCTCTACAGCAAATTGAAGAGTTTATAATGGAAAAGTGAAAGCAATTAGTTTTCTGATTAAATTCACCCTGGCATTGAGGAGCAGGTAAGTATTTTCAGTTTCCATGTGCATTCAGATGAAACAGACCTGGTAGAAGAATGGAAAAGGCCTTAGTATAGAAAGTAATAAAAAGATAATTGGCTCTTCTGTGTTTTTAATAACTGTCTTGGATTACTGTCTCCTTTGGGTAAACAAACACATCTGTCCAATACATATGTCATTGTAATCACAGGGCTCTGTGTGCGTGCGTGTTTGTGTATTATATATGATTAATTTGTTTTTGCTTACTCTTGAGTTGATAACCAGCATTGCATTTGCAAGCATCCCACAGCTGATACCATTGCCAACATTAGTGTTGTAAGGCATTGGTGGTATGGCACATAGTTCTCTGCAGACTTGAGCAAGAATTTAGTGGGCATGGTGTTGTTGGGTTGATGGTTGGACTCGATGATCTTGGAGGTCTCTTCCAACCTTAATGATTCTATGATTCTATGATTCTAAGAATCACCTGTGTCATTCTGGAAGGTAAATAGGACTAGAGTGAATACTATGGGTTAGATCATACCTTGAATAAGAGGACATGTGTCACCTGCACCTCGAGCGGTAGCTACTTGTGCTCTAAGATACCCCTTTTACTAGCAATTATTGGCTCTTCTTTCTGTCCAGGAGAAGGAGCAGGATGATCAATGTCCTGTCACAGCCCCAAATGTGAATGTGCTGTGAAAGGCTATATATAATCCAGGGTCTGCCTTTCCCCTGCCCCTGTCAACCTCTCCTCCTCGGCTGCTGACCCATGGAAAGGATGTGAAGGAGGAATTTCAGGCTCTCGGCTCCTGTGTAGGTCTATTATCCATGTTAAAAATCTAGTCTTAAAATGTGGTACCTTAAAGATGGGAAACTGTAGGAAGTTCTAAATGGTTTGACCCTATAACAGAGGTAATTGCTGGTAAGATGGTGCTTCATCTTGGCAACATCATCATGTTAGAGTGAATGATGACAGAGTATATAGCAATGACTGAGTGAGGAGCACTTATTTAAACTGCAGCCCTTGTTCCTTCAGTGTTTTATTAGGTTGAATTTGCTTTTCTCGGATGTTAGATTTATGCTTGCATTCCCTTGTAAGAAAACACAGTTTTATCCAACAAAGAGAGTTTGTTGTTTCCACTTGCAGGCAGATAATTAGCTGTTGGTTCACAGAACTAGAAGAGGATATTACCCTTGTGTGCTGAAATGGAGAGAGATGCTAACTTTTAGAACAATAATTAGTTTAATTTGCATGGCTTTGGTAGTTAAAACAGCCCAGGTGTTTGTTGTTAGGTCATAGCCTGAAAAAAAAGGGCACAATTTCTTGTTCAGTGTTTTAAATTTAAAGGTTTTTATGCCTCTAAACTTTACTGACCCAGTCTGAAGTGTACTTTTGAAGGGCATGATGCTCTAGGGCCTAAAAGGGAGTGAAAGTTGAATGGAGGTCTGAATCACTGAAAAAGGCTTGAATCCTGAAACTTGTATGTTCTTTACAAACTATATTTGTCTAATGAAAATGGATCAACTTCCTACAAACTTTGCCCTACTCCTATTGCAGAATTTGTCTTTGGTGTAAAGGGTATAACCATAGGCTGTTCTAGATCTACATCTACCATCTACAATGGATTAGTAGTATTTAGACAAAATTTTCTTCAGTTTGGTCTTGTTTCCACTCCAAGCCAAACTGAGGAAAAAAGACAGGTATTTTCTGTTTTGATGCCTCTTCTGATTACTCCTGTTATGTTTGTATCATTTTTGACCATTTATCAACATAGTGGCATGCTTGACTGAGGAACGAAAAAGGTATCTCATCCTGTCACATATTTCTTTCTTTGTTGAAGATGGCCCTTCACTTTAATCCTGGCTTTACCTGGAGCATACTGCTTCCTGAGAAATCATCTTATTCGTCATTTAACATGTGATTTTATAGGGTCATATGTGAAACAACCCCACAAAATGCATCATCTGACCTGTTTTGATGTGATGTGACACAAGTCATAAAAATTGCTACTTTTTTGCTGTCATTTTAAGGGCACTTTACCTGCATTATCCATGAAGCAGCAGTTTAGCCTGTTTGCTGACAATACACATTACTTTTGGGATTTTAAGCGTATCTCTAGTTTTCACTCTACTTTAGGAAATCTGAAGGATTCTTAGGGATATATTTGCAGTATGATTTCTAGGGATTTGTTGCACACCTATTTCTGTCAAGGCAAGTTATGTTGTCAGCACATTCATCTCATGAAAGATGAGCCTGTATTCACTAGGCAATGTTGTATGTTGAAGTGTGATTTCAAATTCCTTAAAAATCATAAGGCAGATAAGCAAAAGGAGGGGAAAAAAACCCAAACCCTCACCACTTCTTTTTCAAAGTGAATTCTACCTATATACGTTTTTAAAAACTCTTTTTGCATTGAGCAATCAAGCAATGTTTAACAAAGCTTTGTAAGAAGAAAAGAGCAAAACATACCAAGATATCTGTTTACACTGTAAGCTTTCCAATGCAAATTAAAAACCCCCAAACACTCTCATTTATAAGACACTGATTCATGTTGAGCAGGTTTGCAATAGGAGTTTCTGACCCAATGGAGAATTATTGAAATGCCCACTTATTCAGCACCACTTATTTTAAAAGACATCCTGTTCTTCCACAACTTAAATTATAAATTATGTGAGGCAAGGACTCACATTGGTGCTTTTGCAGTGCCTAAAATAATAGGATCCTGTCCTGTGACTTCTTATGTGACACTGCAATAAAGATAAAAAATAATATACTTAACAGGAAAATATGAAGAAATATTCATTGCGAGCAATTCACCCTCATGTTACCAGCAATATCCACCTTTAAGGTCTTACAGCTGTATAAATATATTTGGTACAATGATGTGCAAGTGTATATCAAATAATGTCACTATCAACTTTGAACGGTTCAAACCATACATAACTAAGTTTCACAAAAATGTAGACACAAACTCATCCATCAGCTCAGGGTCCTTTGAAAGTGGGTCCAAGTGTTTTCAAATACGTTTGGGCTTTCAACCAATCTTGGCTGAGTTATGACTTTGTAGCAAAACTGCAAACCCAGCTGAGCTTTGGAAAGGCTTTGGTTTCACTATGAATGTTTTATTCAAACATGAAATCTGATGAGATGAAGCTCAGTAGGGAGGTTTTTTTCCTTCTAAAGCTTCTGATGAAAGTTATTTACTTGATCTCTTTGCAAAATCCCCATAGGTTCTACACTGTAATGTTCCTTTATTATTGCTCATCTCTCTCACCTGTAACACAGCCACAGAGGCTGCAGATTGCCTGGAGACTCCCGAAGTCAGGGATGATGCCCCAGGCATTGTTACATGTCCTGTGTGTTAAAGTCAGATGGTGGAGGGGAAAAACAAAAATGAAAAGCCAGTGTAGTGTTCCCTGTGGGCAGCAATTTCTGCAGGATACTTCGGGGGAATTTGTAAGTGAGAAAGAAGCCTGTGTCTTTGTGTTATAGCAGTTTTATTATGTCTGTACTAATAAAGAATTTGAAGGGGACTAGGAATGATTGTTGGAGTTTAAGGATCTACTCGTGGATTGTGTTAGTGCAGTGCAATGAATGGCTGTAAAACCTGGCCAGAGAATTTTAAGTACAGGTCAGAAAAGGCTCACTGGAGCAGGGCTGTTTTGTCTTGCCTTGGGCCTGGGGCAGCAGTTGGTTAAGTGCTGGTTAAGTTGGTTAAGGAGGGCTCTGGATTGTGCAGAGGGTGTATGTGTACATGTGTGGAGAGGATCTCTCTACTTCAGCAGCACTATTTTGATAGATGCTGCAATGTGGATATTAAAAATGTGCTTTTCACAAATGTCATTCTTCTAAGCAGTGAACTCTGTGCAGCTAGGATTTATCCTGATTTCATCTCCATTTCTGTATCCAGTCAGGTGCTAGATACTCAGGATCCCATAACTCAGATACCTGTTTCCCTTGATCTATACAGGCAACTGCTGCAAAAGATGACATCCCTTTTCCTTTTAATTGCAAAACCATACAATGCCGTACAATGGTTCTTGTTCTGTAGTGCATTGCTGGATACATTTCTTTTAATAATGACTTCTGTCAGAAATAGCATACATATCACGTAACGGGATGCTTCTTCTGAACTTGATTTTGACTGAATAGCAGTGTCTTACAAAATTCAATGTGAATGTCTGGAATTTGTATCAGAAGTGACCCTAGGCAATAGTCTTTGAAATACCCCTGCTTTGAAATTTATAATAATGTAGCCTCCTTTTGAGGTCAGTCCATCCCTCTTTAACTTTGTTGACATCAAGAAGGTGAACAAAGGTGCTGTATGCAGTGAAGGAATACAGATGTAATGAACAGGAGAGAAGCAGATGACACTTATTATACTGTGAGCTGTTTTTGAACAAAGTCCTTGGACTTTGCAAATAAAGGAACTATTTTATTGAATGGACTTCTTTGTGTCAGCTGCAAAAGTGGACAAAGCTGCTGTTTGTATTTTCAAGAGGAAATTCTTTGAAACAGTGATCCTGTTCCTAGGGGAAGATACAGTAATGCTAGGTAGTAGCCTGGGAGGTCAAAATAATTTGCAATATGAAAATCAGTAGGGTTTTATCGGTGTAAACACTATTTTACAATAAACTTTCTAGCCTTAGCAACTGATTGCTATGGTGCTCTCAAGTTGTGCTCTGTAATTGTCTCCATTAATACTTTGATCTTTGGCTGTGTGCATGAAAAGCATTTTAAATGACCACCAACCCAAAGTGTTATGGAACAAAACCTTTTATATTTTATATCCTTGCCTGTGCTGTAGCATTTGGTTTCCTATGAAGTTTCTTTTTATGTAAATTTCCCAGCATATTTTTTTACTAGAGAAACTGTATGAAAATAACCATAGTTTGTACTTGATAAATTATTAATCTGGCAGCAGTTGCTTGCTAAACAATTCTCTCTCATACTGAAAGTGCTGTTCTGCAGTATAGTGGAGGGTTATTTTGAGCTTTTGTTTAGAGACAAAGAAGTTCTTACCAAATTCAAAGTTAATGCATGTGACAATACCTATCTGATAGCAATTTAAGAGCCATATCCACCCACTGACTCATTTCTGTTTACCTTTTTTTGGTGGCTGTTGAAATTAGAGGGGAACATACCACGATTTCTGCATCCCTGGTTTCTGTCTGTGATCTTCAACTCTTCAAGCCTTACTGAGGAGTTTGTACTTCTCGCAGTTAGTGGCTGGGAACAACCGACTGACATTCATTTGTCTTTGGAAGATTTAACGAAGACCTTTATTTTGAAGTGGGTTTTGGAGACCTCTGAAGCTGTAAAGCTAAAGCCAACCCAACTGTTAATACCACTGGACTGAAGTTAGCCCTACAGATAACCAGTAGGACTTCAGTACGAAGCTATAGTCATGTGTTTTGCATAAGGTCACTTTAATTACTTCAGCAACATTAATCCTAAATTAACAAGGCTTATGTATGGCAAATGACTTATCTGTATTAAAGAGGGCATACATTTTCACCCGGCAAAATTAGGATGTTTGAAAGTGATATGCTGTCAATAGAAAGGATAGAGAAAGAAAAGATCTTATTATACATTTTCTTCCAATGGGCATTTGAAAGTCATCCTTCCTACTACAAGTATATAGTGTGTTACGGTATTCTCTTATAAGCTGAAGTTTCTTTCTTGGCTCTTTGTGCTTTTTTTTTTATGCCATTAGTCCCAACAACTTCTGTACCCTAGACCCAGTTAAGCATAGTTATGCAGATATATGCAGACAATCCCAAGCTAGAAGGAAGAGAGCATATCCTGAAAGGGGAGCTTTTTCTCTCTACTCCCTTTCTGGGATAGGTGCTGAGTGCTGGCAGGTAAGGAGAGCACTGAGCAATGGATTTCAGGAGCGAGGACACAGTTCCCTTCTATTTTGGGGATAAGTCTATGGAGACCCGGGGTTGGTCACCCTGCCAGTCTGGCCATAGAGAACTGAAAGGTTTTTGACTTAGTTTAATAGGAGCTTAAGCCCAGAATTAGGTTGTAATGATTGCATGTGTGATGGATTAGAGCTCAAAGCAGAGGTTCTAATGGAGGCTTAACATATAACTTGGAGGAGAGTTTGGCCTCTTTCACCTAGTAAAACATAGGCCTGGAAGAGTTGTGGTTTGTCTAGAGGAGAAGACCTTGCTGGTGTAAGAATAGAGGGTGAGAGTTGTCCAAGAGTGCATTTGGGTTTGTAATTAGAAGAGTTTTTCTCAGACCAGTGGAGCAGTAGACTTCTGCAACAGCCTTCCAGGAGAAATCGTCAGGGTGAAAATCTAAGCCTCTAAGTTCTATTAAAGCTGACGAGAGTCAGCTTCCCATTGTAAAGGTGAACTTACACATGTGCTTTAATAAGTTATTGAAACATTTCTTAGCCAGAGTATTAGAAATGCAGGACATACTTTGTAAATTGTTGTCATGGTTATTACTTATTACTGTTATATCCAAGTGAGGTCAGCACCTTATTTGCTAGATATGCTGACAAAGCAAAGAGCACCCCTGCTTCAGATTTCTTTAACTGGACAAGACAGACCAAAGTTATCAAGGAAAACAGCAGCAAAGAGAAACAAAGAAGTGGAGTGACTTGCCCAAGGTCACCTGGCATTCCTCATTTTGGTTTCTGTCTCCCAGTGCACACATTTTCTCTTCCTGGAATAAAATGGGTGAATTCTGCAAGGCATGTCTCATTTGTTATGAGCAGTCAGGTGAGAATTCTTATCTTGCAGTTTCAGGAGCTGCTGGTATACTGCTACTTTAGTGAAAGGAACATTTTCCTTAACACATAACAGAAGCTATAAAATAAAAGGTGAAGTGAAAAATGGTTAAGATACTGTAACTTGCACAATTAAAATCCAGCACTGAACAACAATAGGAAGGAGAGAATTTGCTGAACAATGGGGAACTTCCCCTCTTGTTGTGCGTTTGAACTTGCATGCAAAAATGAAGTTTGTCCCATATGCCAAATGATTACCACAGACCATAAAAGTAAATAAAATAATAGTTAAGGTAATGTCTCTACTTCTAGCTGAGAAAAACCACAGCATACCTTGTCCATGCTCCACCATAAAGAAATTGTCTCCTCTTGTCTCTTCTTCCCACTGTTAGGGTCCTAAACTGGCTAGACATCCTCTTTCTTCTCAGGTCTGGATACTCCCACACATGAAGAGAACCCTATAGTCTTTCAGAAATCTTATTTTTAATTAGCTGTAATGACATAAAGCCTCCTAATATACAATTTTATACAAATAGCACATAAATGCAGTCTGAACTCACAGATCTTGAATAACTAGATGCTAAGATACTTAACAATTTTTGTTTCTCTGATGAAAATACAGAAAGAGGACATGACTTGGATATAGAGGAGTAATGTGGACTCCATTGCCAACATTACATGTAAAGCACAATTCAGTGGAAGGATAAAAATAACACTTGATTTTTCTTGTAAAGAAAGATTACTGTTTATTTCTTCTAAGTCAATGAATGTTTTGTTTGGATACTACTGTCCACATACTTTTTATTTTTTTATTTTTAATTTTTTTAATGATAGTTGCTTCACCTTCAGCATTTCATAAACAGGTAAGTAGAAACAAAGCATCGTGTTTTCTGAGATGTGAAGAGGACTCTTCAAGACACATTCTCTGTCCTATTTTAATTACTATCATCCTTCTGGTCTGGAGATATTTCCCACATAAGTCAGGAAAAATTCATGACCTCTTTTCCAGTGCTTGGAGCAGCTGCATCTCCTCACAACCTGTCTTACACCCCTTTTGACAGTTTTTGAAATTAATTTTGCTTGTAAAACCTTTTGACAAGCTTTGAATCAAGAAGCAGCAGGAGTATGCAAGGACCTGAACTGATGAAATTCAGTTTATTACAGGGTTGACAGGGATGTAGCTCTGAACAATCATGGCTAAATGAGCCTCTCTTGCTTTGTTAAGAGAGCAACCCTTCCAGGTTTTGAAGGTGTGGGCTTATTTCTTCTGCAACTCTGATGTCAGGGGACAACACTCAATGTGGGCTGAGGCTGTGGCTTGGGAGGCCTCTGCGATGCACCCAAATGTAATGGTTTACCACTGAGAAAGTGTTCTGCTTCCTGGTCCTTCAACTTTCCAATTTCTCACTGTGACATAAATTGTTGGAGTTTGACTCTGGATTTCTCTGTATTGCCATAGGTGTTTTTTTTTCTTCGAAAGATTGTTGATAACTCTTGAAGTAGGACAGTTTGAATTACAGGTTTGGTCTAGTAACTTTCTCATTAATCTCTCTTAGAAGAGTAATTAACTTAATGATTTGCAGTGATTTATTGGTGAAATTCTGCTAAAAAAAGTGATCTATGCAAGGTCCTATGAGCTGCAAGGTGAGATGAGTAGCATGTTGTACTATATGCCGAAAGGATGGTCTCAGCTGTTTCTTCTGTAAAGTGGGAAGAATAAAGCCAATTTACTCTGTTTATATACTTTTGATCATAATTCACTAGTGTGTGTGTTGTTATCTTCAAACAAACATGAGAAAAAAGTGAAGTATTCAGGAAGGACCAAATGCATTCTCTAGATGGGAAATTCTTTACAAGTTGAGCAAGGGGAGGAGAGGAATCTTTTTCAAAATTTATTCCCCTACACCAAGAATTTCTGCCTGAGTTGCTGAAATGAAATGTAGCACCTGCTGGATACTACAGATGTTCAAAATATCTTTGTGTAGTTTTCTGTGCCCACAAACATGGTTCTTTTCTGTGAAGGTGCCATATCCTTGAGCTCTGCTAAGCTCATGAGCTTGCCCAGGGTAAAATTAAATGTCAATGTTACTTTCCCAAATAACGTTACAGCAAATGATCTTCCATTTTGTATTCAGTGCCAATTTGTGTTACTAGGGACAGTAAATGGGGCAGATAGAATGCTAAAACTTGAAAAGATTTCCTGATTGTCAGTTCTGGTCTCATGATATCTGAGTTTCCTTCCCTTTGCTGTACAAGGAATGAAATGATCATGAGTGCTGACATACAATTTATCATCATTGGACACCTCACTGAGTTGAACAGGGCAGTTTCTTTCTGAGTGATATTCCAGATGTGTTCTTGACGCCTCTGAATTGTTACACTCTGCTTTTGTTTATGTTCATCGGAATTCCAAAAGATAGAAATTTACTTTTTTTTAATAATAAAAAATAAACTCTGGAGAGCTAGGAGACTAGCTAAAAGAATTAGCCAGTTGGACTTGCCCATTTTAATACTAAAGACAAACTTTGCAGAATGGAGGTCAGAAGTTCCTTGTCTGTCTCCGTGTAAGGGGATTATATTGTTTTATACATCTAGGCTCCTCTCATGCCTTCTTAGTTGGGTTTTCAGTTCAGAAGTGATTTGAAAATCAAGGCTCTGATGTGGAACCTAAACGAAATCAAACGCTTCACATTTGGCAATGGGTATTTCAAGAATTCCTTGGCTTAGATAATGCTTTAATGTAAGCCACTCTTTTTGTTGGCTTGATACTTACTGTGATGTGTATAAGAAATAATCAGCCAATAGAAAAGAGTACCTGACTTTCTCCTTTTATTGCATCATAAGCATTTGCTCCAGGATTCACTTGGGAAAAAGTAATGCATGTAAGCCAAATAGTGGTTGAATTTTTTGGTGGCTATGAGTTTTGGAGAGTACTGTGATCCCTTGGTCTTTGCTTGCTGTTACATTGGGCCTTAAACTAGAAAACCCATGAGCAAAGCCCCACTAAATTAAAAAAAGAGACTGTTCTTTTATGAATAAGCCACTGTGTGCCTAGCTAAAGTCAACTGTTATCTCTGTGTAGGGGATAGCCTCTCAGCAATCTGCTTATTGTGCACAAGTTCCTCTTGATTTAACAAGAAGAATCAATTAGAAAGGCAGACAGAAGTATCACCGTGTGTCATATTAATTTAAACATTGCTTTCTGTAGTTGAAAACTTTATATTCATCAGTAACTTGTTAGATTTATTCCCCTCCTCCTCCCATCCTCCCAGTCTCTGATGCACAAAATTATTAGACTTAACTGGGTTTCTCTGGACACTAGTCATTTCTCAAAATTTATTGCAATTATACAATGCCCATAGCTCATTTATTTTTTGTTTCCTGGTGATTAAAACTTAAGACACTGAAAAATGTTATGTGTGTTTTCCTTTTCATCACTAATCCTTTTCTCTCCCCTACATTCAAGACGCATTCTGTAGTCATGAATCACTAAAGTAGCAAAATTCACAGGCAGACTTAATTTATAGCTAAGTATAGGAAAACCAGACTGCAGGTCAGAAATCTTGAAACATTTTAAATAAGATATTTTGGTTTTGTTTCAGAGTATGTTTTTCTTAACTGTATGTCTTATCTCAAATTGAAGTAAAAATTAGGTTCCTACAGAGAATCATAGAAGCTGGAGAAGGGAACTGACCTGGGGTACAGCCACACTGTGTTGTATAGTGATATCCCAGTGAGTGGCTGTCTCTGCCTGCTGTGATATTAGAAGTCTCCATGTGGTTTACCCTGATGAAGGGAGACCTGAGCAGGACATTTTGCCTCGTTCAGGGTGCAGAGAGGAATTTTTTTTTTTTTTTTTAAGTCTCAGTTAGCCTCCGTGTATCATGACTAGTCACATAGGCTTATTCTAAAATGTATTTAGGTACCTACAGGGGACTGAGAAGGGACTAGGTAAATTCATGAAAGAAAGCATATCCATCGAGGGCTCCTAAGCTCAGAGATTCTGCTGCTGAGCTGCTGCTTTTTCAAGGCTGGGCAGTATTCTGTGGAAACGCCATCACATGCTTACCCTGTTTTTATCCTCTTTCTAAGCTGACTGCTATCAGCGACTTTTTTAAAAATTGTAATTATTTAGCAAAAATGTTATGTGAGCAACACTGAGTGATATGATTACACCCAAGCAAGGTAAAGGAAAGGAAAGGAGGGGAGGTAAAAGTGGTGGAAAGTCTTTGGGTTTCATGAGCTGGCACTGGTCCTGATCACCTCCACATTTTCTGTGGAGGGCTAGTTCTGCTTGTCTTCACCCAGGAAGTGGAGGCTGCGCTTCTCCCCTGCCATGTTGCCTGTAGCTGCTGGGTCAGTATCCCAGTGATTGTGTTGTTTTCTGGAACAAGGAGCACTTCTCAGGACTATTCCCACTAAGTGGCAGCATGTAAATGTCCCAAATCATTCAACTCTATCTCCAGCCTTGGCTCTGCTGCTCCTGCCAGAGATGATTGATCCCAGCTGCCTCCTGTGCTTTGAGTGTTTTCCTGACAGGTGGTGGTCCCTGGCTGGGCCTTCCTTGAGTGTCTGTCACCTTTCCCCCACACTGACTCAGGGAACTGAGCTAGATGGGCTTTTGGTGTGATCCAGGGTAGCTGTTCTGACATTTTTATGTCAGGAGGTGTTTGGAGGACCCTTGAGGATCCCATTCTGCATAGGCAATGTGCGTTCCATGCTGAGATGCTGCTCTGTCGTGTTGGTAGGTGAGTGATGGAGGTGAAGAGGGAATAATTAATACCATTATAACAACTGCTGGTATTTTTAGCATTAGCTAAAGTAGGAACTAAGTAGGAGGCACAAATATTTCTTCAGGTAGAAAAACTCCCTAGATAATGCAGCAGAACAATGCATGTGAGAGGGCAGTGGTATCTTTTCAGGACAATGCAGAGTATGTTAGTTTGATAGATACTCAAATCATGTAGAGTCTTTCCCAGCTGAAACAGCAGCAAAGCTATTCAAAGCAAATACACGCAGTGGCTGAACTTCCTTTAGCACTTTGTGAATGGAGTTCAAGTACTGAGAGGCTGGCCTACTTCCAGAAAGCAGGGCTTCTGTTTCCAGTGCTGGCAGAACAATGTTTGGGAAATAAACTTGCATCTGAAATGTAAACACATCCTCTAGTTCACCAGACTTCTGAAATCAGCTAAAGTGAGTTAAAACAATTAAGTACCGTGAGCTGGAAGTATGGTACTTGAAGATACTGTAGAGAAGTGATTTGAAGTGTTCATCTCTCTGGAGCTGAGGAGCTTCTTTGTAGACAGAGATGGGCCTGTGGTGTGTTGTCTTTCTGATTCTTCTTGAGGAGCCCACAAAATTCAGTCCACAAAATTACCAGTCGTTCTTGCTCTCAGTGTTAACAGAGGAAAATAAATTAGTATGCACACATTTATCTTTGGACAGATTCATTATCTTCTTCTTCTTGTCTCCATGGTGAAAGATGGGTGAAAGCCAAGGCAAATAGCAGCCATTTGTAAGTTGCTTTAGGGACGTTGTTTATAAGGAATTGTTATAGGCCTTTTAGTCCAAATCTTGCTCACATGGTAGCCAGTGGAAAACACTCCTTTTGACCTGAATGGGAAATGAGTCAGATTTCTCCTATTTTAATAAGTTCTATGAAATGTTGACTTTCCTCTCAGATATTTCTTTGAGTGAGTGAGAAAAATAATAAAAAAGTGTTTCATTTCTGTCATGCCTTCCAGCTGAAGTCCTTTAAGTGCTTTATAACCTGTGTGGATTTAGCTTCACAGCATCCCTTTAATTCTCGTGACACTCATTTTGGCATTATAGATGGGGAGGTGAGAGAAGCTACTTGACGTTCTCAGGCCAAATCTCTATAAGCACCAATCTCCTCTTCTGGTACTGTTCCCACAATGCTATTTTTCTCCTTAGCTATACTGGGCCTCTACCAGCAAGCTGGATTTTTCTCCTCTAGTATGAGCACTTGGAACAGCTGGATAAAGTGTCTCAAAGTCGTAACTAGGCCTGAGCTGCACAGACTTCAGCACTACATGACCTTCAGGTGCTGTCAAGGAGTCTTGCAGAGAAAGGTGATCTGTTCACCTGTGAGGCGAGTTTGCAGCGGGGAAAAAAGAACAGGTGGATTTTGGTGATTATTGGACATGCCACACTCTCCCCAAATTCTAGGTAGCACCCCACTGCACAGACTTATTCCATCTGTCATCTGCCTGGAAACTCCCTGCTAATATTAAAGATCACTGCTGTTTAAAACATGAAACAATATCCTTTACTAGTATAAAATGAAAATCAAGCCTCCCATATCTAACACCTCCTCAATTTCAAACATTTCTGTGTATGTATAAGCGATCATTCAACTCTCCCATCATCCTCCTGCTTTCCAGTGGGGACTTTTCCTTATTTAAACATGTAAGGAAAGAAAAGACTTGCACTCTTAAATCAGGTTACTTGGTGTCATTGAGATGATAGTCTGATGACAAACACCACAATGGTAGAGCTGAATCATGGTCTCATTTCAGTTGCTGGCAACACAAATAACAATTGTGATGGATAAGGTAGGATAGGAATATCTGGCTGAGAGCTTGAGTTTTTAGGCTGTGAACCAGCTATGGATATGACTACCTACAGTGATTTCAAAAGCTGACTACTCACAACAAGTTGCTAGTTGTGCTGTCTTATCCAAATGTATTCCATGAACCAATGAGGTTAATGAACTTAAACTCCCCACCTTTCTCTTTCATTTGCCTGACAGGTTTCTGTCAGCTCAGATTTTTTTTATCACTTCCT
>NW_008824369.1:1043117-1044375 GCF_000699105.1 Pygoscelis adeliae
GGAGAAGTCCAGCTGCATTTTGTATTAGAGCTGGCTGAGAAACTTCAGTTGAAGTTGTTCACACCTGGGACTCCATTCCCTCTAAGGCAGAGTTTTCAAGCACTGGGTTTTCATCCCATGTCAAAATATCAAATATGCTTTGCAAAGTGGCATCATCTTTTCCCTATGTATAGCTGAACAAAGCAACACATGAGATCGCCAGTTTAAGAGTAGAGGAGCTGAGATCACAGGGCAGAAAACAATAACCTTACAAGAGGACCAGTTTAATTAAAAGGTGAATGACATATGAAATGCATGATTATGGGCACTATAGCATTTAGTTTCCTGAAAGTAACTAGAATCAAATAACACATACTTAATTACGACTTACAAAAGACCTCTGGAATTTACACTGACCTTTTGTTTTTCTTTTTAAAGCTGGTGGCTAACTTGTTCATCAGCCATTTCATGGGGATTTAGCCTGTGTACTCCATAATCATGGGATTCTTGTAAAAAAAGCATTTTGGAGGCATTTCATCAAGGCATTCTACCTGTGCTCAGGTCATGCAGAAATCAAAGAGCTTTATGCACCTGCTTAACTTTAAACATACAGGAGAGGTGGTGTTTCAGAGAGGATGGGAAACCATTTTCATGTTCTGGGAAAAATGCTGGCATCCTGAAAACAAATTTGTCTGTACACAAGATAAAAAAAACAGAACTGAGGGTTTTGTTATTTTCTTAAGCTGGAAATAATAATGAAGCAATTGCTTCTGGTCAACTGAATGTTTTGTTTCCATTCCAAGATTTTATTGTTAAGTCTTGAGTTGTTCTTTTTTTGCTACAATTAACAATTTTCTAAATAAAAATTCATTTTGAAATAAAGAAATACAAGCTTTCAAATATGTCAGAATTACTACTGTCACATACTGAGCCTCTGGCAGCATAAGCAGTCTTGAGCTGAAGTTTCATCAGCTGGAAATTGGCATGTCTGTATGCAGGCAAACACTAAGGGTTAAGTAGAAGGGAAACAGAAGGGAATTTTGACTTGGCTCATGCTTCTGGAGTAAAAATCTGTAAAAAGTTTAAGTCCTCCAGCACAGGTCTGTAAAGTCCTACAATCAAATTGATTTCCATGCAGGGAGAACTGCCTTTTGCATTGAGGAAATGAGCACATGCATCATAGCACAGGAGGGAGTGGGAGGATAACAGGCAAATTTAATTTCACTCTGAACCTGATCCTGCTGTGACACGGTGAGGGTGCTCTGTCCCGTGTTCTCCT
>NW_008824369.1:1044413-1069221 GCF_000699105.1 Pygoscelis adeliae
TACAGGAGCAAAACATCTGGTAAAGTGGATGGTGTAATTATGCGTGCAAATGTGAGACAAAATCTTAAAAAAGAAAAGGAGGAGATATTGATTCAGTGCTGTGTATCTACAGTTTGCAGTGATGTCATTCTGTAAAAGTAAACATAACACAGTGATGGCCTGTGGCTTCTCTCTTTTGTTGTCACTGGTGAGGCAAAGCAGGAAGGCAGAGAGGTGGGGTTATATTTATTTTCTTTCTGTTGAAAAGAGCTTTTTCCTTCAGAAAAGACTCCAAAATTAGATTAAAAGTACATCCTGGAAATGATTTAGCGAAGCAACTTGTAAGATAGTCTTCAGCTTGCTCTCTCGCGGGTGTGTTGCCATTACAGTTAAATTCAGTCCCTTAGGAAGTTGTCTCCTTGCAGTAGTGCGTATTAACAACAGATTGCTCTGGGTTAGTAATGAAAATGTTTTCAGTACAACTGTGTTTGGGAAAAGCTGTTTCAATAGTGCTACAGAAAACCCCCATCAAGTCTCTAGAGTCTCCTATGACTGATGTACACAGGTGTTACACATGCAATGTAATTGTAAGTTCAGTCTTTGGTGTATCTTTAAGGAAATGAGGTTACAGTCATGTTCTGAGTGTGTACGTGAGAGACTAACACCTTGCCTCATAACTTTTGAACCTAGGGATTGATTTCAGTCACGTTGGATGGAGAGGTGGACATGTCCAAGGTATTGTTCATACATGCTTCATGAAAATAGATGCTGATGGAAGGGCAAAACCTTAGATGTATCCTTTGTATGCTCCCCAACAGTGGGAAATGGTTTACTTGCAGGTTATTAAACATGCATAAAAATCCCCAGAGGAGGGGGTGACCTATACAGACTCCAGCCATGTATATCTTTGCACTTAATTTGTTAGAAGAAAAGAAAAACAGCAGCTGTCACTTAAATATCATATTCTGTAGAGCTGGATGAAAAATAGAGAGAATGTTGTCCAAAAACATCAAAATAATTTATTTTGCCTTTTTTCCTTGAAATTCAAAATAGTGATGGGAAATTGCAAACTTTAGCTAGTTGTAGTTATTTAAGCAATTAATGCAACTTGTTTGGCTGAATTAAATCAAATACAAATTTTTGACTGTTCAGATTCATTGCTTGAAGTTGATCTCATGCTATGTTATGAATAAGACAGGTATATCACTTATCCAGGGCTGACCCCTACCTGACCCTATGCTCTGACTATTGATTTCTCCTGGTATTTTGTTTCTGTATCAGGTGATAAGATAGGATTCTGATTAGGAGTTGATGAGAAAGTGAAATACATTGATATACTATAAGTTCAAAAAAAGCTAATTGAGAAATAAAAGCGAAACACAGAAGCCAACTCTTCTCAACATTGACATATATCTTCTAAAATACAGAAAATCTTTTAAATCCCTCCAAATCTTGTTAGCTAACAGAGGTCAGATTAGTCACTTTAGATGTAAGGTGTACCCATGTAATTTTTTTTTCTGTTGTACTCTGAGATTGTTAAAGGACCTGTTGGTTAGTGAAGTGCAGGTGATTCATTGTTCTTGTACTTTAATAGCTAGATGAAATCTTTCTAAATACAGTGTGTATTTCTGAAGGAATTATTTTTTAAAATGGCAATACTTACTTAGTCTACCTCTAAATAGCTTTTAGGAAGGTACAGAGTGTGCCATTCATTTTTGTGCCTTCATGAAAATATTGCTGAAGTGACAAGCAGGGTCACTTTTTCATGTGTACTGGCTTCCTTAAACCTACTGGTGTCAGAAAGGTGCCTGTTAATAGGTCTGTCTTTTAAGCTTTAAATAATTCAATTCCTTGGGCTACTACATACCCTTCTTAAAACTTGGCAACGCTTGAACCTTTTAGCAAACCTGATACGAAAAGGACACTATCTAAACAGCTGAATTCGAACATAACTCCTTATGGCTTGATGGTCAGTTCTGGTTAAAAAAATATATCAAACTGAAATATTTTATCTGTTGTCAACTGCTTGGCTTTTTTTGGATGTGCAGTGCTATTGCCAAGAAATAGAGCACAAACCTAACCCTGAATCTTTGGGAAATGCTTCGAAAAACAAACCAGTTGCACACCCTGCCCACACTAGCAAATGGATTGCTGTCAAATCCGTGAGAAAGCAGAGAGGCCCCACTGAACAAGGTCACGGCACTGGGAAGCCAACACTTGTCGATGCTATATGGGGATGTGTCTGAAGGAACACAGTGCCCATGAAACTGAGGGCAATGCCCCAAGTCAGTGAGAACCTGCTTAGCTTTTTCTTTAGCAATGAAGTACACAGTGAATCTTCTAAGTAGCAAGATGATCCTGGTTAGCTTTGCAGGAGTAGTACATTTTCCTGTGCTTAATTATTTAAAGGAAGCTGTATAATGGGTCTTTGGAATTGCGTGACCCACTAATCAATCCATCCACTTTTGCATAATGCATGTGGCATCAATGTTATTCCATTTCAAGATCACTTAGGAAAAACTTGCCGATCTGATCATTTCTCCTCTGCAGTGCAAACAAACACACAGCTTGCAATGCCATTTGCCTTCTGTGCTTATTTAGAGCCAGCTGTAAATGTTCCCAACAATTAGCATTTAAAGAAGAAAAAAGAAGTCTGTAAATTCCTATCTTTGAGTGAGATCACGCATGGTGCCTGACCTTTGGACCTGTGAGAGGTTCCCTTCACAGTGCTGAGGAACATTAGACCCTCACTGTGAGATCCTAAAGATGAGTACTCGGTGAGCCTTGCTCTGCAGGGTGGCATTGCTGTCCACCTGGGGTTCTTCACCTGAAACCTTTTCTTCATCATATGTCTGAAGAACAAACCTTTCAGACAACTGAGCAGGACTTACTCTTGCCTTTTAAATCCCCATTGCTGCCACACCATAAACTTAAGGAAAGGGCTACCCATACTTACTGCCCATAACAGCCTAGCAGAGCTCAAACCCTCTTCTTTCGCCCTTAAAGAAGCTCCTTAAAATGAGGCTTTTTCTGCTGAGGTGGAAAAGGGTATTCTTCACCCTCTGGATGAAGAACAACAGTAGGAAAGGAAGAAGCACGAAGGAGAATGTGCTTCTGTAGCTTCATAGTTAGAAAGTATTTGGGGGGGCAAAAGAAATCCTATGGCGTAGTCTCCAATCTGTTCATCTGATGATTGTCTGGTGTGATCTGTATAACAGGTTCCCAGGCGCTCTCTTCTGCTTACACGGAGGCTGACCTCCATCTGGGCAGATCTGAAGTAAGAAAGAACAGCTGTAGGGTTTAAGGAGCAGCTCGGCTAAGTTTTACACTACAGATTTGGGTGAGGGTACCTATAGTCTAGCTAAATTCATATACACACCTAATCTTTTATTAGCAATCGTTGAGTAACTGCTAACCAGTGCCTTGGGCTCTTGTGTGCTCTGATGAACTCCTTGCCTCAAAGACTCTTGTGAGCCTTTTTCAGTTGTGGCAATTTTGTCTGACGGATTTTTGGAGGAGAACATCCCTTTCGATGTGATATATACTTCAAAGCCACCAACATGGCATGACCCTTGCATTTTATCTATATTTACCTAGGCATTTGTTCTGTCTCTTATGAATTGGGCCCTTTCTTGCAAGGTTTTGTTTTAAGCTGTGCAGAAACAAACACGATAGGCCAAACCAGTTTCCTAGGGTTCAATCCTGTGTGGTGCTGATCTTTCTGGGCTGGCTGCACTAAACATACATGAGAATTTTTTAACTAGTTAGGATTAAGAATGTGCTGAACAGGTTTTGCTAGTCTAAGGTTAGTGTGTAGCACTTTGCAGGATTGCACCTTTAATTAAGAAAAAAAGAGAACCAACAAGCCATGCAGCAAGCTCATTAAATATAATGTACTCTCATTTCATCTCTATTTACATAGAAATCCTTTTGAAATACCATTAAGCCTCTGCTTATTTCCCATTATTTTAGGAATTGCTATAGGATTTTCCATTATACATTAAGGATATTTTTATGGACAATAATGCAATTTGTGGTTATGCAAGCTGAAAAAGGTCTATCAAATGTAATACTTGAGAATATAAGCTGCTTGCCACAGAGGCCAGGAAAGAATTTTTCCTCTTTGCACGTCTATCATTATGCTGTTGTATAGGTGCTTTATGAGGATTGTTTGGGTATACTTTCCCCTTTATTGGAGCACTGTGAGTTGGTTAATGCCGGAGTTGGGACAGCAGAATTGACAGTCTCATGGTCTAGTCCAGAGTCCTATTTATCATTCTCTTTTCTTTTAAATACTGTTTGCTGTTTTGACCTCATACTGAAGACTTTGAAATAAACTAGATCTATGCACCTCCTTAGAATATGCCCCACTGATTTTTTATTTTTATTTTTTAAAAAAGACCCCACAATAGTACGTAATAGTGCCAGGAGGCTGAGTTAGAAATTTAGCTACTGGGTGCTTACAGGATATAATTGTTTTTAAAATGGTTTTTGAAGAGGCTATGTGGTTCCTGCAGACTCCTGGAAGCAGCAGAGTGTATCTTCTTTGTAAAATATGCAGGAAACCTTGTGAAGGGAGAATCATCTTTGACAGAGTATTGTGACCCTCTTGCCAACGAACTCTTTCAAACACAGTGCTAGAGAGCCATAGATGTGGGGAATTAAGGAAAACTTACTACCTAGCAATTTTCTCTGCCATGTTTTAAAAGATATTTCCCCCCTGCTTCTGTTTTCAAGGGAATTGTGTTTGGAGATTTTTTTCCAGAGTATTATACCTTTTATTTTTGTTGCCTTCACCTGTTTTGATAGTAAAGATACATTGCCCTATACATTTGAGCCCTGTTGCCTGATTAAATGTACACCACAAGGTTACCAAAAGCAAAGGGGAAGGAATGAGAGAGGCTTCAGGAACAGAAGAAAACCTGTGTGTGACACCAGGTTTGGTAATGCTTCCTTTAGTTGTTTACTGGTGGTTTGGGATGCGTGTTGCTTGTGTTGCAATCATTGCGGTATACATGTAGGAAAATGTGAAGTGTGTGTAAATGCTTGCACATACATATATCATTAGGGATTGACAGGCTTTTCGTTTCACAGAGGGAAGGAGAACACACTGTTTGTTGTTACAAAAACTGCTTTACCCTGGCTTTTGCTTCATCAGTTTTGCTGAGTTTATTTTCTTTTTGTGTTTCGGTTGGCTTCATCATCTTCTTGCTGGACTCTGGTCTGTGGGAAAAGACTGTTTCTTTTTCACTTTCACCTTATCCTTAGACTTTGTATTTTTTATTTTTTTTTAAATATTGTCAGGAGTGCCTGTGGTATCAGCAATGAGGGTAATTTACAGGTCCCATTCATGAGAAAATGAGCATTGCCATCATCTTGAATCAGGATGTGTGGCGGTTTAATGTATGTTTCTGAAGAACATGTCAGCACATATGCGGCCTTGGTAGCAGTTTTGTGGCTAATAGGAAGGAGAATTACCTTCAAAAGCTGTTTACTTGCAATGGCTGTGGGGAGGGGATAGCTGTCCTCCTCTTCTGATGTCCAGTGAGTTGCTTAGGGTAAGCACGGTATCATTCCAGTCTTGTGCTCATCATCTGGCCTTGTGAACACCATAATTCCAGAGCTCTGCATCTAATTGTACCTCCAGAATGAGGAGGAAGCTTTGCTTTGAAAAATGTTTTGCTTTGGAGGATGTGCACAGGATCTTGGACATGATGTGGAAGACTGTTTGCTTTGGAAGATGTGCACAAAATCTTGGACATAATGTGGTCTGGACATTTTTGTTTATAGTTTAGGTTGGGTGTAGACGTAAGGACAAAATTTGAAACAGATCCAACTCTAGCTCTAAAACTGGAGTCTCCGGTCTCCAAAATGGATAGGAGCTGAAACTTTCTGAAGTTAAAAAGAAATTTGGAATTAGCTATTCACTTTTGCTTCTAGCAGGGCCTGTCCTTACAAATACAGGAGAGGAATTTTTAAAGCAATACTCATCTGACTCAAATTAATTTTACAGGGATTTCCAATGCTGTTTCCTGTTTAAAGAGGTTTGGCTTAAGTCTTTATTGTTTTGATTCCTTACCTCAATCAAAATGAACTAGACCAGCCCTTTATGATTTGTTATTTTGCTTTCAGCCCCCTTCAGACCTGCCTTCCTCCTGGTTGCCATGAAAATTTAAAACACAGAGAAAGTAGAAGGAAAGGAAAGAAGAGCATTGACAGGAATGACACCATGGTGCACTCCTTCTTCAAATCTAGCTCTGGTGTTTTTTGGTTTTTGTTTAGTTCCACACCCCACCCCCTCCCCCCATAGTTCCCTGTAGTGATTGACAGAAGTTCACCTTTCCTGAACTATAGGGAGAACATGGCTTAGGATGGGGTTTTTTAATGAACTAGCACTCTCTTTCATAACTCCTTTCTTCCTTCCTCTGACATGGAATATGAAGTATCTTTAATATGACAAGAAGAAAAAGGAAAGGAAAGAGTTAATAATTTTGGGTTTTTCCATCTCAGATCAAAATTAGCAATACAGATGGTTAGTATTTTGCTATAAGCAAGTGATCAGGACATCAATCATGTTCTCTATTTGTGCCCTGGGAAAACCAAAGGAGGATAGTGTGATTTTGAATCTTACCGAAAACTATTAATGAGTAACAAAACAGAGAAACATGAAAGAAGGAGAAGGGAAAAAAAACTGCTCTCACTGTTATAAAGTTTTTAGCTGATTTCTACTGAATCCTTTTCTTGGTGCTTTTGTCAATTTCCTAAAATTGATAATTTGGTATTTTCTTGGTTTAGGAATGCCTTAAGCTATTGAGAATTATTGCTTTGTTTCAATGGCTGTTGCAATCCATGGATTTCCGTGCCTAGTGCTTGTGAGGTGCTTTAGGATTTTACAGGATGAAAGGATCAATATTATACACATAAATAATATTTACTGTTTTATTGTTCAGACACAGTGTTTTCAGCCACAACGTAGGCTGATGATTTGGTGAGGTATTTAGCTCCATGTGTGTTAATCCTTGTTGATTTTTTTTTTCCTGTAGGGTGTTTTATAAAGCCATTTCATTTCCTTGTATTTGTGTGTTGTTCCTCTCATTCCCCACTGTCTTTCCTGAAGACAAAAGTGTAGAAGATATACATACAACATCTCTTTGTCTGTATACGTTAAGTAGAAGCACTGAATAACTATTTGATACTCTAAAGAAAGATCCAATTTGGATTCTGTTGTGAAAGTCTGGGATCCTGAGCAGGGCTTGTCAATTGGTCTCTGAATAAAGATCTGATTGTCTCTCATTTTGGATTGGGTCTTTATGGCTTGCACAGTGAACGCTGTTACTGAAAATACTTCCCTTAGCTATGGCTATAAGCGCTATGCTTGGACTGTTCGTAAGTCATTTCCTTTGATTAGTACTAAAAGTACCAAGTAGCTTACACCCACATTGTTTGATAGTCTGATTTGAAGGTCTTGATCCTGTAAGGCTCTGTGAACGTCTTTTTGCTAAAGGAAATGTTTACAACTGTAGTGTTGAAATGCTTTCTCCTTTCTAAGGCTGCAAAGAGATAGTGTTTGCCTGAACTTCATGTCCAGGCTGGCTCCCAAAAAGTTGCGGCAAATTATTGACAGCAGAATCAAATGCGAACCTTCACAGTTTTCAAATATATTTTCACTTATCTTTTTAGCAGCATCAGTGCAATGATGGTATTATTTCCTTGAATCAAAGGAAAGAGGTCAGAATGTTTTGAAAGAGGGATGGGGTATTTTTCATTAGCAGTGGTGCTGTGTAATTATGTATTTGTCTTAATCTTCATGAAGGTGTACTGGAAATACGTACATGAATGGATTTATCTGGACATACACTGCTTGATGCTGGTGAAGTACTGTCCAAATTTTGTGTACTTTCTAGTTAGTTTGAAATAGTCAAAATCAAATCTAGAGAGTCTGAAGTATAGAACAGATTCCACACCCTAGATTTCCTCAACTTGGAAAAAAATTTTGAAAGGTCTAAGTGTCTTCTTATAATCTCATGTTTTTTTGGATGGCTGTGTCTATGCTGTACCCCAGAGAGCGCTCAGGAGCACTCTGAACTCCAGGTGACTCCTGAGACCTGGTATCTCAGCCCGTTCTCACCATATTCTTGCAGCCTAAGATATTAGGGCGTTGGTGACAGCCTCCGAGACTTCCATTTCTGCGAATGCCTAGTCATGTACTGGGTTTTTAAACTTTATCTCACATATTCATAGGTAGACAGGACTTTGTTGTTTTGTATGAGCCTTTGTGAGGATGGAGTGGTTCTGTTTGGAAGTTCCTTAATTTTTATTGCCTTGAAAGTGGAGGAATGAGAGGAAGATGAAGAACTGCATTGTGTTACTCCTAGTCATAGAAACTTTTTTGGTCTAAGCTATAGTACAAGTATAGCATTGATAATATTGTTATTCTCCTATGGTCTATTTAGACCTCAGCTGCCTGAAGCTGAGGTCTAAAGGTTTAATTAATATTAATTAAACATAATGTATTTTTGACATATGTTAAAACTTGTTGCTATCAAAAGATGCTGTAGTGGTCCTATCCTAACAACAGCTCCATTTATCAGACTTCATTATTTTTTAAATGCTTTAACAAAGCTGTACTCAAGAATGGAAGGAAAAGGTGAAGAGGCATGAAAATCAGGATGGTTCATTTTTATGGAACCCTGTTTTTTTTTTTCTTTAGGTATCTCTCATCATGTTTGTGTGCATATTTTATTTTCTTTGGTAAGCTTCAAGGGACACAGCACCAAACATTGTGCCTTTCATGTGGAAAATCACTGCTACCAAGAGAGGTCATTAAAAAGTTCAGAAAAGTTGGAAGAGAAGCTTGATCCCCCATGATCTGCCTCTGCATGTATTTGGTTGAATTCTCAGTCAGACTAGCACTGCTCCATTCAAATATGCACTTTTTCACCAGCTGAAAGATGGATGTCCTACTTAATGTGGCACATACAGACTTAAACTAATATCTGATTGAAAAAGAGCATGAGAAAAAGTTACAGGAGAAGGGAAGAGATCCAATAAAAAGAGACATATTAAATCATTATCTATCATCTCTCTAACCAAGAGTCCTGGTCAGTGTGAAACTGAAGATATTTTTATCTTTGAGAAAATGACAGTAGGTCAAGGGAAGTGTTAACCTTGAAGTCTGTTGTCTAGGTCAGCTGGACAATGATCAGTGCTTAAGTGAGGGACTTCAGAAGCATTTTCAAATTGGCTTTGGGTGAATGTTTTTATGTTCCTTCTTGTCTATTTGTCTTCTATCCAGGAACACAAATGTTTGGATAGTTCCCAAATAGGCCACTGGAACTCTTGGACACTGTCTAAGAGGCAAAAAGGATCAGATCTTCAGCTGGGGTAGATCACTACAACTTCACTGTAGCAAAAGTCTCAGTCCGGTTTGTTAAAATACTTTGGAGCTGATGATGTAACAAGTATTAAACTAGGTAAGAAGTTACACAAGTCAGCAATGCTAACCGCTTAAATTTCTGCTGGAGAATAATGTGCGTATATTTGCTGTGGCGGTTTCCTGCTGTCAAAGTCTGAGTTTCTTCAAACTTCACCATCAAAAAATTACCTTTGAAAGCAGTCAGCATTACCTGCCATGGTGTAATATATAATCCTGGAAATTACAGAGAAAGACACAAGCAAAATTGGGTAGTATCTTGTTTTCTTTGTTGTATTGCATAGCTCCAGAACAGTGATAGTCAGGAAGTAGCAGTGAATTAAGCTGTGGAGTAAGATGGGGGATTGTGTATTAGCTAAGTGTCTGGTCACTTGAATGTTCTTTCTAACTCTCCCTTTTCTCTGTGTAGACTTTCTCTTTGCAAGCAGCATCACATGTTGGTCAAAGTTAAGTCAATACTTTTGGATGAAGCTGGCTGAATAATGAAGAATATAGGAAAAAGGCACCAAAATGCGAGATCAGCTCGGAAACAGCAAGTCTACTATCTTGCCTCTGATAGTGCCAGGGACCAGATGCTGCAGAGAAGATGAACGGTACTATGATAACGGTACAGGGAGGTTTTCTAGCCCATGTCACTTAATATTTGGCAATGAAGCTTGAATGCTTATGCTCTTCTTGTATTTTTTTTGGATGATACTTGCTGTCATTTTTCTGTTGTCACCCAGAAAGCTATAGGCTTAATGCTGATTTTTATTCTGTTTGCTTTTAGACTTCCTGTTGATATTCCTTCTTTCTCTGTCTCTCTCCCAGGCACTAAACTCTTCTTGGTTTATGGTATTACCATTTTGATATTTTCTTGCCAATCACCAGCTGCATATCAAATAAGAAGTTTCTATTATATACACTAATGCACTGCCATCATTTAACCAGTGATAACTCCATAAACTTATCAGTGATATTCCATGGGGTGGAAAATACACAGAAGTTAGTGACAATGCAAATAAAAAGTGAAAAGAAAGGCTATAAATTGGATGGATTTGTCTGCATTCTCACTTAAACAATAACTATAATGAAGAAAAGAAAGGGCAAATCTTTCCTACCTGATAAAAAAATACTCAGTTTAGAAAAGTGGTGAATTAAATAGTTGTGTTGAACATGCTTCTAGTTTTCTACAGTAGCAGTTGCACCAAAGTGTTGTCTTAACATAGAGCTGGTAAGGCAACCCTTGTTAGAAGCAATGCATTTGTACAGTTTAGGAACTGAAGAAAACAGATGAATGACAAATAAAGGCTAAGTGGTTTTATTGTGTTTTATTGTGGTGCCTTGAGAAAGGTTTTCCTATTTTGCGTAGCAGAGAGTGATTCCTGAGAATTCTGCCAAATGGGCCTCTGAGGGCTTTTGTAAAAAAATGGTTTGCAAACAAAGCCATTTGTCCAGTAGGTCAGTGTAGATATGTGGGGACTTCACATTGGAACTTGCATGCGCTATGGTAGAAGATCAAGTAATGGACTTGTTTGAGCAGTGTTCTAGCAGAGACACAGCTGGGCTAGAAGCAAGCATAAAAGATATTCTACTTCAAATTTTACAGACTTGACTTCAAGGGCCAAATCAACCTGCCATCAGGCAAAAAAGAACAGGAGAATTATTGTTACCCTATTGATATTCCAATACTGTGTTATATTTTGTATACCTTTATTCAAGAAGAAGTTAGGCAACTGTCTGAATATACACAGCAGGGGAAAATGCTGAGCTGCAGTTTTTACTATTTGTCATAATATTTGGGTTGTAGTTCAATAGCTTTTCTATTGTACTGGAAAATTCCCTCTTTGGTAAGAGAGGACAAATTGCAAAAACAACTTTGCTTATCTTCCACACAAACAGCATTATTCTTCCAGATAAGCTGGAAAAGGTCTCTCATTTTGAGATGTACATTTAGGATTGGGACAGAGACAGTTTTCTGACAGCTCTATGAAATTAATACTTCTTTATGACAGAGTGTTTTGCTGCTTGCTGTATGTAATAGTCTGTTTCTTTCATTGCCACTTATGTCCTTTGCAGGGAAATAAATTCGCCTCTATATGACAGTACACTTTGAGTGTCACTGACTTTCATGTTGTCTATTAAAAAAGATAATTGTGAGGAGCAGATCAGACCTCAAGGAGGCCTTCTGAACTGAATGCGTTTCAAGGGGGGAAGTCAGAGCTGTCAAAACTTTGACTTTCTAATTCCTAAAGAGACGTCAGTTTGCTTGGCTGCATGATCTACTGGGAGTAGAAATGAAACTCCACTTGCACGACCTCTGGTGTCAATCATTATGGGAGGCATCTGCATTTATATTGTCAATGCACAAACTTTCTTTACTTCCTGAAGCATGAAATCACCTTTCAGATGAAGAAAGAAATATAACCCCCCATTCTCGAGAGATGTAGCAGTACTGTCTAAGGCTTCAGTTACATAGAGAAATGTTTGAACACTATATTCTGTCTTCAACATCAACCAATCTCTTGCAAGTTGTCTGCTTTGCAAGTGAATGTTACACTATTGTTTTTAAATAGACCTATTACTACTTCATATTATTTTAGGGCTTCTAATTCGCCATCTCTAAGCCAAAGGGATGTTTATGCCTGACTTTGACACTGTCAGCAGAACTTGGGCCATAGTGTCCCACATTAAGTTCTCTTTTAGGACTGTTCCTGTGGCACAGAAAAAAGATGAGGAAGTATGTATTTTAATGAAACTTTACAAACCGGAAGAAGAAAAGTTAGTTGGTAAGCTGCAGCAGCAGGTTGCCTGCTAATGCATTTGATATACAGTCCTTTAACGTCATTGAATTAATATGTTTCTTCAAGCTATTTTAGGGTGTTTTGTGCTAGGTCTTTATGATCTGTGCCGATATTCATTTTGTTGGTGGATTCACACAGACAGTTCTGTGAAATCCCATTGAATTAATTCACAATGAAGTCAGCAAAATGGGACACACTTATACATTCAATTACAATGTTTGGGCCAGAGATCATCATTTACTTACTAGGACAATGGCTTGTTTTTTGCTGGTTTTGCTAATGCTCATGACAAAGTTCTTGTCCATCACCTGAGCGAGTCAGAGACTTCCTATTTACCCTGAGTTTACGTGCAGCTCAGGAGTTCTGACCCTAAAGAAAACAATATGCTTTTGATAAACTTCTGAAAAGGTTAGCTTTTATTTTCAAAGTTAATGAGATTACAAAATAGACATGTTAACTTACTAATTCTTTGAAGTACAAAATACTTTTCTTCACTCTAAATGTGCCAATTTGCAGCACAAACTTAGTTTGTCTGTGTTGGTACAGCCTATACTAACTACTTCTGCATGATTGTGACTGCCACAGCCTTCCAGGTATAGTCTCAGTCATAAGGTGTGCGTCAAACTGTGTCAACCCTCTCAAAGCAGTCTTTCTCATTTTGAAGTGAGTGGGAGAGAAATCTGCTTCATTTTCTAGCTTTTTTTTTTTTCTTTTGTAAACTGTGATGTGTTTCAGTGTTCTTTTTTTACCTGAATCATGTGGTAGAAAGGCTTTGAATCAAATGAGGTACAATAACCCTCAGGGATCTGTGGAAATGGAGCCAGCAAATTTGCTCCAGCGCATGCAGTTGATGCTCTAGCTTCAGTAAAAGGAACAATAGCAAAAAACTTAGGGACACCTACACTGCACAAAATATTTCAGAGCTTTATTCCCAGGAGGGCAGGTATGCCAAAGAACAAGATTGGGCTGCACTGTTTCCAATCACAGACCGCTTTTGAGTCCATTCAATATAGCTGCCATCTATATCAGTGATAGAGCTTTCGGAGCGGGCATTGAATATGAAGAAATATATAAGCTTTAAAAATGGAACTTGTGATTTCAAAGACTGGAAATTTCTGTCAGACCTCATAGTTAAGCCTGCTGTGCTTGCTGTTAAAATGTGGTTATGGTAGGACAAATTAGAGTTAAAAATGGTACCTCCTTTACTCAACAGATTTGCTATTTTTGGGGAATCAGGCAGCATTATTTTAATGCCCAGACCACATTCCTCCTGACCTTCTTAGCTCTTTGCAGCCATTAAAGTTCAGAACAGTCTGGTTCCTTCTTTCTTTGCTCATCTATCACCAGATTTACTGACACTCATTGGCTTTTCCTGCAAGGTGGCAATTGTTAAGCTATAGCGAGTATGCTCATTTGACAAAGGTCATGTTTCTGTGACAGCAGCAGCAGTACAGCATGGAGCATAAAGCAAATAGCCAAACTGCAAACAGCTGTACCAAACCAGGATGCTTCTTTCTTGTCTTAACCATCCAAAGTACCTGTGTCCAAAGCAAAGGATACTGTGAGCTTTCCTGAATAACAGTTGGCAGGAGAGAGCCCTATGTGGATGGCAGCCTGGTCCAAAGGGCTCTGGGAGGGTGCTGGAAGGGAATGTCTCTGCATCCTGATGAACCCTTCACATGACAAGGTTGGCACTTAGAGGGGAAAAAAGAAAACAAAAAACAGTCCAGAAGAGGTTCTTGGAGGTAAGGAGAGTCAGTTTTCCTTACTCTCTTCTAGGTCACGATGCACAGGAATCAGGAGTCAGCCAGGAACTGAGAGGGTGGTGGGATTTGAAAGCAGGTTGTTTTGTCAGTAGACTGCAAGTTTGTTTATGGAAGACACAAATTGAACTGAAGATTAAATCTACCTGATTTTTTTGATCTCCATCTCTTTATATGGACTGACATGAGCCCAGCAGCATTATGCCATGAAGGTCTTTGCAAAACCAAAAGCTCATAGAAGCCTGAATTTCCCTCTCTATCCCTAGAAACTTGCTAGATCCTAGAAGGGACATGGATATAATTAGAGGTTGAAGCCTCAAAGAAAATTTGTTCTTTATTCTTCAAACCAGAAACTACTTGGCATGATCTACTTTCCTTTTTCTGATACTCAACAGGATATGAATATAGGTAAGCATAATCCTTTGTTTGCAAAGATAGCATGACAAAATATGAGACAAAAAAGAATCTAGATTGCAGGATTAACTTTTTTTTTTCCCTATGAATATGGTGCCTTTCCATGCCAGTTTTGTAAAGGGGTTTTTCACCATATTGCATTGTAGTTACTCTGTTCAAGGACCAGTTTCATGCCAGGTGTAAGATGTCCTGCATCTCACATGGCACATGTTTTGGCAGCTCTTGCCACATTTCTGTATTGTTAGCACAACTTCTGTTGTCTTCTTGGCATAATGAAGATGCTAGCACACTAGTCAACTGTCCTTAGATAATTCTGTGTGTATCTTAGCCTAATACCTGTCAAGTTTAGTGTGACTCCATGTTCTATATCTTTTTACAACAGACCTATTGTTCCTAGTCAGATAGTCTTGGTTATATGCTATTAGCACATTAAATAACCTGCTTAACATGTCACCTGAAGCAGTGCAGAAAATCATCAATACCAACTGTGAATTTAGCCCAGATGCTTTGAACTTGTATCTGATATGCCTCATGTCTAATATGTTCCACAGAAAAATTCAGCAAAACATCAAAGTAGCACTTTCCCATGAGCCTTCACATCCTGAAGAGCCAATGCAATGGAAAGCAGCCAAGTAAGTTCATACTGCAAAGGCATAACTCACTTTTCATTGAGTGATGAGTCTGTCATCTCTCGCTACTCACAGTTTTAAGAAGCAGGAATCCTTCAACCAGACCCCAGGAGTGCAAGCTAGTGACCCTGTTAATCTCTTCTGTACTTCAGTGTCATCTGTCCTTTTTTTTTGCCTGCCTTTTTTTTTTCTTTCCGAAAACCATCTGTACATCCTGGCCAGCATGAAATCGAAAGAGCAAAAAGTGACTTGTCTTCTCAGTAAGTAGGGCACCTTTCATCATGTGAAACAAAGTAGCTTTTTTTTAAACTAGAGCCTGAACTGGAAACTTGAACACATCATGAAGAAACTTTATCTGTGGAAAGCTTTGCAAACAGCCCTTCTTATCACACCTAATGTTTACCACACCTAACTGCGAGAAGGGCTGCTATTTGCGCTGTGTCTTGTTCTGGTGGAGATGGCTGCTATATTAGACAAGAGGAATGAAGGTGCACCTTCTGGGATAGAAAAACTTATAAATATGCATGGATTAATTAATATATGACTGTAGCATACAATTACATGCCTCCTCTTCTGTGTGTATACTGGAAAATATGGATCTGGCCCTTCATAATTCTGCTGCTGGCCACTGCTGAGATCTCTTGGTAGAAGGGGTGAAAAACTCTGCAAGCCATCTTTAAGATGGCTTTGAGCTATCCCAGATCTATCTCTACTGCAACTATCTGTTTTATAATGTATCACTGCTGCACCTAGAAGAGGGAACAAAGGTGTCTCTGGGTCCACACCATGTTCAGCTCACCGTGGTTTGTTCTTTTTAAAGCTGGACCATGGCTTTGGAGAGCAACACTGCTCTGTAATGCGTTCCAGTGCGCTTACTACACTGAAGATTAATGCTATGTGAATCCAAGCTCTGTGTGTGTGTGATATACATGCATGCCTCTATGAGCATGTGTATATAAACAGAGTCTAAGCAGTAACAAAGTCTCAAATGCCTTCAGTAACATTGTTAATTTTCTGATTTAGAAAGAATATACCATCCAATTTTCTACCATGATCAAATCTGTTCCACTTCTATTGAGTTTAAGATGACTGTTTTTTGGTATTTGAAAGAGCAACCAAACAAAACCCAGCTTTTAGAATTAGTGACTTCTAAAAACTGTATTTTCTGTAATAATCTTCTATATCAGTATAGAATACAGATTTGTGGTCTTCCAGTGCAGTCAGTTTCAGATTGACTACTTGTGCCTGTATTATCTTTTCAGGCTGGAGAACCTGCTGATTAAAGACACACACTAAATACAGATTTCTTATTCAGGCCTTTCAAGTTCAGATCTTGGCTTAGCCAGTGACTGCTTTGTGACGTGACTGAATGGTTATTCTAGCATAGGCTGTTTTAAAAATGTTGCAGCTGAAGAAGTAGAGAACTTTGAGACCCTTGGAGGCACATGTGTTTGTAAAGGAGAGTAGGAAACTGAATGGAAAGCAAATGTTAACTTGAAGTTTTCCTGTGAAGAAAGAAAACATTTGTCTGGGTAAGGAATGAAAAGAAGCTTGTCTGGAAGAGCATGCTAGGTGCTTATAAGCTTAGTGTCAGTCAGAAGAGCAAGGATACTAGCCTGATTCTTTGTCTACATTTTTATGAAGATGATTGCTCATACTGAAAGCTCTAAATGCAACACAAAAGGCATGTATTATGCAGGATTATGTGGTTCTTGAAAGTGTATTCCTGACCAGAAGTTAAACAAAAAAATTCAGCATCAACAGTAAAAGCAGAAGCAGGATTTCCCACTCAGGTAAAAAAAGTGTGCATTTTTCCTTCTTTTCTAAATGAAAATGGAAAATAATTTTATTTTATTTTATTTTGGTTTTTTACCCTTCAGTACCTTTCTGTCTGACTATCCTTTATGTAGATATCAACAAGCACCTTTGTTTTTGCTGTTGCATTACTTAGAAATCATAGGGTTTGAGAACCTCAGAAAAACACATGCATGGTTCAAGAACCTGCAATGGTGCTCCTTGTCAGAATTTCCAGTTGATTTTCTGTGTTTGTTAGTTTTCATAATGCCGTGTAGAAGGTTCTTGAAATCAGCAAGAAAACAAGAACTGGGCAAGGACTGAAGACACTCTTCTTAGTGCTTATTGGTCCAGGCTTGTTCTAGATACTGGGTGTGAATAAGGGAAATCAAAGACCCTGTAGTCAGTCTCCCAGAGGCTTAAAGATCTTTTTATGAAGATCACAATTTTGAATGTTAAAGCGTGTATGGAAAAAATCCCTGGAGAGAAGGAGAATGCTTAGTTGTAGCTTTTTTAATTAGCAGCCTATATTGTGTGTTTATAATAAAGTCTTACTGACAAAGCTAGAAACATTTCTTAAGCTCCAGATGGCTGCTTTTCTTTATGACTTGCTGTAGGGTACAGACTTTGATTTCATATATTTTGATAATCTATCCTGATTATTCAACTAATACTCATTGTTCTTCCTATACTGCAACAATACCCTTTGAGAAACTGCAGCATATGGCTTGGTGAGGGAAATTTCAAGGTTAAGAAAATCTTCTTTAGCTATGTCTCTTATTTCTTTGTTTCCTTTTTCTTAAGGCTAGGACCTGTAGCTTTGATAATATCTTTTTAAATGTTTCCTAGTGACAAGATTCTCATTCTAGGCAGAGTCTTTCAATGGATAGGGAAAGGTCTCAAAATATTCCCTCATCTTCAGAAGTCTCTTCTAAAGGCACCCAGTATGTGGGATCAAGTTCTAATCCAAAACAAGCTAACAGCAACAACAACAACAACAACAAAAACACACGGAAGAATTTGGTAGAAAGAAAGTGCAAAGGGCAAAGCTGTACTTGTTTTGTGTGGGTGACAGAGACGGGAGCAGAGAAGCCAAAGCCCTTGTACCGCTGAGCGAGACTGCCACATCGGGAGGTGAATTGGCAGGATGCAGTACAGTGTAATTGCAACACCTTCAGAATCAGAATATCATTATCATTAAATAAGTATCCACTTAGAAGGAGGAAATAAGGAGCTTTAAAGAAAGGAGAATATTGACTTGTCTGGGCAGTTGGCAGTTTGATATTATTCCTTCTCTCTTTCTCCAGGTTAAAATGTATCTAAATACCTGGAGCTCAGTTTTTGCCCACAGATGCGTTCTAAGAATACTGCACCGTCTTATAGCTACAAAGCAAGCAACACGGGGCTGCACTCTCCATAGAAACATGCTGCACCTTACAGTCTCTCAGAAAAGTTATCTTGAAACAAACTGTGGTTTGAAAAGAAAGAATTCCTCTGGCTACCTGTGAACCTCCATGATATCCTTCTCTTTTCTGGACATGCCCTGTTGCAAATAAAACTCCAGTAAAATTATTTCATGTTAACTGTAAGTTGCTTCAGGGTTTTCTTGGAGGGAGGGAACTGTATGAATCATGACACCAGAAAGCATCCACAACACGCTCTGTCTTCCCAGAAAATAACCAAAATGAAATGGGCCAAAGCTGTGTCTGAGAAAACAGAAGTGTATTGCAGTGATAGCTCTTAATGCAATCTTCAATTTTATATCCTTTCTTAAAACAGTGTGTCGTGGTTTAACCTCAGTCGGCAACTGAGTACCACACAGCCACTCGCTCACTCCCCCCCGCCGCCAGTGGGATGGGGGAGAGAATTGGAAAAGTAGAAGTGAGAAAACTTGTGGGTTGAGATAAAAAGAGTTTAATAATTAAAATAAAATAACAACAACAACAACAATAATAATGTAATAATAATAATAAAATAAATAAATAATACACAAAGCAAGTGATGCACAATGCAATTGCTCACCACCTGCCAACCAATGCCCAGCCAGTCCCCGAGCAGCGGCCCCCCCAGCCAGCTTTTCCCCAGTTTATGCACTGAGCATGACGTCCCATGGTATGGAATGTCCCTTTGGCCAGTTGGGGTCACCTGTCCTGGCTGTGCCCCCTCCCAGCTTCTTGTGCACCTCCAGCCTTCTCAGTCGGTAGAGCATGGGAAGCTGAAAAGTCCTCGACTAGTGTAAGCACTGCTTAGCAACAACTAAAACATCGATGTGTTAGCAACATTATTCTCATCCTAAATCCAAAACACAGCACTGTACCAGCTACTAGGAAGAAAATTAACTCTATCCCTGCCGAAACCAGGACACAGTGTCTTGTATTGAGCCAACATGAGGCCTCTGGGCTGCACACTAGCATCTCTGGTGGTATGCCATTCTGGGCAGTGAGGTTTGTTCTGGAGTTCTCTGACAGCTTCAACAGGCTACTTTTTTGTTTATTTGAAAGAAAAGGTATTTTGCAAAGTGTTTGAAAACGATTATTGCTGCAAAGATTTCCTCAGCTCAAACAAGCATTGTTTTCTAGAAAAACAGAAAAAGGAGTGAATCATAGCAATTAGTCCAAATTCTGAACCAGGGCTAGGCACAGGTATCCTATGTCCCATGGGAATTCCCTGATTGCTGGACTAGGATTAGTCCAGTGAGCTGAATCACTTAATATTTTACAAAGTCAGAGAATGCTAAAAGGGAGTCTCTCTATTCTGGAGAGCAGAATGGCACAGACTTAAGCCTCTGATCTAAGTCAGAATGAAGCAAGACAAAGATTTGAACCTGGGGTCTTCTTCAGTTCTAGTGAGCATGTCGGCCTATTAGCTATATGTAGGGTCCCTCTGTTTATGATGGGTGAAATTCTGTGTTATTCCTCCATTCCTTTAAAAAAAAATTCTACAACAGAACAAGAAAAAATACTGAAACTCAAAACTCTAAGTGAAAAGGGATTTTTTTTTTGTTAGCCCATGTAACTTCTTAGAATCATTTGAGGTGTGAAAAGAGGGTAGTTAAATTTGTCCTTAATCAGAGGTTCAGCTGTGCTCAGAGTTGCACAGATTTTTCTTTAAGTTACATTTAAATAAATGACATTATAACAGCAAAGTTAATTTTAGAGGTATTTACATCTCTTCAGAATTGTCTATAGTACTTTGCTGTATTTAACTAGATTCATAGTAAAACTAGAAAATAATCAGTCTACTAATTCTGGTTTACAAAATATAATACTTGCTTAAGCTTTGTTTTTATGTCCCAAACTAAGAAGTAGTTTTCCTAACTGCTTCAAAATGCAACTGCTTCCTAGTACAACTTCCTCTTTCTTCAGTGTGTTACGATGTTAAAACTGTCCCCTGATTAAAAACACTGATCACATTCTTAACAAATGGGGAAAAACTAGTGCCATGTGGACAGAGATTCAGGAGAGAGCACTCAATGTAAATTTTTCACTTGTTTGTTTTTTGAAAAATGAAGTTGAGCCAACAAGGAATGTGCAAATTATTTCTTTTTCTTAAGCTCTGCAGTGCTGTTGTCAAATTTGTTGTCAAAGCAATCAAAAAATAATGATCATGATTAGCTGATGAAATGAGGCTGTGAGTTATGGGCCATATAAATATTTTGGCATTAGTTCTGTATTCATACCATGGAATAAACTTGCTGACCTTCTGCACTGGAACACAAGTAAAAGGGAACATAAGGGATGTTTTACATGGATATTGTTTTTCTTAGGGAAAAGTACTTCATTCATATCCCTATTTTTCAGATTTTCTACATGGTTCCTAGAAAAATAGAAATCCCACTTCCTCCCAATCCAAAACAGAGCATAAAAGAAAATAGACAACTGTTTAAGCAAAATATTTTACTTAACTAGACTCAAGGGATTGTCTTGACCATGAGAAATCAATAGAGCTATTTACTAGGGAGAGATGTATTCTTTGTTGTGTGGGGCTTCACAAAGTTATTCTGCACTGCTCAGGTACCATTTAATTGCGTAAACTTTTGCCAGCTGTCTGCAAACAGAAGGATTTGATTATAGAAGACATGAATGACACTGGTCATGTTACTGATGTGACTACCATTTGGCCCAAAGAAACCTGCAAGGTTAAAAATTTGGGAAGCAATTTCCTCCAAGAAAAGAGTGACAAAGAAATGACAAGGCAAATAAAGTTCAATGGTATAGGCACCATGTATTTATTAAAATGATCTGTATTGCTCACAAGTGGGCCAACATAAAGTGTAAGAGCCCTTGAATGTTCAGTACCTGGGACGATGTTAAATCTTAGTTCATCATCTATATTCTCTAGCTAGCTTTGCCATCAAAGGGCTTGACACTGTAATGGTATCTTTAGATGAGATGAAAAGCTCTCTGCCATCTATAATTTTTGTTGAGGGAACAAAAGAGTGAATTTGGTCAATCTTAACAAGCACTGCTTGGTTCCTGAGTATTTTGTGCTGCACCCTGCAGTAGTGTCAACTATCAGAAAGCTGAACCCAAATATGCAGACTATGACTAAAATTCTCTTTTCACATTGACCTTGCTGGTGTTACTCTGCATTTACATTCCTGTGTGTGAAAGAAACTGAAGAAACTGTGTGTGTGATTCATAGATAGGGTAGACTGAGTGTGGGCTTATCCCAAATGGCTTATTCAGAGACATCTGTGTATTTCTGACTTCAGGAAAGAACTTAAAAACAAAGTGTAAATGAGCATGCAGTTTACTTGATTGATATATGTGTACAGTTTAATGCTGAGGTTTTTCACTTAGTATTCACTTCACAAATGAGAGATGTAAAATGTTTAAATTAAATGAAACAGAAATAAAAAAAAAATACATATTGATTCTCTCCTTTCCCTCCATCCTTCTTACTAAAAGTTTTTGGCTCTTCTATATGAGTGGCTGTGCTTTATATTAGCATTTACGCTAATGAAGAGCCTACGATGTTTCCTAAATGTTCCACTACAAGGACCTTGTTAATAGCTTCCATTTATCCAGCAAAAGAAAAGCTCCTACAATCTCCAACCCATTGTGCAATAAACCAAGGACATAGAAGAGGCATGAAACTGGAGTCTCTCCTTAACTGTGCCGTCCTTTATTCCAGTACCACCAAATACTTTGTTCAGGGAGACAAAACCTGGAACTGCAGGTTAAAATGAGCTTGCCTAAGGATCTGTATTTGTTCCACTCCAGTGATGGGAAGAGACAAAAATGAAATCTGAGTGTGGTCCTGTGGTTTATATCACAGTGGTTACTGGTAACCTCACTGGTTCATGAGGAGCTGATATATTTAATATAAAGGTGGGGCACTGATGTTGACAATTGCTTTCTTAACTTGCCACTGGTCTCCATTCAAGAAAGTGTAAACCACAAAATTTGTAGCTAATCTTGGAGGTTTTGATCTAGGTGATCTTAGGCAAGTCCAGTAAGGCTACAGTAGCAATGCCAAGGATATAATTAATGTATGGTTCATCTCCCAGCCTGTGTTCTAATAGCTGCTAAACTGAAGAGTGAAGATTCTTTTTATACTCTAAATGTGATACTTAGTAACAAAGAATAAGAGTAATTATTTTATCTGTTTTTTAACAATTTGTTTTTATATATATATGTATATATGTGTATATATATGTGTATATATAACGGATTCTGTAGTCTTCATCTAGTCAGCAATTTTAAAATGGTCATTTAAAGACTGTGAGCCATAAAGAATAAAAAATACAAATACTAATAGCTTCCCATGATTAAAAAAATCAATTGGATAGGAAATTAGTTTTACCTCAGTGAAACTGCACACTATATGAGAAGTCATAAAGATATATAATCAATGTCAAAACTTAAAACATCTTTAGGGGACATTAATATTATTTGCATATATTTTCACTAGTTTGTCTGTCTTTATTATACTGCAGAATGCACCCTTCTAAAATCCTCCAAATAATGTAAGGGTTTTCACTGACACTGCTGCTTTATAAATATTTGTATTTTCTCTTTGGAGATAGAAGTATTTAGAAATTTGAGCTCTGCTTGGCTACTGTCTTAACCTCTATTTTCCTAAGAACAGGAAAAAATTAATTGAAGGCTCTCTAGATTGATTTTTTTTTTTCTCTTCTGAACAAAAAAGGTTAAGTACAGAATCTTTTTTGGAGAGTGTCTGTTTTTTGGTGGTGTTTATTTCTGTCAACATTATTAAAATAGTAGGGCAAACCTCTGTTTTCAGGTTAGTCCTTCACAGAGAGTGAAAAACTCAGATATGCCACTGTGACTTCCACATTCTCTCTATTTTTGGTGAAAACTGGGCATCACTGTAAGGTATGCAAATACAGTAAGAATGCAAAACTTCATTGTTTTAAACTGACCTGAGACAACCCTCTGGCTCTTCTATATTAATCCACAGGAAATTCCAATTCCCTATATTTTGAAATGAAATCCAAGCCATGGAGTTCTTTGTAGACAGGGGATGAGCTGGATTTTCCTGCGCTCAGAAAGTGGACAACTTTGGGATTGAGGAAAGGGATACCTGTTGCAATGTATTAAAAAAGTTTATTCATAATGTAGTGGTAATTGGCATATAATTCTTTTACAATGTATCAGTAACGCTAATAAATCCTACAGTGCACTCAATACAGGGGAAAAATAGAAAACTGCTACATCATACTGGCACTGCATTAGAAACAGCAGGAACAATTTCTGGAAGCACTGCCAGATATCCTCAAATATTTCAGCTACCTTTACTACATGCTAGAGGCACTAATTTGAAAATGGAACTGATACTTCATGCATTCTAACTCTCACTTTTGCAAAACTATGTAAAAGGTTACTGTTTTGCTATGTATCAAACATAACACAGCTCTTCTGAGGCTATGACATTGTTTTCTCAAATCTACAGTCAGTATTTCAGATCATTTAAATTAATATAAGCTGACTGTTTGAACAGAGAATTCTCTGAAAGCCAACAGAACCCAAACAAAATAAGATATATCATGTCCTTGGATGTTTTCCAGTGACTAATCTGCTTTTCTTGGGTCAAAAGTCTTGAAGAGCAAAAAATACAATGACTTGCAGGGGCAGCCTCTTCATTTTCTACCTGCAGGAGCTCTTTAACATCAGCTTTGCTGAATTAGTGGTTCTTGAACATTGCTGAAAGCCTGCTGTTGTAACAAACGGACAGATCTAAAAAAAAAAAAAAAAAAAAAAAAAAAAGATTAACACTGACTCAGTTGAATGCTCTTACAGGCTCCTTCAGCATCAGCTTGGTCTCTCAGTGGAAGCAAAACTCCATAACCACTGTCGTGTATGAGCACATTCCAGACTTGAGCTGTATTAGGGAATTCACTCTAGAAAATTGGCATTTTCTTTCCAAAGACTTGATTGCCACTGGTAGTCCAAAATTGGCCTTGTGATCCAAGAAGTCCCTTCAATCATATTTCTGTACAAGTGTAATGAAACATTACCTCTGTGGAGATATTTCCACACTTGAGATTTGTTTCAAATGCTGTGTAGAAGTCTCAATTATATGCAATGTAATATCTATAAAATTCCTTGCTAAGACCCAGTGAGACTGTAAGTATGTTGGAATTGCGATATTTTCTTGATTTGTTTTTCTAAAGTATTTTCTTTGTGTTTCTGCTCTTTCTCTCCCTTCCACTCTCTCCAGTTTTATGTTCACTGTTACTGGCAGCAGTTTGATTACAAAAATAGGTCACGGGGAAATAGTTTTACAACAGCACTCCCTTAAACTCACCAATTATACTTGCATAAAGAGACTGAGTTGCTTTCTGTGTTTCCAAACATACCTCCCGTGGACTGGAAGGAATAGCTACACTTCCAAAAAAGGTGTTCTGCAAGAAGAGGTACTGACCAGTCAGATATGAACAACAGGCTTGAAACAGTGGTGGCTGGAAGTCAGCACTGAACTAGAAAGACCTACCAAAATGCATCTCTTTCCTTCCTCAGGATGACCTTGAGATTTTTGCTGTTCCAA
>NW_008824369.1:1069243-1091596 GCF_000699105.1 Pygoscelis adeliae
GCACTAAAGCCAAATGATGTGTGTGTGGGGAGGTGCAGGGTTGTACTAGGGCTTTAACTTTTGTACAGGCAATATTACACTGCTTTAAAGAAAATATTTTATTTGCACATCCTGCTAGCAGAATATAAATGTATTAACACAAAATGAGCTGAAAGTAAATTTCAGCTGGAAGTAAATGAGCTGATTCCATTTTTGACCAAGTTAAATCTAAATCAATCCTAGATAAGCACTAATTAGGTCAGATCCTGTTCATGTCTTCAGGCCAAATCCCACTTATCTTTTTTATATGCTGACTTTAGAGTTGCTGTTCCTGTTAATTTGGTGAACAGGATTTTATACTCTAGCCATGACGTTTGTCAGCAACTGCAAAACCCAGTGTGAGCATGGGACCTATTTTGGCTAATGAACACCCTGATTATCTCAAAGTATTCCATTAGTAAACTGATGGACAAGGTTTTGTTAGCAATTCAGTTAGCTTTCCTATAGTCTTACGCTACTTTTCAGATAGCCTTGAACCACAGCTCCCTGAAAGTGACAGATGATTTATTTTTACTGAAAGTAGCTGCTGAAGTTGCTCATTAACAGTTATTGATACCATAACATTTTTTGCTATAATAGACTTTCTTTTGATTATTAGAACTTCTTTTAGCTTGGGTTCTCAAGATCTTACTCATAGCAGCTTAATCAATATTTTGATGTCTCTAATGGGTTTTTTAAAAAATAATTTGTCTGATTTTTCTTTATTTACTAAAATGTCTATTGGAATCAAAAGAACTATTTCCTCATTTTATTCTCCTGGAGAAGATTTTTTCAGAAGTTCCAGTCACTCTTTGCAGTAGCTAGGAATATGAAGTTCTATGTATGGTGTGCTTCTTGGATACCTATTTGAAATTCTCAAAGTGCTTGAAAGTTATTATATATAGTGTCATCAAGCAAACTGTGTGCAAATAACATATGGGAATGAATCCAACATATTGTGATAGATATCACTGACTTTGGAAACCAGGCTTTATTCCGAATCCTAAGGCCTAAACCAAACCAAACTAAAACTAAAACATGGTATTCAGCACAGCAGGTTTTTCCCACCAAGCACTAAGCTCATCAGTAATAATTTTTATGTTATTTTTATTTGTGTTTGATCTGACTTTTGATTAAAAAAAAGTTGTTAGCATTTTTCCATTCATTTGAATGGGAATAGGATTGGACTAATAGCTAGAGTTTTTAATAATAAGTTTGCATACAACTAATCTAGAGGAGCTGTTAGTACTACAAGTTATTCCAATTGTTTGGTTTGCCTTGTTATTGCAATATTTGTAATTAAATGTTTTCAAGTTCATTTGTGTTAGAACTTTATTCTTTATAATTCTTAAAATGCATTTTTATAGCAAGGCATTTCTCTTGGGTTTAAGTCATTATAAAAAGTAATCTCAAGCATGCCGTTCTTGCCCCAAGTTTTCCGTAATTTGTGCTACTTCTTTCTATTGTAGGCACAGCCTATCAGATGGATTCTTTTCTGTTGCTTCGTGCTTCTTTGGGAGGCGGGGAAGTTTTTTATTTCCTGTTATTTAAAGAAGGGAAAAATAGAGTTGATTTGGCTCTTTTCTTTACAGTCATAAAACTGCCCAAAGTTTACTTGGCAAAAACAGGAGTGAAGAACTGACATGCCAGAAAGGAACATTTCTCCCTCGATTCACCTAGACTTACCTCCCTACTTGTTTTAAGAATCAGTCTTTCCCCTTCAAATTTGTCAGTTCAGATTAAAAGCAGGCATCAAATTTTGTATCAGTAAAAGAGAAATCTGATTAAATAAATCAGATTCAGCACTTTTATGGTTGGTCAGTTTAGATTCAAAGCACCCTCTGTGACTAAAGCAAAATTCAATGCTCCAGCATTAGCTTCAACAGGCTAAAGTTAGTGTTCATGTAGTCAACAGCAACTGAGCAAACAACGTTGCTGTCTTAAAGCTCTTTACTATATTTTCTCCTTTTATATTTAATTATGGATACATATCTGTAAAAGTTATTCCAAATTTCTAGCTTCACAGCACATGAGATGATAAGAATATATTTTTTGGGAATGAACATCTATACTACAGTTTGGGAGACTTCTTGATGCTGAAGTTTCCTAGGCTACAGAACAGATTCATGTTCCAAGTTGCAATATGGTAATGATCATATGTCTATTTATAAGCACACACATAATGTATATCTCTTCCTTGTTATAAGACTAACGGTCCCATATTTTCATTAACTCTTTGACAGTGAACTCTGTTCTCCTTTGTTTCATACCTAGTGAACTACAACTGACTTAATCCAGAAAAGTGCTAATGTGCAAGTGTGTTCATGGTAGGGTTTGAAAGTGTGGATGGTGATTTGTAAGGGACTGCCGAAGTTCCATAATCTTTAGTTTTTTGTTTGGGTGATCTTCATAACATTGTGTAGTGGATACAAGGAGGAACATGGAGCAGTGTTTTGTTTTCACCACATTGCAGATATCTGAGTTAGGTTTCCATATGGACCCTCTCAATGGATTGAACCAGAATTGTTTTAAGACATATTTCCAACTATTCCAACCTTATCCTAGGGGAAAAATTTTGGTTTTCAGCCAGCCTAATGACGGGAAGACATAAAGATGGCTTAGAAATACCTTTGTTCATCAGACTTGCAGTTTTACTGTGTACTCTGTGACTGGAGCTGAAAACTCAGCGCTTTTAATTCTATCAGACAACAAAACCCCTTTTATTAAACAGACATTGGTTCTCTGTCAGAGGGTGATGATGGTCTGGAATGAGTATTTGAAATCCTAATAAGACTGAATGAATTGCTCATTGTTGTTCAATATTTGAACAAGAGACCATATTTTTTTTCACTGAAACATTGAAAGGCTCTGTAAGGAACCCAGTGAAACATTGCCACTATAAGGTCCTCCTGGACAATATTTCCCATAGCTGTCCTGCTTTGTTATGAATTATTTTCTTTTCCCCTGAAAGGAAGATTATGTTTCTTTTGAGGAATATTTTCTAAATGGAATTAGTCCATTACAAGAGCAGAGGGAAAGTAGTTTTTGTTTTTTTTTAAATAGTCGTATAGGATTCATTCTAATCCTTAAATCTCTGAAGTTGATAATAGGATATTTTTCCCAGTCCACAGTGCTGTCTGCTTAAGCGTTTCTAGAGAATTATACAAATAGGGTTTGAAGCAGGTGAATATTCTCTTCAAGCTTCACATTATCTAAACATACGTCTTTTTTAGGATTTAGCTTTTTTTTAGCAGCAGTAATGCAGAAAGGAATTTAAAACCCAGTGCATTTCAAGTAACGATGTATCTGTCTGGACTCTTTGAAAATCACACCTTAAGTAATGGCAGGACAAGGCATGTCAGGTGCAACTTTTTAGACAAGACTGGTTGCTTATTTCATGAAGAACCCCTTTTTCATATTTCCATGCATTCATTCCTGCCACCAGGCAAACCTCCTGATCCTAAGCTATTCTGCAGATGGTTTTACTTACTGGGGACTGAATTTAGTTTGTGTGTCAAGCTTGTGACACATGTCTCTGAAATTTTTAGTGTGAATGACTTGCTGGGTGACAACAAGTAGGTCTATTGCAGGGAGAAGATTAGAACAGAATTGTTCTGCCTCTAACTACCTGAGAAAGCAACAGTCTTCCCCATTCTGTAAAGCTGTTATAAAAAGTCTTGGTATCTTTTTTTTTTTCCCCACAGCTGTCAAAATGGTACCTAGTAGGTTTATCCAACAGACTGTGAACTAGAGGTGTAGTCACTGAGCTGATCCTGTTTTAATCATTGACCTTAAGTGGAAAGAAGGGAAAGATCAAACAAATATGTTTTTCTGATCTTTGAAAAGCTGCCAGAACTGATGAAGTTGAATTCATTTGGGACAAAGGAGATGCTTTTGTTTTTCTGCCCCTTTCAGCTTAGTTGTGTTTTGGATGGCACTCAGCTATTGCAATTGGAATACAAAACAACTCTGCATCAAATCCCTCTGAAAGCTAGGTCTGTCTCATGTAATTACAATGCCACCCAGAAAATACTTGCTTGTGTATCTATCTTACATGTGTATACTTCTTACCTTCTTGGTAAATAGCCCAAATTCACACAGTGGTTTTTTTTTTTTGTTAGGGGAAAGCGTTGGGGAGATAATTTGGTTTCCTGCACTTTAGCTTGACCACAAGAGATCAACCTAAATCAAAGGTTGATCCAAATGCACCTACTCTTTAAAATGACAGAGGTGAATTTTTAAATATGAATCTCAATTTTTTGGTATCAGACAGACTGCTGACATGAAAACCCCTGGAACTGTTACTTGTATCCTTATGCTCAGTGCTCTGAGGGACATACACCTGTTTGCAGTTTAGCAGCCTCATATACATACACATGGCACAGCCTGTCCAATATTCATGTTTTCTTCAGGTTCAGTACACTGGGAATAAACCTTAAAGCAAACCCATTTTTCTTAAAAGGTCATTAAAACTTTCTAGAGGCCAGAACTGTTCGGTAAGGTTCATGTAGTGAGTGAAGTGGTGCCACATTGGTGATTAATGTCAATTAAACAGTGTGGGCTGATCTTGTATGATCTAAAGCAATCTCATCCCATATTGTCTGCTGTGGGACTTTGCTGCAACTTTGGTTCTGTCTGTGGGCCGTTGGCTCCTCCCTAGCTAAGATGATAGATTATGAAGGTCATTTGTAAAGACTGGGAGGTGAATTGTTCATTATTGGAGAGATTGTTAACATATTCTTTGTGCATTAGTCAATGTGGCCCAGAATATTTTATTCACTGAATTACAACTGAAACAAAACCACTAGAACAAAAATGAGCTCAGCTGGGCCAGCTTTGTTTCCTTAGGTGTGTTACTCTGTCTACTGGCCCTTTGACAGAATAATTTGCTTTCACAGGAGTGTAAGCATTTGCAGGATTAAATAAATAAGACCAATATTAACACTAGTAAGTGGAAAGCAAGTAACTCTCTGAAAGTTTGATGGATATTGAAGTATAATGGCATGTGCCCTACAAGTCACCCTACAGAGAACTTGCACTTTGGTCAGTTATTTATATTATGGAAATACATTATATTATAGCAGGAGTGAATAGCCTTTTTAGGGATTCTTAGCAGAGTGTAAAACAGCTTTGCCACCACTGTTGTGTATGCTGGGCTGGCTCCAGAAATGGGACAGCCCAGCTCAGGAGAGTCAGGTTTTTTTTGAAGGTGGAAGAAGAGCTCTGGAGACTGCTGCTAGGGGAAGAGTGGTGACAGCTCTTCCCCAGCAGCAGCCACCTTCAAAATCCTTAAAGGCAGGTCGTCTGTCATTCCTTTAGAAGCCTGTTTCCTAAAGCATTTGCCTGCTCTGTCTTCTCCAAGCATGATCTGCTGAGGCCTAGTCCTGCAGCCAGACGCATGCTGTCATCTTGTCAGATATCATATTGTCTAAGAAAGTGTGTTGAAAGTGTGTTAAAAGTGTTGGTTACCTGAATTTAAAAGGGAACCCTGGATCAAGCTAGGACTAAAATATCACAGAAGCAATTTTGTTAGTTATCTATTCAGAAGTGACTGAATATACTTCCCCCACCTCAAATGTAGGCCACGAGGAAGGAAGGAGAGGATTTGGATTTAAATATTAACTGGAATCCCTTCTCTCTCCTGCCTCCCTTGGGTGATGGATGGCTCTGAATCATACTGGGAGACTATAGGGACTCATATATCAGTCAGTCAGGCCTTTTCTTTCATTAAACCACATACTCAGTACTGTGTTAAAGGACAAGATGAATACAGTTTTGAAATCAGTCACATTCACCCTGAAATTTAAGGGCATTAGCCAGTATTTGATGCAGGAAACAATATTCACTCACCAAGGACAGAACACATACACAAAAAAGAATAACTTGAAAAGATGGTACTTCAGAAATCTGATAAAATGCTTATTTTCAACTGGAATTTGGGATGTTATTAAACAAGTGCTTGTAAATTTATTCTGTTATGTAAGTTTTGTAAACAGATGGGATCATTTTTTTTCTCTCTTCTGACCCCCTTCATTTTTATTTTATCTCTTTGTATTGCACATGAAGTCCAGACAGAGGCTATTGTCTGTAATAGTTTTTTTGAGAATTCACCAAGAACAAAGATCTTTCAGTGGTATTGAAGCCAACATGTGTGGTTTATAAGTATATCTGTTCCTTTCCCTCATATTTTATCATTTATTCATCAAAAACTGCAGCTTGGGGGAAAAAATTATTTAGAAATGGTTTTGGCTGAGTTGTATGGGGGGAAAACAGTTTTAAAAGCTTTCAGGCTTTTCATTAAAAGTAACACTTCAGTTTTGTGAAGCTGTGAACATCTTATTGAAACATGGCTAAAAATTCCAGTATTTGTTGAAACAAAGGTCTAAGACATAGTTTTTTCACACAGGTCTGAGGTTGGATTGCTTGCCTCCAATTGCTGATATTGCTTATTCTGAATCTTCCTTCTAGACACTTCTCTTTAATTTTCAGCTTAAATAGTATACTAGTTTGTTCTTACGCTGATATTGTCCTTTAGTTTAAATAGTTCTTCTGCCTCCATAATGCTTATTCCCCTGGGAATATTTATAGGAGGCAATTACATTCTCTCTCAGCCTTCATTCTGCTAAGCTAAACAAGCTAAGCTCATAGTTGTCTCTTGTAAGTTGTGGTCTGTGTTCCCATCATCCTTGTAGACCATTCCTTCACCAGCTCCAGTTTGTCCTCAGCTATCTTGAAGAAGAATGAACACAACTGTATCTCAGTATTACCAATAATGCTGCAAAAATGTCTTGTAAATCCTGTTAATATGTCTCTCTAATTTCTGGAAAATGCTTTCCCGATTCATGCTAGACCTTAATTTGTCTTTTCTTTGAGGAAGGAATGCCACAACTTAGTGGCTCATAGCCATTTTGATACCCTTGAGGGCTTTCTTTTCCTCTGTCATGTGGAAATCAAAATGTTTTATGGAGATCCTTCTGTTCCGATGAAAGCAAACATCAAACATTTTCTGACCAGACCATAAAGTTTTTGGTTAGCAGGCTTCTTTTCTGAGAAGTTCACTTACTTGGGCTCTACTTCTGGGGCAACTTTGCCAGGCAAAGTCCAGTCAGGTGTATAAGACTTCCCATCATGGAAAATGAATTCGGAAGACCAAATCTCAAGCAAGTAATCACCAGATCCAGGGATTCTAGTCCTCATGTGCCTTCCTCTGAGGTAAACCCCCAAACCATAGCTTAGCCATCCCAGAGCTGTTGGCACATGTGTACTAGGATTCTCTGTGGTCCAGTTTTATAATGAAATAAAATGGTCTATTTCCAAATTAAATTTGAGTTTCTCTTGAATGATTATTTTCTTTTTTTAATTTTTCATTCTCAAATGTTCCCCAGAACAAAATTATTTCTCTAGCAATAGTAAATACCATTGTGCTTCTGGAGTAGTATGTTAAAAGCAAAAACCTATCTGTATTTATCTTTGAGATTGGATTAAGAAACTAGCAATGAGTACAGCCATTTATGTGTCTCTTCATGGCTCTGCTATTCTTAGCTGTCAGCATTTTCTTGAAGGATATCTCCATTGTACATTGTCACCTTCAGTTTTTTCTTTGCTAACCACACTTTTCATCTGAAAAACAAGAACCAAATATTTAAGAAGAAAGAACTTTACTCCTTCAACCCTTAACCTTGATAGTCATGCCGGTAGCCATATCACACTAATTCATCACGTACAGCTTTTTATTGTTAGAATTCCTCAGTGAAGGACAATTTGTCAATTATTGTGTTATTGAATGCCAAATACAGTGGCTCAAATCTTCCTTTTCAAAGCAATGCCTTATCTTATGTCCAGTAACCTTAAAATATTGGACTTCATTCTCTGGTAGATTGATCATCACTTTTCTGCTACTACTGATTTCGCAAACTGGAGTTCCTTCCTAGAAACACCCCCAAACAGTTGTCTGTGATGATTCTCTATTGCCCGCTCTTTCTCTCTCACTACCGTTTTCAACGATTCCCTCAAAAACTGGTTTGATGAAGAAAATCACACTGCATGATGGTTCTCTTCTACCAAGTAAATTTAAAGTTGATACGTAGAAAAGTGAAGCCCAGTTTAACATTAAATGTATTTATTTCCTATAGTGCATTACTGTCAACCTTCCAGAAACATTGTTCAATAGTGAAAGTAAGTTAATTCTCTTATAGGAACAGGCAGTTTTTCATATTATTGTTTATATTCATGCATTGTTGAATTATTATCTACCAGTTAAATGTCAGGTTACCCTCCACTGCCTCCTTCAAGGAATGATTGTGCATGAGTGGGAAACCATAGTGCATGTGACTACAGAATAGACCATCACTGGAAATGTGATTGACATTTTTTACTGCCTCACAGGGTTACCTTTTTCTTGGTTTCTTTTCTCCACTTCCCTCCCTCTCTCTTTCGCTCCCTCTACCCAGCATTGATGGTTTTTTTGAGTTAGAACCCACAAAATCAAATACGTAGATTTCTCTAGAGCACAACTTTATCTCTGTATTTCATGACTCACTTCTGTTCATGAACGAAATGAGTAGCACTGTCTGCTTTTATGAAGGCTTGAGATTTTTTTTATGGCAATAAGAGATAAATTGACTGGGTATAATTGAGAGAAGGATGTGATAGATTCAACTGCTCTGTGAGAGCAGAGAACTTTGTTCTCTTCTAATACAGATAGTATTTTCATGATTGTGATGTGAATTTGGAAAAGGCCTCTGATTTTTTTCAAGCGAGTACCTGCTCTGCATATTCTAAAATTGCGTTACTTTAAAGATATACAGAACTGAGTCCCCAAAATATCTACAGACTTCTGAATAATCTGGGAAGTTGGTTGTTCCAACAGGTTTACCAGGGCCAGAGGGACAAAAGAGGGGACAGAAATGTGAAATAAGCTAAAGTTTTTTGAATGCTGTCAGTGCTGTACTGAAAAGCTTTGAAGAAGGAAGAAACAGAAGTCTGTGGGTAGTAAGTCCACACAAACAAGAGAAGGCTGTGGGTAAAAGGAGAAAGGAGAGCCCTAGTTTACCCAATCCTGAACTAAGCCTTCCACTGCACAGGGACTCAATTTTCTCAGTGACTGATTGCAGTTGAAGACCTTCTGCTTTGTGGTGTGAGAACATAATCTGACACGTCATTGTACAGATCTGGTGAAGGCATTACATGTGGGGGGGAAGTGATTACAGGAATTGTTGGAAAGCAATGTTACACAGTGAGTTACATGATTAGCTACAGAAGCTAATGTTCAGGAGGTCGTATTTAGTGTATCATCTCATCTAACCATAGCCAGCTAAACTAGTAGTCTAGGCTGCGTTTAGGGTCAATAGGGAGGGAAGTGCATCACAAGAGTGTTTCATCTTTGGATGAAGCGCCATCTGGCCTACCTCTTTCTATTGTTTATTAAGTGAATGATGTGTAAAACTTAAGACTAAATCCTTAATTTTTAGATGGCAGAAACTGCTCTGAATTCTCTTCAGAACCAGTGTTGAGAAACTGGTTTTGGTGTATTGATAAATACTCATAGAAGAAAGTAGCTGCAGTTACTTGACACTATTATTTGACATTGATCAGCACTTTCTAGAGACTACATTTAGCTTGCTTGTGTAGGGCCCATCAGGGTCATCCCCAATGCTAATAATTGTCACTACTCTGTAAATAATAATGGACCAGACAGTGAAAAAGCATGTGTAAAAGAAGTAGTTCATCTTGTAAAAAAAGTAGCTTATCTTCAGATATCATATAAAGTTAATTCCTCATGAAATCTCATTATAAAGAGCCATTTCCCATCCAGCTATCTAGAATACTATACATGGTCTGAGAGAAAACTTCCTCTACATGGTCCTTTGCAACAGCAGAATACTCACTTGCATATCAGGCAGGACATTTATGTATAGACTTGTATACTGTCTTTCTATCTCTAATGAAAAACCAATGAAAGTTGCATGCAGTGTTTCATAAGAATTATTCGAGCCTTACATACAATTTAAATTTCAATTTCAATTTAAGATTGAATTCAAGATTTTGCTGCCGTCCATTTTGTGTGTCAGCAATTGGACTCCACTTTAGGTGTTGGATTTTTTGGGGGTTTTGTTTGTTTTTTTCGGACTGGGCTAAAACTGGTTTGGAACCCACTTTCTATTTTCATTAGCAGTACAGACAATACATAACTTTTTTCCTATAGAGATACAACAAAATAATATAGGTTTCTCTGTTTTTCACAGATTACAATTGACAGTTTTTTACAAGTTACAGAGTTTACACTTAAGGTAATAGATTGGGATGCGAGACACCTGAGTATCAAGTTCTTCGTAATAATCTAGGCTTATGTGAGCTTAGGCAAGACATTGTATTTCCCTTAAATAATGACCTACCTTTGCCTTGTCTTGTGTACTTCTGAGCATAGGAGCTGCTCTGCCTCTGTACAGCATCATTCCAGTCTTGTCTGTCAAAAATAGACAAAGATCTTAAGATCTGGCATAAGACAAATAGACTTCAGTTGCAATCGATTTCAGTGTTTACTGTAACATTGTATTTCTTTGAAAATCCTAGCTATAATTATCATCATAATTTGTGATTTCCAGGAACAATGGAACTAGATCAAGGGCCTCACAGAAATTGAGAAAACTATTTAGGAAAAGATTCTAGGAAATCTTATTTTCTAATGTAGCCCAAGCTCTTCTATTTTCATTTCTTTGATAACAGGACCAAGCTCATTTGAGTCTGAATTTCAGCCTGATTTTTCCTTTACTTGTAAATCTCAGTCTTGTCCCTCTATAGACTTCTGGCAGATGTGCAACCCTTACTATGTTAAGGTTGCAAAATCTTGTGATTTTAATATGAATTTCATTAGAGTGAATGGAAAATTTAAGTCACTCATTGATGAGGATTTGTGGTGTGTGAATCCTCTGTGCAGGATTGTAGGTTGGAAATTCATTATATTTTTATTCCATTTGATGGTTAATGACTTTTATGTGTTTTTGAGGAGTTTTTTTATAAAATATTTTAGTGTACATTATGAAGGAGACAGACAAAACCTTTGCTATATGAAGAAAAAGCAATGTGGACTATTTGTCAAACCAGCTATCCTTTTGCTATACATGTAATCTCACACTTGCTGGGCTCTGTAGCAATAAAATGGTGCCATATCTAGCAGTTAAACTTAATGCCAGGTAACTGAGTGCTTTAGTGTTTCAAATTGACAAACAAGGGATTATTTTTTCCAAACCAAGGTAGAAAATGGATGGTGGGAAAGGGATGCAATATTCATAAAGTGCCTTGAAAGCACTGCTTTGCTCTTAATAAGAGCTGTGAAATATTTACCTCATTACTATTGCTCTATTACTCCTGAGAGTTCATTGAATACTACAGGAAAATCAAGCACCATCTGTTAGAAATAGACTATATCAATCCAGGCTTCCCTACAGTATGTCCTCTTTTCTGTGACGCCACGCATGGTATTTGTCTACTCCATAATAAATAATACAGTGTATGAATTCAACCTGACCTGCAGAGGTTATGATTTGGGGATCTTCTGTTCCTTCCACAGTACATGCACCCACTGACTTTATAGTATATGCGTGCTGAGTCTACCGGGTGTGCTGCATTAACTGGATGAAAAAGCACACGTGGCAGACAAAGTAGTGTCTTTTATGGAAGTGGTTGACCTTACCTCTCTTTTCTACCAGTGGAAAGGCCAAGTATATTAGGTTTTACAGCTGTGTATTCATTTGTTTATTCTAGGAAAAGCAATGGCAAACTCTGTAAGTTAATGATTTAAAACTGTATTAAGCATTCAGCAAAAGGTAAAAAAAAGAAAGCTGCTGGGCTACCTAGGACTTCACAGCTCCCAGTGCTATGAAACACTATGTAGATGCAACTTCTGTAGGTATCCATGGTACAATGTTGAGAGGCAGGATATATCAGTTGGGCAAGGACAAAGGTCTGTGTTACTATCATAACATAATGCCTAGCTCTGTATAGCCCTGCCCTTTACTGTATAATCTTACCATCAGATTGTAGGTTCTTTGTATGTTAGTTTTCCCCTGAAAGAGCTAAATTTACACTTTAAACCTGGGATGATACGATAGTTATCCTTCTCTTTGGGTTTAGTGTGCGAAGCTCTGGAAATGGCTATGTTGTGAAGTGCTAAAATGAGTCTAGTTTCTTCAGTCTGTGGGAAGCCCAATACAGGAATTAATTTCAGTTCCTACCCTTGTGTGTGCTGTGTAAACATGGAATGCTCTCTTATTACATTTCCGCCTCTTTAATTGAAAAGTTCATACTGAAGTTACACGTGGGAATTGTTATTGGAAAGTGATTTCTTTTTTTCTTGTGCTCAATAACTACAATTCCCAAGAAATTAAACTTTTTTTCTATTATGCAACCACAGAATCTCTGCTAAAAATTTCACAGGAACATGCTGCAATTACAGAAGAAATAAAACCATTGAAAAACAGGATATTTTCCAGAAAGACTAACCAAACATGTAAACATTAAAAATTGTGTCTTGACTTTGGACAACAAAAAGTGCTGGGAAATATTTCATACTGTGCTTGATCTTTTTCTGAATGCGTAAATTTGATACTTACAGGCAGTGGCCTTGTTTAGAGGAATGGAAGCACAAGGCTGTGATGATTGATGAGTTCTGGAATAAACCTGTATATCTGTAGGTTTTGCTGTTTCCTGAAAATTTGTACAAAATTAATTTAGTTTATACACTTTGTCAATTTATTTTTGTTTGTTTGTTTGTTTTCAGCTTGAAAAACAAAAGAAATTTTGTTAAGTTCTCCTGCCCTAAAGAACCTCTCCTGACATTCAGCATGGTCATGCAGCTTAGAGGTTTCCAGAATACCCGTTGCCCTCATTCTTATGGCCTGCAACATCATTGCTTTATTTATAAATTTGCGTTCAACTGTTTATATTTCAAATGGTTTGAATTACAGCTTTAAAATAAAAGAATTGAAATCTTGTTCTTGCCCTTGTGCTATTCCAGTGGCACAAAGGGGACTTTAAACCTGTCTTACTGAGAATTAGATCCTGACTCAGAAGAAAATATTTGAATTGTTGCTCAAGTTAAGTAAATATCATATTCACTAAACTCATCATGACTTAATGTGCCTCAACCTAAGAATATGTCTGTATGTTTTACTGGATCATACATTTAGTGCTGGCCATAGAAATATATTTTTGTAGAAGCTGTGTGATGTTGGCTGGAATTCATGCTACATACCCCAAGAATTTTTCAAGTCCATGAGACCTGTTGCTTTTCACAGAAAGTTAAAACTCCTGTGCTTCTTTTGTCTTGGAGAATGAAGTTTATAGTTCCATTTGCTTCAGATTCTTTATGAAAATCCTGTAGGATATCAGTTGTATGAGAACAGCTGGGTCTCAGCCATGCTTTGAGAAAGTGATAAATGAATCACGGTGGGATTTGGTGAATGTCAGCACAGAGGGAACTGTCAGTGACAGAACCAGGGAAATCTTATGTGAGAAGAAGAGGGCCAAACTTGTTAAAATTATGTATAATTTTAATAAGCATACCTCTCTCCAGTAAAATCAGGACATTTTGCATTTCAGCTGCTAAAAGTGTCGTTATCTGGAGCCTAGGAGCGAGGCCTTCAGTGAAAAGAAACCAGTCCAGCACCATGTCATCAGTGCAGTTGTATCAATGCATCAGCAAGGCTTGAGATCCTAACAAACCCAAGGTGCTGCCAGAGGAATACAGGATCTTCTGTACCCAGACTGACGGGCTCATTTTGTAGTGATCAAAGAAATGCTTCCATCTTGCTATATTATGACCTACCAGTATGGACTTGTCACTTCATCTCCTAATAAATGAACACCTTCCTTAGAATCTCATGGGTTGTGCTTGCTGGAAGCAATAGCAAAGGCGGCAAAGAAGAAATGATAATGCATGAAATTATTTGGGGCAAAGTGTGAAAGTCAGCTTATCTGAATTGCTGCTTCTCTGTTATGGATGAGAACTTCAGTCTCCAACACTCAAAATCCTTTAAATCCTTTAACAGTGATTAGTTCCCAGCCCGTGCATTGAACCTGGGAAAGGTATAATAGACAAGTTGAGTGTCTTCTGCTTTGGAAATAACATCTTGCTCTTTGGATGTCCAATGGATTATACCTGTGTAGTCAGGGAACACAAATGCAGACACTGAGAGAGTTGAAACACTGTTCAGGTCTCTGTGAGCAGAGAGAAAAACAGCTTTTATGTTGGAACAGAACTACTGTTTCCAGAAGAAAACGTTTAAAGCTTAATTCAGAGTTCACTAAGGTTAATGAAAGGTTTCCATTGACTTTTCTACTCTATTTCTACATAGGATATTGTACTGCAGAATCAGATGTCTTCCAATAGTACATTTAGGCAATGCAGCTATCATCTGTGACGTGTTTTCTTTTTTTCATCCTCTCTTTAGGAAGCAAATTATGACTGCATTATGGTGGTCATGTTTTTGGAGCAGCATTGTGTATACATGTTGCTTTGTGTTCCTATTAGCAGGTTGAAGGTGTGTTTTGCAGTTGGAGAAATTTGTGAAGATTCTTAGCTTCTGAGAAAGTTCAGTTAGAAATCTGGTCCCCAAGAAAGTTCTGTTGGCCTACAGACATTGTAGGGGGATTAGCTGTGCCAAACAAGTTCTGCCCAGACTCTTTTCTTAGGAAAGTATGTTTGGATACTATGGGTTGGGCCACAGAGAGCTTTGAAATTAAGGAGTCTGGCTGACTTTAGATCACAGGAGTCCAAACTTCCGTAAGCACTGGAAAACAGACTGAAAGCCAAGAGCAGTAAGATAGTATCATAATTTGAAAAAGTTCTTTTTATGATAGATTTCTAAGGAATGCAGGAAAACTTTGCAATTTTTCTAGATGCTAAATTTGGAAAAAATTATTGAAAATAGTAGGTGCTGTGCTTTTTCCCTTTATTTTTCCTTTAAAATGTTAGAATTCCAAGTATAGTTTTGTTTTTTCTGCTCTTTTCTGCAACTAGTTAATATGCAGGATATCTGCACAGTATTTTGTTGGGCTTCTTACAGAATATTGTATGCCTCCTTGTCAGGAATATCAATTTCCTTTACCTCAGACTTGCCATTAAATGCCAGAGATGGATGGAAAAGTACCTTGAGAGAGGAACTGGGATGCTAAAATCACAGTTATGCCTGAATAATCTGCTACTTCTACTTTTGTGTCCACCCAGATTACATTCCTTCCTATTTCCTACCTGGTACTTGCATCACCTTTTTGTATTTGCCTTGTCCACGAGTCCCACCTGACATAAGGATTCTGAGTTCTCTGACTGATCTGTACAAGCGGATTGAGTGCACCCTCAGTAAGTTTGCAGACGACACCAAGTTGGGCAGGAGTGTTGATCTGCTCGACGGTAGGAAGGCTCTACGGTGGGATGCGGACAGGCTGGATCGATGGGCTGAGGCCAACTGTATGAGGTTCAACAAGGCTAAGTGTCAGGTCCTGCACTTGGGTCACAACAACCCCATGCAGCGCTACAGGCTTGAGGAAGAGTGGCTGGAAAGCTGCCTGGCGGAAAAGGACCTGGGGGTGCTGGGCGACAGCCGGCTGAACATGAGCCAGCAGTGTGCCCAGGTGGCCAAGAAGGCCAATGGCATCCTGGCCTGTATCAGAAATAGTGTGGCCAGCAGGACTAGGGAGGTGATCGTGCCCCTGTACTCGGCACTGGTGAGGCCGCACCTCGAATACTGTGTTCAGTTTTGGGCCCCTCACTGCAAGAAAGACATTGAGGTGCTGGAGCGTGTCCAGAGAAGGGCAACGAAGCTGGTGAGGGGTCTGGAGAACAAGCCTTATGAGGAGCGGCTGAGGGAGCTGGGGTTGTTTAGCCTGGAGAAAAGGAGGCTGAGGGGAGACCTCATCGCTCTCTACAACTACCTGAGAGGAGGTTGTAGCGAGGTGGGTGTCGGTCTCTTCTCCCAAGGAACAAGCAAAAGGACGAGAGGAAACAGCCTCAAGTTGCGCCAGGGGAGGTTTAGATTGGATGTGAGGAAAAATTTCTTCACCGAAAGGGTTGTCAAGCATTGGAACAGGCTGCCCAGGGAAGACGTTGAGTCACCATCCCTGGAGGTATTTACAAGACGTCTAGATGTGGTGCTTGGGGACATGGTTTAGTGGTGGACTTGGCAGTGCTAGGTTAATGGTTGGACTTGATGATCTTAAAGGTCTTTTCCAACCTAAACATTCTATGATTCTATGATTTCCCTGTGTGGTGCAGAGGCTACTGGTTGGTTATATACACTGATGTTTATATGTTCTGTTTCAGAGAGAAACATTCTTGGGTCTCTTGGGATGAACATGCTCACTTTCAGATCTTCATTATGTAATATCAAACCCCTGCACTGAGGATTCCTGCTTAGCTCTTTGAATACACTTTTCTTTCAAAGTTATCCTTAAAAAAAAATAACACACCTCATTAATTTGAAGGCATGATCTGAAAGTTTGTCCCCTACTGCTGTAAAATTTAGCATTAAAGTCTCTGTGTTGAAAGCTTATTTCATATTGCAGATTCCTCTGTTTGTACCAGTGATGGTGTTTACAACACTCTTCCTTTTTAATTATGGTTTTCCTGACATTTTAGGACAAATAACCATGTCCTTTTTTTTTCCCTCTTGCCCAAGACATTACAGGCTTCTCAACAGTATTTAGTCACAAGGAACATATTCTATGTGAGTGCTGGTGTTTTGGATAAATTTCACTACTTTATAAGAGTCAAAGGGTGGATTTTGCCTTTGGATATATGTATGTGTGCACCAAAGGAAGAAGGGAGTGTGTTTAAAAGGGAACTTAATGTAAGGTTTGATAGAAAGCCTCTTAGGGCAGTAGGAAACCTTCTATTGATTTCAGTGGATTGGCAAAACCCCAACCCAATAGGTAATTAACTGAGAAACTTGACCTAATTTTTATGGTATTTACTTAATGATCATATGTGTTGTTTACTTGCTGTAGTTTCAGAAACACTCTGTCAGTTATCGTTCATTGAGCTTCCTTTGCTCAGGTCTATCTGATTCTTTGCTTTTCAAAGTTGAAGGGCGAACAAGAAGTTCAGGAATTTCATCATGAAAGCTGTACAATGTAAAGGAATTGACACCTAGAAAAACAAGCAGAGTTAAACAGGATTTGACAGGTTGCAGAAAAAAAAGAGTGAACAAGATGGGAACAATGAGCAGCAACTAATTATGATTTCAGTGGTCACCACAACACATTAAAAACTTTCAAAGGCTGTGAAATTAATTGCATACAGAACAGCACTCAAGGTGCTTAATATTTTGTCTCTCTGGGACAATTTGCTAGAGACATCTTTTGAACTACAAATACAAAGCAAGAAAAGACGGGGCTCTCTCTGGCTGTGTCATTCTTCATTTTAATGAGGAAAAAATGTCACACAGAGCAGTGTGAATTTGAAATATTATAATATGCTTCAGTTTTATGTCAGAGTAAGTATGTTTCTTAAAAGAGCCCTAATGGTTCTAAATTCTAGACCTTGTTGACAAGACATCTGCTTACTTGGTCTGTGGTTTGGGTCTCATCTATAAGCTCATTATCATATATATTAAAAGAAACCCATTAAAATATCTGTATTTTAAAGTGAATGATAAAAAACCCCTACCCATCTTTCAGAAACTTATTCTTTTTGTCATGCAAAACGTTCCACTAGGGAGAAAGAAATACTTCAGTTATTTTCAAACCATTTAACAATTGAGTAATTCTTATAATTACTTTTCTCTTTAATTGTTAAAGCTGGAAGGCTTATATAATATTACTTTTAAAATTCATAGTTCAATGTAAATAATCTTTTCTGTACCCACAGACCTCTCAGCTGCATACTGACTATAACCCTAAGGGTGCTCATTCTTTCTTTTGGTCTTATTTATTATTTTCTTCTCTCCTCATCAGTTTCCTATTATTCTCTTTCCTGCCTCTTCAGCTGTCTAGCTGCACATGTAATGGGTGAAATGACACTTGAAGCCATGCTGGTTGTTTATTTAAACAAATCATATTGAGATGAAAAGAGCAGATGATTGCAAAGATATAATAAATCTGATCTAGAAGCTCATAAGGCTCTTGAGAGGTCTTACCATTTTAGAAAATCTCCCACCTGGACTTGTGGCTCTGAGATCTTTAGTGTCAGCCCTCCTGGTCTAGCACAGAGCGCAGGAAGTTCCTTTTGTTTTGGCTGTCTGGATCTGGTCCTTAGTTGTCACCACGTGAGGACAGGCTTGGATGAGTTTGGCTGCTCAGCCCTATCTCAGTTTTATTAAGTTCATCTGAGAGCAAGCTGGTGGCTTGCAAGTCGCAAGCAGTTCTTTTGGGTCTCCTTCTGTGGTAGGACTGGCAAACATAAGAAAAACATTAGAATATACCCACCAGCTAAGGGGCTGCCTGCTGTCCAGGCTATTTTCTAGGTCCTGTTTGTTAGAAAACCTCTGCACAAAGGATGAGAAGTGTGCTACAGCAAGTAACAGGGAAATAGCCGGCTGAGAAGATTCAGCCGCTTTCTAAAACCTGCTCAGCACAAAAAGGCATCCTCAGAGCAGGATGTCTTCCCCAGCAAGCTCAGCTAGTGGAAACTAAAGGGGAGCTAAAACTGGCTTCATCAGCAAAACCAGAAAGGTGGTCTTCTCTGAAGGTGTACAGCAGTTCCTACCACTTCTGCTAGAAGAGGTGCATGGCTTGGGTGGCATGGGTCTGTTAATGCACCCACTATGACTAGCATCCACTATCACCATGCTGTGACTTTTATTTCAGGAAACAGATTCCCCAGAAGGAAAAGCTGTAGCAAAGATGAGATAAATTTACTCTGGAGTACCACAGGTTACTCTGAGAAGACTATTTCTTGGTGACAAGACTAGCAAGGAACAATTTTGGCAGCTAAGGTTCTCATACCTAACAAGGAGACATCTTTATTGCCTGATACTCCTCTTCCAGTCTCCTCTCTTAAAAAAAATCTTTACCGTGTCAGTTTCTTAAAACATCCTTAGTGTCTTCTCAGGCATTTAAACCATTTTGTTGCATATTGAAAGCAGCTGTATGGGGAAAGGAAACAGCTCCTGCTGCTTCTCAAAAGCAGTGTGTATAACATCACAGCTGGAAATAACATGTTTTATGAACTTGATTTATCCCCTCTGCTGTGTGGTATAAATCCTGCTTCCTCACTGCATGGCCTGCACATGCATTTTTGAGGACCTCATCCTGCCAGGTCCTGAACAAGGTGCAGAGGAAGGATTTAATTAAAAGCAAACATTGGTTTGGGGATTGCTAACTCCACATCCTCTGCTGCCTAGCAGGGGCAAGAACTAAGTGGAATGGTAGGAATCAGTAAAAATCTTTCCTACCCACTGGAATTATTAGGTACTTGCAGTACCTAATGGATTATTTCAAAATCACAATTATAACCCATGCAAAGCAGTACATGATAATGCCTCACTTAAGACAGCGTGGTCTGCTTGTTCTGTTTCATAACAGCTGGTGGAGTACAAACTTCCATGACTTCCATTTTGTGTTGGGTTTTCCTCTCAGACAATGCATTTTGTTGCAATTTTAATGGACTGCCAACTTCCTTTTTTTAATGGACAGCTGTGCAGTCCCTATTCTTAGAATATCTGAGGCCCTCACAGTTCTTAGCTTGTTTTTTGTCCCCAGTCCCTGTGTTGGGAAGGTTCATAGATAACTAAGGCAGAGAAAAAATGAGGTATGTGAGCACCTTAAATGATTGAAATCTGTAGGAGTTTGTAACTGAGTGAGTTGCTTGCTGTCATGCAGGACCAGAAGAAAGTAAACCCCAGATGGAGCTATGTTCCTAGCTCCTGGCCCAGGCTGCCATTTCAGTCTTACTTGTTCTGCTGGTTGTCTTTGGATGTGATATACTCTATTGAGTATTAAAAGCCAGGGAAGTTGTTTCCTGTTTCTCATCTTAGAAAGTCTGGTTATTGATTTAGATGCCCAAACATCTAGTCCTGTGATGAACATTAAATATTGAACTACAAACCCTTGAGTAGCTCTCTGTCCTAATTGTGTGCAGTATGTGCAACGTGATTATTTTTATGAAGGTAGCACTTACATGATGATCAGAAGCCAGTTATGGTTGCTGCTGTACAAACCCACAGTGAGATGTCCCTGTTCTGCAATTTGAAATATCTGAGATGTTTAAGAGGTGGGAAGCTTTGTTTGAACAATGGGGGAACTGAAGCACACTCATTAAATATTTCACCCAGCATCACACAGGCATTCTGTGGTGGGTCTGGAAAACAATTCTGTCTTCAGTCTTATGCCTGTATCTTAACAGCAAGGCTCCTGCCAGTCCTGTATACAAATCTAATAGATATATAGTCCAGTGACAGTTACTAATTAACAAAAAAAGCTGTTATGCGTTATGAAGTGTTGGAGTATTTTATCTTTTCATGTCTGTTGTGGTGTCCTTCCATCTCAGCATGAGAGAAAAAGGGAGCAAGATCATCCAGATAGCAGTGTCCTTATTAATGAGAAGTTCAGCCAAGCATGTGCTGTTTTTTCCGTCACTCTGTGCTGTTGTTATCTGCAGAACAGGAATAGAAAACGAATATCTAATCTTTAAAAAGGGCTTTGGAAGATTACTTCAACCTTTACCCTGCCCCAACTGAGCTCTGCTTAAATCCTAAAATGATCTAAATAACTTTTGTTTCAAAGATGGACATTAGTGTACCCTGCTGGAACCATGCAAAAGCAGCCAGTAGGAACTAGCTGGAGAGAGAGATTTTCACATGAAGCAAAACTGGAGAGTGTTGCCTTTTCAACTTTCTTTTTTTTTTTCCTTTTTCCTAACAAAGAAGAGTGGAACTGTGCATGTTGGAACAAACCAGCAGGAGCGAGTGAAGGTCAGATGAGGAGGACTCTTCCTTGAATGTTAACAAGAAATGCTAACTCCTAACTCAGTGTGGGCTGAATTCTTTTCCTATGTCACTGTGACTTCATGGGCTCCCAAAGAATTACTTGGATCTTGATTTTCACTGAAACTTTTAGGAAAGAGTAAATACATTTTCAGTAGTCTGTGGGGATTCTACCTAGATCAGCAAGAGCCTTAATTAGTCCTGCTAATGGAACACATTCAATTGTGGTCTCCTAAGACACCCTTGTTCCTTCAGGAGTGTCCTGAAAATATGACCTGAGTTTAGTGTGGAAGAGGATGAGATTGTATAACCTTGTGATATTGGCTTGCACATATTGTCTGACACTGCATTTAAAACATAGAAGTTGCCTGATGGGAACGAGAAGATGTAAAAGGCCATTTTCCAGAACAGAGTGCTTTCCTTTGGCATTGTGGGAAGAGAGTGGGCAAAACTTATGCAATTGGAGGGTTTTTTTCTTTAACCTCAATTTCTGCTAGAAAAAATGGTTGATTTATGACCATATTTATTAGGTTCAAACTCATTATTAATTTACCTGTATGTTTCCCTTCAGTCTGGACTGTGCTGTCACACAGAGCAGCTGCTCCATTCAGATCACACTCTCTGCCCTTACAGCGTTGGAAGAACTTCCCCAGTAGGTGAAAGGGAGATTGCAGGGCCTGGGTTACTACCTGGCTTGCACATCCCATTTGTCAAGTAGTCAGGACGGCAAGGAGAAGCTGGCTTATTATGAACTGAAATAAGATTTAAGGAGCAGGCTGTGCAGCACTGGCCAGTTGTAGTATTTCAGGATGTTTCAGTGAGATTTGTCTCAACCAAACACAAAGTGCCTCTGGCTGCTCCACTTCATTAGGTAACTACACACAGTCTGGATAATATTCCTAATGGATCAAGGTTGATCTAACTGTAATAGAAACTTGATTTTCTTTCATGTATGTACTTTTGGACTCAAAGCACTGTCTTTCCTCTTCCCCAAACAAAGGCAGAGTAATGAAAATAACTGCTAGTTACCAGGTATACAGAGGAGATTGGGAATAACGTTAGCAGTTCTCCCGTCACACCGCTGCCCCTAGGAGATAGATACTGGGGAGTGCCTGCCACCACTCACAGAGTTTGAATGCTCCATATCACCATGGGAGTCAAAGACACTTAATACTTTACAGGAGGTGTTTATGGCCTCAGTCTCTAGGGCAGCATGTGAATTAGAAAAAGGAACATGTGTGTACCCGTCCTTGCTGTTAATTACCTTGCCATTGAATAAAACAAAGCAACATAAAATGGCCTTAGGAAATATTTAGACTAGCTGGAACACAAGGTTAAAGGTTTCTAATCTGCTTTATGATGGATAGTCTCAGTAGTGCTTGGGGGGGGGGGGGGGGGGGGGGGGGGGGGGGGGCGG
>NW_008824369.1:1092401-1127926 GCF_000699105.1 Pygoscelis adeliae
CATCACTTATTTTGTATATTCTTTTATCATTATTATTATTATTATTATTATTATTATTTTCGCTTCCTTTTCTGTCACATTAAACTGTCTTTATCTCAACCCACAAATTCTACTTTCTTTTCTGTTCTCTCTGATTCTCTTCCCCATCCCACTGGGGGGTGGGGAGGGAGTGAGCAAACGCTGTGTGGTGTTTAGCTGCCTGCTGGGTTAAACCACAACACCAGCTCAGTTATTTCAGTGTACCAATAACATGCTATGAAAATATTGTCCTTTTTAATACTTTTTTTTTTTAATTCTTGGACCTTTCCTTTATGTGAAGAAATTCTGTACCTATAGACAAGAACTTCAGTAGCGAAATAATCTTCCCCATTACACAGAACTTCTCCAGAGCACTTGTAGATCTTAAAAAATAATTCAAAACTCTAGAATACATTAGAAATAAGTATGCAAAGAACAAGGACTCTGAGTTTGAAAATATCTAAGGTCAAGGGGGGAAGGGTCTACTGAGTAATACAAGGCAGCATTTTGCTACTCAGAACTGCTTAAACATTCACAATGCAGAATGTCAGTCAATCCCCTTCCTCCTCTACTCTTTTCTCCTTCTCTTTTTCCATCAGCAGTGCTGTTTTTAACTAATAATCTTCGGAGCCCCGTGATTAAAAAGTCTTTCTTGTGAGCAGTATGAAGACACTACCATCCTTCACGTTACCCCATGAACATCAGCAGTGATCATTCCCATAAAAATGTGCACATTCTGTTAAATGCTGTCATTTATTTCAATGCATTTATTGCCATAAAACATCAATGACAGTTTAATTAAGAGCTTAAATTTTTTATACTGCAAAGTAGAAATATTTATGAAGGCACTCGTCAGAAGCAGAATATTAAAACAAAACAAGTGTTTTTTCAGAAACACGAATAAAATGCCTAACAGTAAACATTTAAAAAAATCAATTATTAATCCTGGTTCTTTTCATTCCTATTGAATTGCCTTCCAAAGATCTTGTGTCTAACGAAGTCTATAGCTCTGCAATATTGTCTTATCCCACCACTTGGTCTTCCTATTTGTATCCTGTAGTACAGCTGGATAGATTATTTTCTTCTTCAGAAAAAATCTTGGGACCAAACTAAGATGAAGGTTGTAAACTAATGGGGCCAAGTGTCTGAATTCCTTCTGAAGTGCTCTGTTGGAAGAGAAGCCCACGTCCTTGACAGGGGCAAATTTTCACTCTTAATGTTAGTATTTCATCACTGTTGATGACACCAAACTCAGGAACTTCATTATGAACCCTTTGGTGGCCTGTAAAATGGCATGATGTTTTCTAGCTTTGGCTCATGTTTCCATTGTTAGAATAAAGTTGGTCTATCATCTGAGATACCTTAGGTTTCTTGCCCAATCCAGTTGGGAGGTATCTGGGAGACTGCAGTGGGAGGTGGGGCTGCAATGTCATCCCTTGGTGAGGCAGACTCTACCTCATGCTTCATCACTTCTGAAGTTGCTCTGCTCCCCTCCCCTTTCCTTTTTCTTTTTCTTTTTCTTTTCTTTTTCTTTTCATGGTGGATGGTGGCAGATCCTTCAATGATCAGCACTATCTTTATTTTTATGTCAACAGCTAAAAGTTTCTAGGCCTTTGACTTACTGCAGTCTGTAGGTTTCCTTCAACTCAGTTCCTTTCTGGTGATATTGTCTTAAAGTTTGCCCCCCACTGCCTCTTTGAACCACTGGGGTTTTATTACAGCAAGCTGTAAATTACATGTTATTTATGGCTTGCTCACATATATTATCGAAAAATGTTACTATTGGCTCCACTGACAGAATGACTGGGTTGTAACAGGATTCATGTTACAAAATCCCTGCTATATTTTTGGAGAGAAAAATTGTGTTTAATTTTCTTCCAGGTTTCTGATTATCTCCAGACTGTTGAGGACAGAGCCTACCTCTGTACCTAGTATTTAGCAGCATAGTGTCATCAGCTGTGCTGAAGTTGTCTGATTCACAGTAGGTGGCAATAAGGAAAGAATGCAATCATGGTAATTAGCAGGAGGGGTGGAGATGTTTTACTTTCTATAGCTCTGAGAACATATTCCAGGGAAGTCCAGATTTTCCTTGGTGAAGAGAAGTGTCATGTAGCAAAAAGATCCATGTTGCTAAAACTTGGAAAGAGAGGTCGGGCAGGGGCTGTTCCCCTTGTGCAGGCAGGCCCTGAGAACCAGGAAGAGCTGACCAGGTGTTTGCAATCACCTGTAAAAAGCTCCGATCAGGGTGGAGAAGGCACCTGAGTTGCAGAGAGGGTTTTTTGTTGCTGTAGGTGAATGTAGGTGTTTGGCAAGAGGCATTGGGCTGAGATGAGATGTTAATACCTGGTCCAACTGAAAAAGCCTTTCTTAGTGTGGAAGTCTGCTTCATCCTAGTAGGGATTAACTATCCATCACTGCTAGCTGTGAGGCGGTAAAGAGAAATGGAGTAACCTTGAGATAGTGCGCGTCTGTGATGTAGTCGAACCAGCAGGGTGGATTATAAGCATCTGTTTTATAAGAGGTGAGGGTAAAAAAGGGAACAGCTTGCTTGGGAAGGAAGAAAGAAGTACGTCTTCCTGTAAAGCTGTTTGACGTCTCTTTGGATCAAAGGAAGCAGTCATGCTGACAGTGGGAGTGGTTGGTCTGCTAAAGGTAAGTGAGTTGCTACTGCTGTTGTGATGACTCCCCTGCCCTGCAAAGGGGAAGGTGATGAGGAGTGATGGTCTGGCACAGTTAGGGACTGAGGCTGAACATTTGAGAAAGAGGAGTTTGCTCACACCTTGGTACCTGCTTGTGGAATGGAGACTTCCTTGAGGTTGACTCCTGACTTGATCCATAGCCATTCTTTGTCTTCTGCCTTTTATATAAAGCTAAAAACACAAGATGAAATGCTTATCTAAAGGTTTTGCTCCCACAGTTAAACTCCATGATTTCCTGCCAAATGTTTTCTGAAACAGTAAGACTACGGAGGTAAACTAATCTTTACTATTCCTTCACACTGATGGCAGTGTTATTGTTGCAAAACTTAGTATGCCAGGTAAATATCCTCTGTTTCATTGATCTATCATCCTGTTCCACTGTAATCAACTGCCAAGTGACTGTTTTCTCACTCCAAACTCCTAATGGAGCTGTTCACATTTTTTCCAGTAACTATTGTTAAACTCAGTGGGTGAACTTGGCTGGCAAAAGTTCCATTGGTTGCAGCAAAGGCCAGATTCCACATATTGCTGTTTCTCTGTTAATTAGTGGATTTATGTTTTTCTCCTTTCCAGTCTTCACAAACAATTGAAGGAACTGCAGTGGGTGCCTCTCATGCTGTCTGCTGCTTAGGAGAGTGAGAGAAGGAATTAAACTGATTAAAACATATTTATTCTTTGTGATGTAAATTTGATGACTTAATTCTAGGAACAAAACGGCAAGTGAGTTGGTCTACCAGCTTTGCCAATATTGCAGTACATGAAAATAATGAGTGCCTCAAATATAGAGGGTTCCAGTAATTCAGACAGTGGAAACAAGTTTATTGTAGCTCTTTGATTAGAGGCTCAAAACTCTGTATCCAGTGCTGGCTGTAATACTGATCCTGTCTTCATCTGAAGTTAGCAAAGAAATTGGGCTATTGGTTAAGAATCTTGCTGTCCTTGGAGAAGCAGAGCATATTCCCTCTTAATTCTTCCCTCCAGGGAAGTTTTTACACTAATGCTGTGGTCTCTTTCTTTTGCTAAGCTCTGCTTAACTTTCAAATTATAGAAATACTAATCTTTCTCCTGTTTTAGTGCCCAAAACCTTTACTTGCTGGAAGCCACAGAGAGTAAGTGGCGTGACTCAAAACACAGGGCAAAGCTCTGGTTTCCCTGGTGGGTGGGAGAGGGAGGAGAAAAATAGCCCTTGTCAGAGCGGACACTGCTTGGTTAGAAATAAAATACTGCATAGTTTCATCTGAAGTGTTCCCTTTAGCTTTTTTTAAAGTAGATGAATAAAATGAATAGTTAAGTCAGCCAGTAAACTAATGTAGGAAAGTCATGTGCCTGTTCAGAACCATTTATCCTATGGATAACATGATCAAAACTCCCGCAGGGTGGCATTAACCTTTTGTATTGATTCAATCAAGGAGCCTCACATGATCCCTCAAGCTGCTGTATGCTAGGTGTGAAGGGACTGCAATTGAACATTACTTATCTTGTAGCAGTGAAATTAATTAAGCAATATTTTGGTAAGTGTAACATGGCAAAGATGCTCCCTCTGATATACTAGGCTATAGTTTTATAATTACAGAACATTATTCTGATTTTTCTTTCATCTTGCCTCTACCTTTTAAAGTTCAGAAGTTGTCATACTTATACTGAAAAGTATATCCTCCTCTACCTTCCCTCTCCATTCAGCTGCTGTTTTAAATGCAGCTGTACTTTTTATTACCCATCAGCACTTGCTTGACCAGGCTGAAAAATATTCTTTCTTGTCTTGTGACATTTTGGATCATGTCTTACTAAATAATCGAATAAAGGAAAGTCTGTTGTCCAATACAAAGTATTGAAGTAATCTCTCTGAACCCCAGCAACAGAATAGTAATGTTAGAGTAATGCTACAGGGCAAGACGTTCACTAATATGAATGTGAATAGTGGGCTGAAATCAATAGATCATCAGCACATGCCTTTACTAACGCTGCTACTGCTCCTTCACCCCCTCGTTTTTAATGTAAAGGACTCTATTGATTGCGTGAACCTATCAAATACTATATTTAGGTAGTACTTTCTCTATTAAAGAAGCCTTGCTTTAGAACTGTTGCATGCAGTAAAAGTAAACTCTTTATGTGGAGTATACACCCCCCCACCCCTCCCCTCCGGTGTGTGCACAATGTGTTTTGAGAGCAGTGGTGTGCTCTAGTAATGGAAATGGCTATTTCTGATACTTCAACGGGGTAGCATGTCATAGAGATGTACGTTATACGATGTACTGCTTCTAGCAGAAGATATGGCAGAATCTAATTAGCCAAGAATTACCTAACATATAAATTGGCTACAGCAATAGATTTACTACTGCTAATTCTAAGTACAACGTCACAGAGATCACTGCAAAGGGCTGCCTTGAATTGACTAGCTTCCTTTCAGAGAGCTGTCATTAAGGGGAGTCTTCATTCAAGTCCCTTATTTGCAAGGCTGGAATGTGGCCCTGTGGTGTGTAACAGGTGAGCAGCTACGAGTTCCTAGAAATCCGTTGCCTTGCTTCTGCAAGTTGTAATTTTTTTTCTTTTTTTTTCTTTTCAGTCCCCATTGGTGTGCCTGTGTTCTTCTAAAACTGAAGAATGTTCATAGCCCTGGGAATATTTAGTAGTTGTCAGTAGAGTGTGTTCATCATACTTGGTGTTTTTTTTTTAATGAGGACTTTTTAGGAAGGAAAAAAAAAACAAACCCAAAAAACTAGCCACCCTCACTATTGTGTGTGATTTATGGTGTCAGAGGAGCTAATTAAAAATAATAGGGAGGAAACTGCCCAGAAGAGTGTAATTGGAATTGAATCCAAATGGAGATCTCAGTTTTTGCCTTTCTTCTACTTTCTCCTGAATTTTGGAGCTCTTATTTGAGCATTGTGGGATGAAATTTATTTTATAATATGCCTAAACTAGAACAGAATCCAAAGTTGTCTGAGTGTAGGTTAAGTATAGAACTCTTCTGGCTTGTGTATCTGCATAATTGCAACCTATTCAATATAGTTTTTTAACTATTTGAATACTTCTTTTTGAAATTAGATACTTACAAAAAATACCATACAATTGTATTTTTTATTTTATAAGAGCAATCTAAATATTATCTTAAGAAAACTTTCTATTCCTATATCATTAGCAATAGCTGCTCTTGATGTTCCTTGTTGCAATTCCTGTATAATTTCACTGTTTGTTGTCACTGTAAACCTCTTATGTTCCTCTGCATAAAGTGCAAACAAGTGGTTTGTGGGCTGAAAAGAAGACAAGGTTCTACCCTCTTCACTTACAATTCTGAGAGTCAATTTTAGATGTTTTATGAACAGAGAAAACTATATTTAACAATGCTAGTAAAACAAACTGAGAAGCTCCCAGGCATGTAGACAGTATACCACAGGTTATAAATATCTGCTTAAGACTTATTTCAGAAGAGAGAACAGTGTGGGATCCTTTGCGGTTAAACAAGAAAATTCTTGTGGCCAGTGGTAAGTGATCCAGCTGGCATTTTGATTAGCTCTAGATGAGAAACTTGAGTTCAAGGTTTTTACTGTCATTTATACAAGCTGTCCAAGTGTTTGTGCCACATCCCCATGGAAAACAAAACATGATGTATACGCAATTTGGTTCTGATGGGTTTGTTGGTACAGTGAATACATGTTCTGGCTTAAAAAGGAGAAGAACCATTGAATGGTTAGGGTTTAAAAACATTACTTAACAGGAATAACCTGAGTGGCTTTTTTATCAGTACAGAGGGTTTTGCAGTCTGTGGTCTTGCCAATGCTTTCTCCTTTGTTCTAACACTTTGAGTCCTTTCATGTTCAAAGATTCAGCAAAGGTGTCCATTAACCTCTCTGCCTCAAAACCCTTTCACTCTAGTGGGAGGTCCCCCATACGTCCTCAGTGCTTTGCTCACTTTTTGCAAGAGAAAGGTCACTGCTTTGGGTACAACTGCAACCCTTCCCTCACGCGCTCCTTGCTCTCCATTGCCTTTGTAATCCTCTAAAGGAGCCAAACTTCCCTTCTGAAGCCAACCCCAACCACAGCTTGAATTTGCGTTGCATGGTGAGAGAAAGGGATGAGAAAGGAGGAGGTAATGGCAAGATAGCAGCTTAGCCAGCTCTTGTGCCACAAGGTGTACTACAGTCTGCAGTAAGCCCTCCCCCCATCACCATTTGACTTAGTGTTGTTATCACCCAGGAGTGCACCAGAGGGAAAAGGACAGTGGGGAGGAGTGAAAGTCAATGGGATTTTCTGAGTCATACTTGTGCTTCTGCCCTGCTCACCCCAGAAAAGGTGATCAGCATTACTTGTCCACCCTGCCTTGCTGGAGAGCCAATGCTCTGTTTTGTTATGAAGTTGAACTTAGAAAATAACTTTTTTCCATGCATTCGGTTGATGTCAGAATGAGTGTGACCTGCAGGCTTGTGAGGACTGTATATAATACCGTGTGTTGTCACTTGTCTGTGGGTAACGTAATGCTAAAATGCCTTCTGTGCTCTGAGACAAAACCTGGCACTTTTCCCCTTAAGCAGGGCTTGGAAGTAATAGAGTTTAACCTACCAATTTGTGCATCCTCCATATGTCCAGAATGTCAGTCCCTCTTATGTAAGAGATGTGAGTAATAAAAAAACCATTGTTACATATAGGTATCCATTAAAAGCCTGTGCTGATAAATCAACTTTTTGGGTTACAGTGTAAATTGAATTTCATAGCTTCTTCCTCAATCCACTCTGCCTGAACCCAGTCAGACCAGTATCATCTTGCACTGCCTATATTTAGAAATGCACCAGAGTGACTGCCAAGGAGCATCTGAAGCCTTCATGCTTATGGGCTTTGAGGTAGTGAGGATTTCACTCTTAAATTGCCGTGTTCTTGGTGGTGTGGTCAAAAGCTAGCTGACCTAGTGTGAAGTTTAGAGTATGTCTTCCTAGTCCATCCTAGGTGGCTAGCTCTGACCATTCTCTGAGTTGATGAGAGGTCATGGGAATGTGTTTAGCGTGGTGACTGGCCAGAGCTAATGCCCCTAAGGGGGGATGGTATGCAGCTGAGTACAGCTTAGGGCATGGCTGAGCCCAGTTACGCAGAGGGAACTCACTTGTGTCTGCAGCAGATGATGTGGATGCATTGTTAGAAACCACAGTGTAGTGTTTGCGCACCAGAAGTGTTAAGTCTAGTCGCTTAATGGGCTTTTTGGCATAATATCATAGACTGACCCACTTCCATACCTCTTTGAGGTAGTCTGCAAAAATCACTGCAGATTCTGGTTCCTCAGCTGTAGTCTTTGAGGAACTTGCAGCTTTTCTGCTAAGAGCTGTATAATAATAAGACATATGTGAGGATGGTATGCCAAACCACGGGTAGTGAGTTGAAGCAATTCTAGTCATAGCATTAGGAAATGGTGTTCTCTAACTTGTCGTGTGGATGGCTCCAGGGGAACCCTTTCCTATTCTGTGGGATGAAACAAAGAGTTTAGTTCCTAAGTTGTCACGTGATGGTGGTTCATCAAGTGATACTGTATAGTCTGTAGATATGTGGCAGAACAGTATGAATTATCTGTTCTAACCACTGTTTCAGATCGGTGGGTGACCACCTTGTGTCAGTCACAAGTGTTGCACTTCTTTCCCCAAATCTATAGAAACATGAGGTTAAATACTATCTTGAAATGTTTTTGTTGTTTTTCAGAACTGTGGATGAGCTGGTATTTAAAAACTAAGATTTTTTTTTTTTAATAGCCCTGAAGTCCCCAGCAGTGTGTTCAGGATGCAAATTAATCAAGGGTCCCCTGGATAAAATATTGTGTGATCATGTAATTAAAACCATGCGTATATGCAGTGGGGCCAAACTGAAGTGGCATGGGCAATTCTAATTGTGGCAATTCTTAATTTTGGAGTGCTTGTCTTAGCAATAAAATTCTGTTTTATTGTAGTTCTTGGATGTAATTGAAAATATAATGGGAGATGAACAAGTGAAGTAGGAAACAACACTGAAGATAATTACAAGCAGATCTTCATTTCAAGCAGAGAAGTTAATCTTCCTTTGGGCTCTTGGGCCTGTTTTAACAGGGTAATTAGCCATAGACCCTGTGGCTTTTGACTCCCAGTCCCAGCTCAAACCTCTGTGTCCTAATAAATGAGGACACACAGTTCTGTGACTGGGAGAAGCTGTCAGAGGCACATGTATTATGCATGTTCGAACTATAGGGAAAGCAGTCTGAGTTCAGCTGGACTCTGCTTACTTCAGCAAGGACATACATCCAACCGGTTTCAATGAAGCGAAGAACCACTAAAGCAGTTTAATTCATGTGAATGGATGAATTATATTAGCCCTCTTTCTTTCCTTTTCCTTTACATTGTCTTTTATTTGCAAAAGTATACAGTCATAGCTGAATTTAGCTTGGCAGAGTTGTAAAAGAAATTTAATTTAGTTTCTCCTTTAACTTTTTTCCACACTTTGTTTTTTGGGTCATCATATTCAGTCCTTCTGTTTCCTTTACTCTAGTTAGATAGGCATTGCCAGAGGTGAGTCACACTTGAATGTCCTTTTGTTATGAATCTGGTGCAAATGATTATTTCTGTCTCCCTCTTCTTCAAAAGCAGGTCTTGTCTTTCAGGAACAGGCTCTTAATGTTTTTTCACTTGTTCATTTCCTTTGCCTTTTAAGGCTCAAACACCCTTCCAGTATAGCCTCCTTCAGAAGACATTTGGGAGGAGATAGGTCTCTGGCCGCCGTTGCTGCTGCAGAAAGGGAGTTTATGGATTTGCAGTAGCGGGAAAGGGGTCTCACCTCTGACAATAGCTTGCTGGCCCATTTCAGATGATCAAATCCAGCCCTTTTTCAAAACTGAATGGGCATAACAATGGGGGGAGATTTGAGTATAGTGGTCCTGGGCTGAACTGTATGATTAGCGGGCCCGATAGCTACGGTCTGTGCTGCCAAGCTCTGCAGGATCACTCTGAAAAATCTATCAACCTCAGAGTGCTGTCTTTTTTCTTTTTTTTCTTTTCAAGAATACTTACAATAAGAATGGATAGAGATTAAAAAAAAAAAAAGCTAAGGATAATTTGTGACATGTATTTCTCCCAGGCAACTGGAAAGGAAGGCTTTTGCCAAGCTAGAATCAGTGCCAAACAGTGAATCCAAGTTCTGCAAGTTGAAAGGGCAATCTAATAGGGTAGAAAAAAATAAATAGTACGCTCTGCTTCGTGTGGAAGCTAACACTTTTTCAGGTTTACACAGTGATCAGTATTTAACACTGGCTGATCCTTTTTGTAAAACTGCTGGCATGAGCATGCGTTGTAGGGCTTACCATTAACGTCAGTAGGAACAGGCTCAAACGGCTGTCTTTGCTCCATTTTTGCACTGTTTCCTGGGGCGGGGGGAGGAAGTCAATGTTAAAAGCCTCCCATTGAGGCTATTGAAATGAAAACCAAAAGAGCTGCTAGTTCTTTGGGAAGATTATTCCCTTTGGCAAAATGTGTGTGCATTGAATAATCTACAGTTCAGCCTTTTTCTGTTTCCAGTTTTCTAACATACTTGCAGAGAACTCACTGGGCTCTTCATTAACACTTCCCTTTTCCACTGCATTGTGGGTAATGCTGGTCTCAGTCCTGCAGTCCTCCAGCTAGAACAGTGTGATATCAAAAGGTGATCAACAGAAATACTGAAGCCCACGCATCATCCTCCCCACTTTCTCTCTGGGGAATTTCTTGTGCTTCTATTTCTTAGACGTGTCAAATGTTTTGTTCTGTAGGTAGCACACTTCAGCACATTTTTTCCTAAAGAAGCTGTGTTGTACAGCTCTATCCTCTCACTGTAAGACTGCAGCAATGCCAACTAATAGACACAGTTTGAAGCTAAAGAAATATTAAGCTGCTCGGTTTTTCTCGTGTATGTGTGTGCTATAAATGGAGGAGAAAGGATTAAAACTTTACACCATCTGGAGGTAGCTAAATCTACTAAATATTGTATGACTGTCTTTGCCATCAATAATTGAAAAATACTTGAGTTCAAAATGACAAAAATCTTACTTGGACAGCTGTAGCTGCAGGCAGAACAGAAAGGTTTAGAGCCAATTGCGGACTGGGTGCTTTGTTGACTATAAAGGTTGAAGAACACCTGAGGTCCCTGCAGTCATTAAAAGAAAAGAGCAGAGCAAAGCAGAATATTGCTGCAGAAAAGGCAAAGTATGTTTTAACATTCACTGCAATTGTACTGATAGATGTAAGGGTGCTGAATATCTGCTGCGGCACAAGTAATGCTACCCTGAAACGCCGCATTAATTTAGGAAGGTACTGAACATAATTTTATCCCATTTATGTAATAAGATCACTTAGCCCCCGCTCTCTTTTAATCACTGGATTGGATCCAGAGAAGGGAAGGTAGAACATGGATTTCTGTCACCTGGAGGATGCAGGTATTGATCCATGCGCACACAATGCCAGCAGGAGGCTGGAAGGAGCAAGATTCGTGATGTTAATCCAGCACTGCAGGACTGGCCTCAGCGTGGTGCATAGCGATGCTGCGCTGTGCCTCTCATTCTCGGGTTTTCCCCAACCTTTGCTGGAGGATGTAGTGTTATAGCAATGACTGTCCTAATGCTTGTGGACCTCAACAGCAGCTTGAGGAATGCCTCTCTCCAAACCTTTCAGACCCCTGCCATGGAGGCTTCAGATTTAGTGCAGTGAGAGGTGTTGAGTGTTTTCTTCCACTGAGAGCTTGAGAAATGACAATGAGAAACTGAAATCGCAAACTGGATTAACTGGAGTGCAGGGGAAAGCTTTCTGGTCATGCCAGATGGAGGGTTTTTAAAGTTTGTGGGTTTCTTTCATGTCTTTGTTCCTTTTCAAAATGATTTTTAGTTTTACACTAACACATCAGAGTGAAAAGATGTTTTGAGCTAGAAAACAACTCTAGTATTTCAGCAGTTTTAAGTGAATTTGGTCTATTTACTGCATGGGAAATGTGTCAAAAGTGACTTTTTTTTTTTTGAAGGAAAAGTGTGCTTTACTCCATATCTGATAACTTTTGGTATGAGGTGCAGTTGTCCTGCACCTCTTCAAATTCAGTAGAGATTTTCTTCAATCCTTGTGTTGTTATCAGGAGGATGTATTCTTGAATTCTCACTTTCCTTCAGAAAAAGAACAGAAGATAATTCAAATGAAGGAGCAAAGGGGTAGTTTTATTAGTCGGTAAAATGCCTGTAGAGGCATGGAAGGACATGTCAATAACTTTTTTTGCTTTTCACCTGCTACTATTTGGGCCCTCAAATATTATGAATGTAGTCCAGTGTTCATAGAAATTAATAGATTTTTTTCTAAAAGATTTCAGTGACCTTCATGTGTTGTCCTTTCTCATATTACGGGGGTCAGAAATACTTTGCTTATTTCTGGTAAGGCTAGCACACTCTGTTCCCCTAAAAAGAGAAGGTGCTAAAGCCACTTTGACAGTAAGGGACTGTTGCCTGTATTCTCAGAGAAGATGCACCACTTGTTCATGTGCCCCATCTTATTCAGTAATATTACTGATGAGAGCTTGAAAAACTGCCATGAGAAGCTGGATGAATGCTAGGAAGGGGAAGAAATTACTAAAGGGACATTACTAGCTAAGGAGACATGGTGGTTTTCTCTTAAGAACCTGACCAGGCTTCAGTCCTTATTGGCTCAAAGATGAAAGTATTTGACTTAGAAATCCAACTCTACGTTCTGAAACTTGGTTATTGACAGATGCAAATTTATCTTCCATCTGGAGTGGGTTCATGAGCTGGCCCTAAAAATCCTCAGGCTATAAATTCATGAATCTCTTCCTTCAAATTTCCTCTATTTCTAGAATTTCAAATGAACCTAGTGTCCAAAAAAGCAAAATATTCAGTTCATAGCTCTGGTCTTCGTAATCACAAATTGTTCTTGCAATACTTCTGCCTGAAGTGAGTAGATCATAAAAGCCTCATCTCATGAAATTTTCAGCCAGATTTTATGCTACTACACAGTCCGAAGCAAAAATTTTTCTTTTCTTGAACTTACTTGAACTTCATTGATGCAAAGGTTTTTACTGACTACTAACCTGCAAACCTCCAATGTATATGTGAGCAATTCTATTAAATTTAAACATCAATGAAATTACTCAGGTGAATAACTCTAAAAGATCAGTCCCTTTAAAGTGTGCAGATAAAATTCTGGTCATTTCTCAGAGCTCTGTTTGAACTCAATGATGCTTCTGAGAGCAGAGGATGAAATCTTGGTTGGACATGGTTGACATTTTGATGCCATGTTTTGTCTGACTTCTTCCAGTAGCTTCATACAAAGCCCGTAGAAATAATAGGATCAATTCTTAGGTGAGTAGGCCATAGACCTGAGACCTGAATTCTCACTCCGCTTCAGCCTGGGAGTGAGTTCAAATTGTTCTCCTTCTTCTAGGACCTGGCCCAAGTCCTGTGAAGTCCCTTGGACCTTAAGAAAGATGTGCTGTCTGTGAAAAGGTCAGGATTTTGCCTGGGTGTCATCTAATGTACCCTGAAGCCAGCTACTGCCTTTGCAACTGGCCCTTGAGGGTTTTATGTTAGATAACAAGTAATATGTTTAAAACTCAAATTGTCAAAACTTCCTCTTTAATATACTTTAGATTAAGGCCTTTACTACTGCTGACATACTGCTAGCTTTTAAGTAAATCTATGTTACACGAGTAGTTAATGCAAATGGCTAGTTTAATATGAAACATTTTCTTTAAGCAACATGGCTAAGGATATAAGTAGTATATTTCCTTTAATGTGTTGTAGCTGCATTATATATGTCACTTACATTTTAATGTAATTATAGGTACAAATTGTTCACATTTGGTCTTATGAAGCCCTGAAAAGTTATGTCTCATGAGTCAGCATGTAATTTCCTTCTGCACAAATTGCAGAATTATGCATTGAAGCTAAGTACATTGAATAATGGTAATTTACAATTGAATTCCTATGGATTTACATATTACAATCACATTAATTCTGAAGGAATCCACAATATTGTCAAATAGGTTAATAATGGTTACTGTTAGCACAGTGGAATTAATAATGATTAACCACTTACTTTAAACGTATGCAAAATTATGCAGCTACCTTGAAATTATGAAAATTACAAAAATGTCATGGAAAGTAAAGGCTGGAAAGTGAATTGAATGTCTCTGTTATGGTTACCCATACACAACTCTGGGCTTTCCTAGGGAGCTCTGTTTGGATCTGAAAGCTACTGGAAATTTAACACTCTTGAAACTGTAGAATTTTTCCTGCTTTCCAATGTACTTCTTGTCATTCAGGCTTGCAGTTCTGGTGTCTGCTCCATTCATCTTTCTCATGCCTTTCTCGCAACACACAATGCCAGACTGACAGAATTATGTACTTATTTGTGTGTACCATCCTAAAAATCCCTTTTCATCAGTTCTTCACGGTTAAGGCCCCTGTTCATGAAGTCATGTAAGACACTCCCAGTGACTTTGAACTGGCTCGTAAATAACCTGGCTGTCTTCATTCTAATCTTGCCCAAAATACAGTTTGTCCATGGGAAGCTTCAGAGATAAGCAACCAAAAACAGATGTTGAGAAATTGGTACTACTTGGACACAATATGCTTTTTGCACTGTGGTGTCAACTTGGGAACTTTCAGTGCAGGCTCCTTTCAGTGGCTGTTTCCCCTTGTTTGCACACAGCCAAGTGTACTCAGCTTGGATAGAAATAGTCTTATCTACTGTGGACTGGGATGGGGCCACAAGTATCTTTGAGCAGAGGTGACTGGAGCCTCAGTTGCACAATTAAACACTTAATCTAGCTAGTCCATGGACTTACTCAGCCTTGCGCCTGTCTCGGAGGACAAGAACCTCTTCTTTGGGGGACGTCAGACAGGGATTAGTCCAGGAGAAGCAGAGTCTGAGCAATGAACAGGGGCTCCCACATCAGGAAAACTAGCACTAATGTGCTAATCTGCAGATTTGTTCAGACTCCTCTTATGTGCTTCTGATACAGTGTTAGCATTCAGCTCCTCGTGTCTGAGTATTGACATGTATGTCAATGTAGTGCCGTTAAAAACTTGGTTGTATTATAACTGTGTTATGAATTGGTGTAGCAAGCCTTATTTAGGTCTCTTCTAAGAAGAGAATGCAAATAACATTCTGGAGTGCACGGAGGAGGGAAATAAATGGCACTGCAAATGGATGAGGCTTGTTATTTGTACAGCCATTAATATTTAACCGTCCTTTTTCACAGGCTATTACCACTTGAATTTGTAGGATGTCAGAGCTTTTCTGCTTTTGATGAAACACAGATTTGATCCTGGCAGACTTGAAAGGTGCTCGGATTTTATTTTCTGAATCACAATACATATAGTGTATTTGAGACAAGTTTACAACTGAAAAGCATTCAGCCCTGGGCCTCGGCAGCCAGGGCTTTGCAGCGGGCTTTGTGTTTCACCCTATTTGATTTGCTGGGGGAAGACTTAACCTCTAAACTTTTGTATGAGGCTTTCTTGGTGTGTTTTTGTTTTACCCTCCTGCTCTGCATGACTTAATGGTATTTGAGCTGTAGGAGTATGTTTTAATGCTTCAGTCAAAGAAGGAACTGATTTTGCTAATTGTTTCATCCTGTTCGGAGTGGATGGCCATATCCACAAAACAATGAGGCTGAACAAAACATTGAGACTTTGCACCTGCTTTTAAAAAGAGAGAACGAAAGGATGAAATAAAAGATATGTTTGTTTCTTCCTGCTTCATTCAGAGCAAATGATTGCTGTCTGTTAAAAAGGATGCTATATAAGAATGCCTTACTGCCAAAGGTTGGTTTTAAAAATAAAATAAAATTATGATTTTGTGAAATAGGAAAAAGAATTAATCCATGACACCACCTGGTCTCTCTATAAGCAAATGGCTAATAAGCCAGTTCCAGAAAGCAGCTGGTTTGCTTTCTTCACCAGAAAAACAAAAGCATGCTTAAGCTTTGATTTAGGACAACACTTTGAACAGGAACAGTGTAAGGAAAAATATTCTTCTAGTCAATTTGCACATTTTATGGAGATCTGTCTAGAAGGTGTCTGCTACAGGAAGATAAGGATTCTAATTTTGTAATTGAGTGCACACTGAAAAGACAATTAGGAGCTAATGTGATAAGTAATTGTAAATTACAACAGCAGAAGAAACCTGATTCACAGTCCTCTGTGGAAACTGTATTTGTGTATTCAAATGATGCATCTGCACTCTTATTTCCCCTGCATGTACATTTTATTTAATAAAGCTAGAAAAAGATTTCTGTACAGTTTTGATTTAAAAAACAGGAATCAAAAAAATGCTGGAATGCAGATGCATCGCAGGCTCGTGCTAATCTCGGTGCAGTACTGGAACAATGCTAGGTAGGATAATTTGGCAGCTCTGCCACTTATAAAGAATTATATGGGTATGGTGCCTGGTATCTCTAGTCTTATGGGTTTTACAAGATTTGATCTACGTCTCTGTCAGGGATAAATGCTCAAGTCAGTGGAGAGCAGGAGGAAGTTTTAGTGCCTTTGTTACAGCAAGAGAACGGCACTGGGGCCTGTCTGTGTAAATCCTTATGGTTAGGTTACAGTAATAGTTCAACATTGGAACTGAAGCCTTAGGCTATGGAAAGATGCTTCTTTGATTATGGTGCTGCCTTATTGCTTGGCAGAGATGTGCACAGTTCCTTGATGTGCTCTGTGTTTTTGCCTTGCTGTAGACTTTCCACGTGGTATTGCTTCTATCTCTGATCATTAAAGCAGGGATAATATTTTTACATCACCAGGGAAATACTGTGATTTTTAGGGAACTAAGTACTGTGTGCCCATGGGCAAAGTGTCCCAGCTGCTCTGACACTGTCCTCCTCTAATTGGGTCTGCACTGGCCCTGCATATGGTTCTGCTGTAAAAAGGTGTCAGTAACAGCTACCTCATTACGCTTACTACTGGAAGATTAAAAAACTTCCATGAGCCCTCTGTCAAACATGGCTATAGCAGGCACTATTTGAGCTTTGGATAAATGTTCGTGAGCTCTTTCTGCACTGTGCTCTGATTTTTTTTTAATTTTTTTTTTTAATTCTACTTAATTCTATGAACAAACTACTTGAGTATCTTCTCCCAAGGGTTTTAACATAAGTAACAAAATGGTTTCAAGGATCTGAAAGTTTATTATTAAAAAAAAAAAAAAAAGCAAGTGTCTGGCTATCTTATCCTCCTAAGCCTCCTCGTGACTCTCTGCTCCAAAGGTCCCATGCTAAATAATTTACTAAAGAATTATCTAGGAATATTTGGGTGGGAGTGGGGGGACAGAGTGGAGCATATCTCTAAACATTTCCTCTAATGCCTAGCTAAGCCAACTTTCTTCTGCTTCATAGGCTGAACTGTACTCCAGGAAAAGTGCTACCTGTAGCTATGTACAGCTGTAGACCAGCTGCCCTCATGAAGGGAGGGTGTGCTGGTCTTGAACACAAAGTATTTTTATGGTCAGCCACCAAGTTGTTAACCCTGCTGGACAGACTTTGAGCTCTCTTCCTCTAGAATAGTCATGTACCTGTGGATGCAAACTCTTAAAGCATTTTTCACCTTCTTAAGGCCCTTTATCTAGGGATCATTCCTGGATCTTTGTCATGCTGCTAACCTCATTTAAAGGAAATTCAGCTTTTTAAAAAAAAAAAAAAATTTTCAATGCTTTATTATGCTGATCTTAATCAGCCTGATGTGACTTCATTTTGGGATCATATTATTATTTTTCAGGACTTTTTATTTCCTTGGATTTTATTCTAACTTAAGTGTCAATCCGTCCTTCATGAAGTAAAGCTATTGGAATTTTTTTAAGTTTAGAAATAACAAATATTTTGAATTCTTGGACTACAAGGACTCTTTTGAAAACTTAACACCCTGTTTTTCACATGTTCCTGTAACTGCAGTTAATGGGGTTTTCATACATAATCCTTAAATCTGTAAAACTAACTGATTATATATAGTTTGTTGAAATTTCTCTTATTTGGTCCTTGTGATAACAACAGTTCCCTCAGATTCTGGTGACAGCAATAATTATTCAATTAATGAAAGCGTAGTTTTCTCACTTTCCCTTATTAATGCCACAGCCTTTTTCAGGCAGTGTTAACAAAAATACTTTTTGAAGTGTCTGATTATGAAACTGTCACAACAATTAATAATTTTCGTTATATAAGTGAAAGACTGTGTAAACGAAATGGAATACTTATGTGAATGACTTCTTAACGTTAAGTTTAGGAAAGGGCCCATAAGAAATGATCCTTGTCCATTGAAAAGAAACAAAGAGTAAAATTGCTCTGCAGTTGTCCCATACTAGCAGCCAAGTCATAGTACTGAAGTCTGAAATGCGTTTTACAAAACAAACCCATTCTTGAGTAGGGAAGAGGGAAACTATGATTAGTTTAAAACTGCTGAAATCAACCTAGTGCTTAAATCAGTCAAACCTGTCATATTACTTCTCTCAATTTCCCCAGTCTATAGACTCAGAACTGCTTCAGATACCGTAGTGCCAATTTAGCAGGTGCTAAACCTACAGTAATTTTGTGTATCAGCATTTTTTCACTTGATAATAAAACTTCAACACTAGTGGAAGTTGCTAGTACTTGGAGACTTTAGTGCCACCGTAAAAACAGCATTGTAGGAAAATAGCCTTAAGCTGAGAATGGATGAGTAGTTTCAAAGTTGTTATACCATACCTCCAAAGAGAGCCAGGATGGGAGATCTGAAAGGAATCCCAAAAGTTATCCTTCTCTTGAATTTTGTTGATATATGGTGAAGGACCATGTTGTGATTTAGTTGAAAATATGCTGCTATGGTGCAATTTGTCATGTAAAGCCAAACTTCCTGGGTATTGCGTATAGTTGTCTATTCAAAGCTCACTAAGCTGGTATTTACTGGTAGTAACTGTCCTCATACCAGGCAGTTTTCTCCAAGCTTGCATCATTTCTCGTCGTGCCTACAGGTTCTCTTTTGGTAGGTATGCACTACAAGGAAAATAAGGTGAAGCAAAACCAGAACAGGAAAGCTGCTTTTGCTAAAAAGAATTTAAAGGTCCAGGCATACTTGACTAAAAGAAACCAGTACTTATGAAGGCTTCTGAAAACTGTAAGTGACTTACCAAGCTGGGGACTGTTAACCCTGATTTTGGTTATTTCTTGATCTGACCTCAAGCTATTTCAAAGGTGACTAACTTATATTGTGTAGCTTGGCAGTCTTGTTCCTGTAACTATTGTGACGGGCTCTATCCGCACAGATAAGAATTCAGTAGGGACACTTATATGGGCTTTGCAGCCTGCCCTGGGTGTCTGGAAAGGAATAAATGCGTGTATTCTAAATGTGCAAGTTAGCAGGTTAGATGCATGCAAAGCAGATAAAAAGCCATTGTCACGTTCCAAAGAGCAGTGATATTGAACAACATAAATGCTGTGTTGCTCTGGAAACCAGGTTTAAGTTTAGATTATTGCTGTTGGGAGTCTATCTTCTTTATTTCTCTAGAAATGCTCAGATTTTTCTATTAAATGTCACTGATTCCATCAAACATAAATCCTGACCTCATACAATATCAAATCAAATCAGGCACTAAGTGGAGATGCCAGACACCTGTACTTACACTTCATTCAATACCACTCATTTCTGTTATTATAGTGTAATGTCCTAATGTGGTGAGCTGCATTAAAAATATAATTTAAAATATATTTGGAGTTAGTCTCCTTGCTCTACTCTGAACAATGAACTAAATACTTTCTGGTTTGGTGTATAGTATCTATGGATTCACTGAAGCAACAATGGGGTTTTCTCTGTTGGTGACATCGGGTTTCAGACTTCTGGGAAGAGAGTAAGAGGATATTTTGAGTGTATAACATACTCCTGAGTGAGAGGTCTGCTTCTGCAGTCAGTGGCACTGGGGACAAAGCAACAAATTGCATCCTAGGTCAGATCACCATCTTCTTTTAAGATATGATATGGTTCTTGGCTTAAAAAAAAAAAAAAGTTGAATGTGCAAAAGTCAGCAACCATCTGACATGATGCAAAACAGGTAGCAAGCCCTCAGTCTGACACTTTGAACAGAAAGGCAATCATAGCAGCAGTAATATCGTGTAACAATAATAGCGTTACAATGTAACCTGGTATTTTTTAGGAAGAGGGTAAAGGGGAACTTTTTTTGATCAGTCATAGGGTTAGAAAGCAAGGGGTCATTCTGAAATGAACTAATGCAGCAACCCCTTCAGAACATGATCTATCTAAATTTTGATATGGGATCTTTGGAAAAATCCATGTTTGGAAAAATCCATGGAGTATGAGCAAAACAACAATTTCTACCTATGTCAGGGAGCATATTAGCAAATAAGTACAGTGAGAACAGTATTAAGCCCGTGTCTGCTATATAACCCCACATTGTTGGATTAGTTATTTCAGGAAGCTTTTAAAAAATGATGGGGCAGATTTTGAAACTCTTATCCTCTCTGCAGATAATGAAAATACAAAATACACTGAAGATGAGCTGAAGGCAGATCTGATTATTACCGTATTTTGACACTTGAATTTTGGTCTGGGCCAGTAGTGGGAGATTCAAGTACCTGAATTCCTAGAATTTTCTATATCTAAGTAAAAATACAATATGGAGTCCACATTTGCAATAACAAAGATCTGGTTGCAGCTGCTTTGAAAACTTCTTCTGCATATGTTAATATATATGAGACCATAGCAGCACTAAGGTTTTAGATCTCCCTTTTAAAAACTGAGGACAGATTTGTGTGTGGTGTGGTTTAACCCGGCAGGCAGCTAAACACCACACAGCCATTTGTTCACTCTCCCCCCACCTCCAGTGGGATGGGGGAGAAAAAAAAAAGTAAAATTTGTGGGTTGAGATAAAGACAGTTTAATAGGACAGAAAAGGAAGGGAAAATAATGATAAAGGAACATACAAAAAAAGTGATGCCCAATGCAATTACTCACTACCCGCTGGCAGATGCCCAGCTAGTTCCTGAGCAGCGGTCACCGCCCCCTGGCCAACTCCCCCCAGTTGACCATGACGTTGTATGGTATGGAATAGCCCTTTGGCCAGTTGGGGTCAGCTGTCCTGGCTGTCCCCCCTCCCAGCTTCTCGCTGGCAGGGCACGAGAAGCTGAAAAGTCCTTGCCTAGTGTAAGCACTGCTTAGCAACAACTGAAACATCGGTGTGTTATCAACATTGTTCTCATCCTAAACCCAAAACACAGCACTGTACCAGCTACTAGGAAGGAAATTAACTCTATCCCAGCCGAGACAAGGACAGTGTGTTAAATGATTGCTATCAAGTTAGTGTGATGAAAATTACATGAGTCTTTTGGTGACAATGACTGAGTAGCAAAGTATAAGTTAGCAAGACTCTCCTGTAGCTGAGATCAGAATAAAAGTGGTAGCAATGGTGCAGTTCTTAGTGAGATCATAATTATATGCAACAATGTTAATCAGAGGAATTAATATATATCAGTCTCACCTGAACTGGACAGAAAATTTAAAAAAAAAAAATCACAACAAAACACACAAACTTTTAAAATATTGTTCCTGTTGCTGTGTGTACCTGAAAGCTGGGGCCATCACCTACTTTTCTCACATGCTTTTGGCTAGCACTACTTTATGAACCTCATCAGAGACCACTTTGCTATTAAAACCTCTCTTGACTGTAGAGTGACTTAATTACATTCAATTAAACATCTCTTGCTTAAAAAGAAAAAAAAAAGATTTATTTCACTAATGAGAAGAATTGCAAATGTCATCTAAAAATGATGCTGAATTAGATTCCTCTGTGACATTCATTTCATTCAGAGGAGCTATCTGGGTTACAGGCATGTTGTCTGATAAACAATGATAGCTCTGTTATTCTTTCTCAAGCAGGTAAAAGCCTTTTGGCAATTTTACAGTGCTGAAATTCCTGTCATGCTCAGAACCTCTTACAGGAAGCTAAAATGTCAGTTCAAGATTAAACATTAAAATTTAAAAGCTTTTAGGTTTTGTGAGATACTGCAAACCATGATTCTTGTGAAAATATGTATATATGTTACCACACATGCATGCGCACACATATGCATATATGTATTCACAAGGAATACCTAAATTCTCTTGTGAAAATATATATAAATATATTACATATATAATAAAAAAATCATGATCAGGGGTTGGCTGATTCCCCATATTCTTTTCTATACTCAAATTCCTAAACCTATTGAATTACCCAATTACTATGAAACTTTTATTCTTTCCTACAGAAATAATTGCTGGAGACTTATCACTAAGAATATGAAGCAGCACAAATTACCTTCAGCCTCCCTGAAGTCTTTGATGTGCTGTTTGTGTGGAGTTTGTGCTCACTAGAGGGATGTGATGCTGTGGACAACACATAGATGAATTCCCTGCTGTGGAGTGGCTACCAGCTGCTTCTCTTACAATTTTAAAACACAATGATTCACTGTTGAGCCAACAAAATTGTAAATATGCTCATTACCCAAACTAACTTATATGGAAGGTGGTGGACTTCTGGCTACATTAAGCACTGAGGAGAATTTCAAGTCCCCTGCACCCCTAACAAAAAAAAAAACAACCCAAACAGAACCCAAACAAGTCTTTTTCCATTAGAATTCAAAGAAGAGGTTTATGTTTCTAATAGGCTTAATTAAAATAATGATTTCTCAGGATGTTTAACAGGTATTATCAATCTCCCATCCAATAATTAGCAGCCTACTATGCCTCAGACAGGACATTTCTTTCTTGCTGTTCACATATTTTTAGTGTGTAATTGAAACAAAAAGCCCATTTCACTAAGCCAGGAGTCATCTCTGATTTTTAACAAAGTGGGGGTCTTCTATTGCCTGTCAGGTGTCAACAGATAAGAGCGCCAGGCTACCACTGACAACATGGCATTAGGACTATTGAGTTGGGTGTGAGTGTATGGTGTTTTCTTCTGGGTAAAAATATTAATTTGTGTACCTGTCATGATCCTGCTGTGAGAATAGAAAGTATATGTGATCAGAAAAACTGGCCAGTTAGCAAGCTGCTTATGAAAATCAATAATAGACATTATGCATGAATCTTTGAAAATGAATCTCTCATTTCTGTTTTTTTCTTCTCTTGTTTTATCCTATAAACTGCACTTGGAGAAAGCTTCTATAGTTTTTAGTAGGTGTCTTTAAAGAAAAGTTTATTGGTCTATTAAACTGGTTACGTTTCCTTTCAACTAACATGCTATGGTTTTGTTTGGTTTTTTTTTTTTAAAAGGTGAGTATTCCAAGTTATAAGACCGTAGTGGATCATTCTGTTGTTGAATATTCTTTTTCTTTGATACAGATGTAAGCTCCTGATGCTGTAGGCCTCTATTTTATACCTGAAAACATATGAATCCCATGAATATAATTAATTATCATTGTTGTGAGGCTAGTATTTAGCAACTATGACTACAGTCTATGTTCCTCCAGTGTACATAGCCATACAAAATGCTAAATATAATGGCTATAAAGGATTTGGAAATGATAAACATGTAGACACACTATTTAAAATATGCTTAATACAAATGTTTTAATAATGCTTCATAATAACTTTCTTTTCATCTTTTCTCAGTTCTAAGGTAGGATTTTGTGGCCACCTGTTTGCAATTGCTGGTTTGGCTGAGAAAGAGTTAAAGGGTCAATGGTACATTCATGCCAACAGTTTGGAGAACAAGTAGAACTCCAGGAGATCCACGATGTGGCCTGACAGAGGGCTTCTAGAAACAGCCCTATTCAGAGATTAGTTGAACTGATTTATATATGATTTTACTATTCCCTCTGGTAATAATACCAATTTTTGCGAAGTGGTGAATTTTGACTATGTATAATGTGCACACTTTGGTGGTTGGAGAGGTCTGGGAAGCCTCCTGATCACAGATCTGTTTTTGAAGTGTTGCTTTTGATATATTGAACCAAAGTCAGAAGGCATGATTGCTCCTGCCTCTCTCAGGGATTCAATTACTTGAGACCTGATTCAAGATGCACTTGTGAAACAGCTTTCTGATGCTTAATGACAAATGCTTTCAGTTACAGTGCTCACAGCTCAATTAATGGAAAGGTTTTGGTGAACAAGGTTGAATTAATTTTATTTAATTCGATACAGAATTTTATGAAAGGTTTTCTTTTACAAAAGCTATGTGCCCAGACTGGCTTTCTTGACTATAAGATATTTTCAAATCATATAATTACAATTTACCATGATGAGCTGAATTTATTTATGTCTGTAAGAAAAAACAAACAAACAAAAAAACCCCCCAAACCTACCCTGGGAAAAAATCCCAAGTTTTCCTCCATTTTTGGGGAGATACATCCCTAGTATGTGAAGCCAGCTGGACAATAAGAAGCCTTTCAATTCTGTGCTAAGCCCTGCGTCTGTCATTTTTTTTCAGTAAGACCAGATGATAATAATATTTATTTGTTTTACACATTTTCAAGCTCTAACTAAAATAATGACAATTGGCACAACTAAACATTTCCAAAGTTGTACATGTTTTCTACTGAATTTCCTTTCTGGAAGGAATCACTTCCCGGTGTAGTGTATAATTAAGAACGGGGTCTAACTATTTTCAGAATTTGATGGAATGAAGGCAGTCATTTGGAGGAAAGAGGGAGAAAAGAATCAAAAGAATGTGTAAATTTTCACCTTTAAAAGGCAAACATTCTTATTCTGTTTCCAAATATGACATTTTGGCCCTGTTAAGGCTTATCACAGCCGTTATAGTTAGTAGTGAGAGAAGAGTAATTCCAGGAGGTCACATCTCCCTCTCCTCAGTGGTGATGGAGGGAATCCACCCTGCGAATGAAGGCACTGGACTTCTAAGCAGCTCAAGGAAAGGGAGGTCCATCTCACTGTCCATAAGAGATTATTGATTCCCTGAGGAACTTAAAGTGCTTCCTGGGTGTTATCTACTGCTGAGATCCAGATATGGGAGACTGAGGGACTGATCTCCTCTTGAAGGAGTAGTTTCATTGAAGTATCATTACAGTACTCCTATTAAAGGGATAAGTTTTATTTCTGTTGACTATAACAAAAGCATGGTTGAGTACTGAAAGAGGGAATTATGACCCCAGTCATTGTTGCCCTTGATCTATCTAAACACAGTGCTTATCCTGCTCATCCTTCTCCCTTGCTCTGTAATGGTGTGGAGTTTAAAAAAGTTGAAGTAGCTTTAAAGGAGTGAAAAATAAGTTTTCCCTAAACTATGAAAGTCAAAGCTGTAAGATTTTTTTTTTGTCTTTATTTCTTTTTTAAAAAGCACTAGAGATTAAATTTCTCTAGAAGGTATCACAAAAATACTCCATTGGGCATGGTGACTGACCTAGGTAAGAGTTAAATAATGAGATTAGGGCTGGTAGCTCTTTAGAGGCCTGTGTATGAGTTGGCAGGCAGGGTGTTACAGGAAAGCCCTCTAGTCTCTTACTTTTAAGACCACACAGCTAAAGTTTCATGGAAAAATATTTTCAGTGCTGTGTGAATTTCAGTGCTCTGTGATTCCTGTGACCACTCTGAAAGTTTCTGTGTAATCTGGCTCAAGTTGTTGTTTGACATGTTTTTCTATTCGCACTGAGCAAGGAGAGTCATCAGGGGTCAGAATGAGATTGGGACATAGCAGTAATGTGTTTCAGTGCCTTCTTGTTACTCATGCCATGACTATGTGGATATTCTGAGGCAAAAACTTTTCCAAGCCATCAGCTGGGCGAGAAAGATCAAACTGTGGTCCTGAAAGTATGTCTGGGTAATGAAAGTACTAAGCTGGTTGTGCTGAGGGGGAGGGGAAAAAAAAAAAATCACTTCCAGAGATGCTAACAATATGGCAGGATTTTCCCAAACAGTGAATCTGTTTTGTTGCCTGAAGATCCAGACCAGAGAAAAAAAACAGAGGGAAGGGGAAGAGGAGCAATGAATAAAATGTTCTAGGTGACAACTGGCTATTCCCTGCTAACACAGGTTTACGTTAACATATTTTAGTTTAATAGGGTTTTTAAATGTCAGCCAATTACTCCTTGGTATTAGTGTTTTAGCACTCCAAACATAAATTAGGGTATATTAAAATTTGAAGCTCTTGAAGGGCTATGCAGGTTATTTGTTCAGGGTTTCATGAGCATCAATTTGGTGCACACATCTAATTATAATCATCATAAGCAAGACTGTATGGAATGTTCCAGTGCATGAATCTCTAATATTGAGTAATTCCTTATAAAAATGAGGCAGCCCATATGGGTGAACAGATGAAACGCTGATAAACACTATGAAATAGAGCAGATGTATGAGTTATGCCAAAGGTTCTTCACTCCTAATATTTACTGTCCATAAGGAGAGAGAATTAATTTGTTACACACCTCTGAAATTCTAGGTACTAAATACAACAATGACATTACAAACCTGAATCACCAGAGGTATTGCTATAGAAGAAGATACTGTTTTAAGGCTGTATTTGTGGGTGACGGTGTAATGTTGGTTAGAACAATCATGAAGGGAGTGTTGGATTGCTATCCTGGTGAATGTCATCTAAATAATGGAGCAGAATGTTACTTTGACAGTGCTCTTTTAATAACTTTGTTTCTATTGTTCAAAATAATTGATGTATATTGAATAATTTCATCTAATGCGTATTGCAGCTGGAGAAAGACAGTTGCTTATTATAGCCTGATTGACTTGAAGTATTCATTCTAGATGGGATATGCTGCCGCTGAAAAAGAAAGCAAGCGTAGGTACTTAAGTGTTTATGAATGACTTTATACATTTGTGATGAGTTACTTAAGGCAAATATAGTGGATGGATACATAGGCTCTTGGCTTGTATGTAAACGATTCATGTGTTTCAAGTGTTTGTAAAACTTAGGGTTTGCATGATTAGGTTTTGTAATAAGGCCTAATACCTTACAAGATGATAAATAATTTTAAGAGGTTTTTTGGTGGCAACAGCATCGTGATGTATGAGCAGGTGTTGCTCCCTCTTCCCCTGCCCCTGACTTCGCTGCGCTTTGGACTCTGCTATGCTGAGTACTTCTGTTTGTTCACTTATAGTAGGTGCCCGTGCAGCCAGGGCAGAGGTGCACTGTTGAGCAAAGCTGAGCTTCATCTTTTATTCTTTGCTACGGTGAGGAAGGGCTTATTCAGTGAAGCCGTGTACCTTTGTTCGGACCTTAATTGTCACACACTTATGCCCATAGATAAATGAATATTGCTTTAGGCTTGATTAAACTTGCCATGTATTTCCTTGTAACAACAAAACTGTAATGCTTCATGTTTTGACGCACATAGGTGTTAAGAGTACAGGTAACAGAGATGGAGTCTGTGGCTAATTCTGCTGTTTTAGAGTCAGAGGAAACCCAGGCTGCTTTACTGCAGCTAGACACAGACTTCTTCATGCAATAATCTGATTGACTGTATTTGATATTTTTCAGGAAAGCTTCTTTGCCACAAAATTGGAAAGGGTGTTTTGGGATGTAGATATTAGAAGTTTCTCACAGCACACCCAGCTAGTGTTTCTATAAGCATTAGAGTCAGCAAATTTTATTTCCAAGATATAACTTCTTGGAGAAATCCAGTCTATTAAAAGTCTATTACCAATTATGGCATTCTGGAGATGGAATTGGTTGTGCTCAGGAAAGAAATGAAACCTAGATTGTTATATACAGGCTACGATAGGTACTGATTTCTTAGCAGAAAGACTACTTGGTTACTCAGGACTTGTTACCGGTTAGTTAAAATATATTTAATTAAAAGGTTGACCTGTCCAAAGGATTTGCAAGTGAAATAGATGAAACTATGTTTTATTGAAACTAATAAAAAGCAATGGGGAGACAACTTGTAGTGAATAATTTATTCATGAAACTTCCTTTTCATTCATAAATTTGTTGCAAACAGATGGCAATAGTCTAGAATGCATTTGAACTTGTTCTTGTAACTTCTCTGAATAATTCTTCATCAGGGGCTCACTGGTAAGTTGGATGCATTTTGTATAATTTGAGCAATTTTGATTGGCTCATCTGTGTCACCAGAGACCCTGCTCCCTGATCAGAGAAACTAAACTCTTGGTGCAGTGCTCTTCATTCAAACCCAGGCTAATTCCCTGTGGTATTTTGCCAACTTACTGTATATAGATGATACTTTTATCTGAGGGCCAGGCAGGGATCAGCGGAGCAAAGGTAATTAAACTTGATGTGCAGAAGGGGGAACTTCTTTATTTCCATTTTTCACAGATTTCTCCCAGGGTGAGAGCAGGTGAGCAGCATCCAGTGTGACCTCTCAGCCTGCCTGCCTTTCTGTTGCCTGCTGCTGAGGTGCAGAAGCACCGAGGAGCAAGTTCTCAGTGTATGCGAGAAGGGGAAAGGGCCACTGAAAGGGCGATACGCAATTAGTTTGTTAAATAGCAGGATCTCTTACTGCCTTGCAAACCACAATAATCTGTAAATGCAGCTCATAGTACATACATATCAGCTTCTCGTGGTGTAAATCAGGGGGGAGGCGGCCAGCAAGCTGCAGGCTTTTCATAACAATCCGAATAGCAGTGTGGCTCCCTGTGCTATGCTGGGAGAGGCAGCTCTTAACACCTAGCTCCTACCAGATTCTGACGGCAGCGGGACCTGGAAAGTGCTGCCTCATACAGTATAAAGCACTGCAGACAAAACCACTGGCAACAGTTGGCCTTTTCTGAGGAGCATTTCCTGATGCCCACTGGGTTTCTGTTTAATCTGGACCTTGCAAAATAAAAATGTAATCTGGCACATCTTCCTGGGACCATTGCTGCTCCTTGTGCCTATCAGTGCAAGGCGGAAAGATAGTAAAGTGCCTTTTTATAACCTACTTAGGTCTGATAGCACTCTGCTCCATTACTATGTGTCTGAAAGCCAATGAATCCTAGGAGTATGTTAGCCATTCACTTAAATGTACGCTTAAGTTTGTAAGATCAATGAGGCCAAATTTTTCATTAAAGGGGAAAAAAAGGAGTAGACAATGTCAGAATAGTCTTTCAGTTGGCTTTGTTGTTTTTTCCTGTAGTAATGTGTGCACAATCTTTTATATACGGAACACTGTCATACTAGATTGCTTACAGCTACTTCCATATAATATTTAATAATAACTCTGTCAATATTGCTGGAGAGACATTTTGTTTTCCTGGAGATATTTAGGGAGTACTCAGGAGTAAGTAATATTTCCGTAATCTAAATTCATGCTCTATCCAAGAGGGCTGTGTCTAAGGTACATAGAATTGTGTTTCACAAAATGTGTTTATTGCTGTAACTATCTTTTTTTTACTAGTTAATTTGTTAAGCTAAATAATGATGTATAGCTGCTTACACTCAGATAATAGCAGTTCTTTCATATTCTTCATTCTTACAATCTCTTTTTCTCCCCCTTAAATATCAATACTCCTTGAGGGCTTTGTTAAAAGAAGTCTCTATGACATATTGGTAGCAGTTTCTTTTAAAAAAAAAAAAACCAAAAAAACACCCAAACAAAATCAAACCTAGAAAAAACAACTTTCTAATTATTGTAACTATTACTAAAAGAGATGAGACAGCGTAAAACAAAAGCGTCCCCTGAAAGACTGTTGGGATTACTTTTTCCTTTGAAATTCAGACCTTTATAAAACACTAATGCCATAGGAAGAAATTGTCTGTAGTCCAAAATAGAAATTAATTTCTAAAAGAAATGTCACCTTTGAAACAGGACTACAGTAGAAATTGCTTAGTAATATTTGAATTTTTATTTTAGTGACAAACGTAAAACCTGGAGACTAGATCTTCAGCTACCATAAAGGAAAACAGCCGGTACTTGACTTGTGCTTATGTAACACTCCTACATCATACTGAGTCTAATAACGCCTAAATTTCAGAAATCACATGGTGGAAATCCTTTCCCTCTAGTCAAGGAAAGACAACTGAGTGGTAAAAAGAAGAGGAATATTTTCTGTATTAAAAGAAAAAAAAAAAAAAGCCTTGTCTGACAGTATCCTTCTCACCAGTGGAGCTAAAGCAAATTTTTTTTTTCCCCTCCGTTGCCTAAGTCCGTGGAAATGGCACCTACCAAACAGCCTTTGTAATAGTGGCCTAAGGGGTTTGTTACTTTTTGATGCAATTGGGAGCTTATGAGGTGCTGTGTGAAATTCTCTGTGTGTCTGAGCAAGAGGGTATGGCTGGCTGGGGAGAGCTGAAGTTATATGCGCGTTTCTTCCTTTGGTACTATTGCCTATTGAAGATTTATGCAGCATAAATGTTAGCGTAAATATAAGCTCTGATACAATTGGAGTCCTGCAGTTTTCAGACCTGTTACAGGCAAGGTTATATGGCTATGTGCTGTGTGGTGAGAAGGCAAATCAGTGTTCTGATACCATAGGCATCCCAAAGTAGTAATTCATATTCTTAAAGCTTATTTTCATAGAAGGGTTGAATCTGGTTTTTAAAGTCCTTGTGGTGCAATGTGGTGTTCCTGTCTGCCATGGAGCTCTGTGCACTGTGCTAAAGCCCAGACTGCAACAAGCCTTCCCTCTCAGCTACAACAGTAATGCAGATGCTGAAGCCTTCTGCATTTTTGCAGAATGCAAAATTGCTCAGACTGGTTCTTATGTGGTCCTTACAAGGAAATACTTGCAAGAGAATTCTTGTATTTGTTTCCCGCCCCCCCTTGTACCAGTTCTAATGCCATTGGTTGCTCCTTTTGTTGCTGTTGTGAGGGATTACCCCATGGTCCTTCAGATATCCCAAACTGAGTGGCACTGATGTGGCACGAGTATTCAGCAACTGATACTTTGAGAATAGGGTATGTGATAATAGTAATAAATATGCAGTTGCTTCTGAGGCGGCTCATGGAAATGGAAGTGCTTTAACTGACAGTGTTTTCAGTAGCACAGGCCCCAGGGAGTCTCAGACAAAGGAAATATTTCACAAGACTTTAGGAAACAGAGTCCTATTCAATTATTCATATTTTCACTGGGTTTCCATTTTTTGAGAATGGCATAAATTGCTTGACACACACTTGGTTTAGTTTTGAGGATTTTTGTATGATTACTTTTGTTTAAAGAATATTAGAAACACTATTTGAAATGGTAACTATGCTGCAAATTTCAAAGGGGTCAGGGACTGCCTGGAAGTCAAATGGAGTTCAGAACTCAAACCCTCTGGCAAAATCTTGGTTCTCGTGTCCATCATGAAAACTGACCTGTAAATAGCTTAAGGGCAAACAGAAGTAAGTTTTTTCCCTTATGTGCTAGAATACACACACATAATTCAGGAAGGTGATACACAGGCTGAAAGGAGAAGTCAGATATTGCAGGGTGCTAAAGTTTTGGGGAGAAAGAGAAGTGAGATGGGGACGATGCCATTATCAAACCACAGTGCTCTGATATAGTTGCAAAGCACCCATAGTATTGCATCACCGTCTATTTGTTTCGTAGCTTCCTTGGTGGTTTTGACAACTGGCAGCTGGAGCAGAGTTTTATTCTGTTAAAATGACTTATTTTTTCTTGGCTTTCCTGTGCTTGATGTTCTTATTTAAAATACATCATCTGGAACATAGAGCTGTCACGCTTTTCTGTTTTGTAATCTCATTTTACAAAAGAAAGTTTGGGGATCAACCCTTTTCAATGTAGGCATAAGGAACAGGAATGGTTCTGGGACAATTGTGGTGATAGTAGGTAATAACTAGGAAATACTGCATGTTGGCCTTGGTAATGGGCATTTACTGTATGAATACATGAGTTTACTTAAAGTAAGGCTTCTTGAGAGACAGGATGGGAGGAGAAAGGTATGCTTGAGATGGCAAATGCTTGTTGTGGAACAAAGAGAGGCCTTGAGTTTCTAGACTGACCTCCTGTTGAATTTATCCCACTTCTTTGGTTGAGGAGGAGAAAAACCTGAGCAGTCACGGCTATGAAAGGAGTCGGTCCCTCTCTTGAGGGAGATAGTTAAGAGGACTTTCTTGCCCAACAGGAGGGAGTCCTGGTGGGAGCTGTCTTAGATGTGCAGACACTTCCTCTGGTCTCTTGGAAAATTAAGGCTGCCTTGGTTATCCCCAGGAGACGGTAATCTCCAAGTAAGAGAGACATATGTTAACACTGTCTGTTTTAATATCGTCTTTCTGTTATGTCTTGTTCCTACTGGGAGAATAAACTATTTTGAGTATGAGCAGATTCTTTGTTTATGGTGCGCAGCAGGAAGAGCAGCATGTATTAAACACAGTTAGACATAGAGTACGCAGGGAGCTTGCAGAACGTGGTCCAGGAGTGTGGTAGAAGGATCAAATGTTGGCACAGCATAGTGGGAAGGGAGAGACAAGCATGGAGTTATGGAACACATAACTCTGAAGACAACGGATTGCAACCCAAATTTGTTTGCAAGTCCCAGTTACTAGGCCTCAGAGGACTTGCCAGATGAGATGCATTTGTTATCCATGGAGGCAGGATGGAAATACAGGTACCCTCTGATCCCAACAGTTATGTAACTTTCTGACTTGTCAGTTTTAAAACTGGGTTTTTCTACTTTATAAAGGGTAACTTTCAAAAATAATAGAACAGTTTATTTTAATAAGTGATGGTGATATCTTAATAAATTAGCTCAGAACATGATTAACGCAGACCATCTTTATCGCTTCATGTTTTCAGAAAATGAACCCAATATGAAGGCAAAGGAAAATTTTCTTTGCAATTTTTTTATGCTGACATAAACAATACAGTTATTGAACTGTATGTTTTGATTTTTTTCTCTATTCAGACTTACGATGTTCTTACTTCCCGGAATATCTGTATTAAACCAATTATAGTGCAGTAGTTTTCTGGCATTTGATTTCATGTATTTATTATGGTAGAACAAACACAAAGATCATGCCTTAAAGTGCTGCTACTTGTTTATGTGTTATGTTCTAATTATTTAAGAAACTGAGTCTAACTATTATTACAGTATGTTGAGACTTCTTAGTGAAAGCCAGAAACATTCTTATGTTCCCCCCGCAACATTTTCCTAACTCAGCAATCTCTATCCCTGAAGTCATTTGCAAGCTATTAATTCTTCCTGGAGTTTAATACTTTGCTTTCAGATGGATGGTAGAACTGTGTAAGAAGTACAAGAGCTTGCCTAGCCTTTTTTCTTCCAGTAGACTAGAATCTAGATATTCCAGCCATGGATTTGACAGAATATTTTAGATGACTTTAGAGATATCATGTGAAAAGAATTCTTATATGTAAACCAATTATCTTGCAAAAGGAATCTTTCTTCCCATGCACTTCAGGCAAGAACTGTGTAGGTTAGGATTTACTTAGTTTCTGTGGTCTGACACAAGTGCAGGGTAAACCAGAAGACTCTTGGGAGTTCCAAAACAGCACATCGAGACTTGCACAACATAAACTTCACTGGATGATTTGACAGCTTTTCATAGTCCATCGTGGGAGACATCTCCCACTAACCACGTTGTAAAGAGAATGGGAATGCATAGCAATGAAGTAACAGCTCCTGTGAGTCACTGCAAAGGCATTTGAGAAGCAAAACATCTTGAGTTTTGGCTGAAATGTTTGTGATTCCTCACAACTTAAATAGCATTCTTTCCTTATATGAGACTCAAAACATAAGAAGAAATAAGACTATGCCAGGAAAGGTATGTTTGTATTCAAATAGGATTTGACTATTGTGGAAATCAAGGAAATAGGATATATGATTGCTCCCATGTTATGATACTTTAATCTGTTCTTCTTTGATGTTAACACCTGAGAGAGATTAGCAAATACAAATGGGAAAGGCATTGTGCCAAACAAAGTGTAGATTTGTCTTATTTCCAAGTTGGGCTGCTCTAAGGATATACAAGGGGTGAGAAATTGGTTTACAGCAGTGCAGTGTACACTTAAGAATGAAATGGCAAGAGTCTACCTCAACGCACAGATTTCTAATGTCTGAAGTGTTGTCAAAAGATTAGAACAGGGCAAGTGGAAGGGAAGACAAAGAAGACATGCAAAGATTGAAGAGAATGGGGGGAAAAAGAACTCAGAATGGTGGGGCAAAGGAGTTTAGAAGTAGTGTTGAAAATTTTCTAGGTGAACATCATAAGGTGTTGCTGAACAAATAGTTAATCATTTATTGTGAAGGCTGTGGTCTCTTCTCGAGAAGAATGGGAGCTGAAGGGAGTATGGTGTCCTGAATTAATGCTCAAGCCCACAGGCTGTAATTAAATATGGAATCTGGCCCTCATCCAAATGAGTCTGATACCTGTGCCCTAAGCACCAACATCTATGAAGTCAATCAAATGTGATGCCATTGTCATCCTTCTCATGCCAGTGATGAGAAATTATGCATTGTTTTTGCTTGAGGTATCCATTACTTGTGTGACTGGTACTTACTTTTTACATACAGGCAGCATCATAATCAACTTCCATTAAGACTAATGATGAGTGTTGATTTACTACAAAGAGTATTTCCATTAAATTTAGCATTTTGGGTAGGACATGATAATTATCTGGTGTTGACATTCAATTTTGTAGGCCTGAAGTTTACAAACAAATCCCACATCTTTGTTAGGCACATTAGCAATTGAAATACCCTCCTAAATCACTGTCTGTGTAAATGGTAAATCTCTGCAATCAATCTTCCTTTTCTTTAAAAATAAATTTAGGAGGAATTTGCATAATTGGCCATGCTTGATAAAAGTCTGGTGTATAATGTTGTCTTTTAAATGCACTGCTACCTGGAATCATGATGAAGTGTCAACATGCAGGAGGTAAATATAAAACAAGCATTTAGTAAAGGATGCAGCTGATCTCACGAGGTGAGAAATGGCATCCAGTGGTATTATAGTTTGAAGTGGCTTTATAATTTGACGTAGGGCTTTCACTGTGAAGGATGTGAGAGAAAAGGACAGAACTCCATTGCATGAAAAAGCCTTGATTTGCACTGAACTTTGAAGTGAAATTTACACTGAAAAGTGCTTTTAAAACACAGTGAGGGTGATGCAAATGAATATTCACACTTCTGTTTGAAAATATGTGAAGCTGACTGTATGGAGTTAGCATGGGCTAATGCCTTTGTAAAGGCATGGGTTTCTCAGTATCTTGATAGTGTTCCAGCTGCTGCCCTGCACTGCCCTGCAAGCTGCGACGATTGAATTAGGCAGCAGGAGCTAACCTACTAGAGGACATGCAGGTAATGTTGGAGTCATGTCATTTTGCTATTTAAATTCTGGGTGGCACGGCCAGCATTGTCCCACTCTTCAGCACATGCTCCTAAAGCTGTCACTGTCATAGAATCATAGAATCATTAAGGGTGGAAGAGACCTCTAAGATCATCGAGTCCAACCGTCAACCCAACACCCCCATGCCCACTAAACCATGTCCCTAAGCGCCTCATCTACACGTCTTTTAAATACCTCCAGGGACGGTGACTCAACCACTTCCCTGGGCAGCCTGGTCCAATGCTTAACCACTCTTTCAGTAAAGAAATTTTTCCTCACGTCCAATCTAAACCTCCCCTGGTGCAACTTGAGGCCATTTCCTCTCGTCCCATCACTTGTTACTTGGGAGAAGAGACCAACACCCACCTTGCTACAACCTCCTTTCAGGTAGTTGTAGAGAGCGATGAGGTCTCCCCTCAGCCTCCTTTTCTCCAGGCTAAACAACCCCAGTTCCCTCAGCCCCTCCTCATAAGACTTGTGCTCTAGACCCCTCACCAGCTTCGTTGCCCTTCTCTGGACACGCTCCAGCACCTCAACGTCCTTCTTGTAGTGAGGGGCCCAAAACTGAACACAGTATTCGAGGTGCGGCCTCACCAGTGCCGAGTACAGGGGCACGATCACTTCCCT
>NW_008824369.1:1130346-1131342 GCF_000699105.1 Pygoscelis adeliae
GGTTTTGTCCCCTTCCCCCTTCAAACCTAGTTTAAAGCCCTCTCCATGAGCCCTGCCAATTCATAAGCAATGACCCTTTTCCCCCTGTGAGAAAGCTGGACTCCATCTGTCGCCAGCAGGCCCGGTGCTGTGTAAACCTCCCCATGATCAAAAAAGCCAAAATTCCTCCGACGGCACCAGCCCCTTGAGCCACGTGTTGATCAGGTGTGTTTTCCTGTTCCTTCCAGTGTCCTTCCCTGCCACTGTAGGGATCAAGGAAAACACTACCTGTGCTCCCGATCCTTCAACCAGTAACCCCAGTGCCCTGAAGTCCCTTTTGATCACTTCAGGACTTCTCTCTGCAACCTCATCACTGCCAGCCTGTATAACCAACAGTGGGTAGTAGTTGGAATACTGTACCAGACCAGGGAGCTTCCTAGTAATGTCTCTGACCCGGGCCCCAGGGAGGCAGCAGACTTCCCTGTGGGACGGGTCCGGTCGGCATATAGGGCCCTCTGTTCCCCTCAGAAGGGAATCGCCTATGACAATCACCCTCCTTTTTTTCTTAGTAGAGGCAGTCATAATGCTGTGGGGCTGACTGCCTCACCCTAGGCAACCTCCTGGATGGACCTTCATCTACATCCTCGTTTGCCTGGCCCTCAACTTCCAGGGCCCCCTGTCAGCAGTATGTGCTCATGAACACCACTGTGGTCTGTCCCATGGTCATCCATTAGCACATCCCATGATGTGCTTGACACTATAGGTTTTATAACATACCAAGTGCTATGTATCATACTACTCTTATTGTCTGAGGTACGTTTCATATGAGATGAACATCCACTATGACTCAAGCCCCATTAGCGGGGCAAGGCGTCATGGGATACCGAAAAGCTGAGCACTTAATACTGAGACAGTCCCTGCTGTGGAAAGGAAATGACCCAGAACTACAGCAGGAGATGTGGATGTGACTGTTGCTGGCTATCCAGCATGTAATGTGCCCAGTCCAGGGTGAAGTAA
>NW_008824369.1:1131363-1133200 GCF_000699105.1 Pygoscelis adeliae
TATAATGACAAAATAAACCAGGAAAACTCTGCATTGGAATATCATACAGTAGCTGAATTGGTGGGGTACCCGTTACTGTAAATCTACACTGCACTGTTAGTTCAGACGCAGTAGTAGATGATAGTCTGGTCTTATATTTTGCAGCTCTGCAGATTAATGCTCCCTCATCCTTTAAAATTGAGAGAAATGTGCAGTCATTCCTCTGATAAAATAAGCAGGTGTTATTTCAGCAATATATGTGCGTTCACCCTATTAATGACTCGGGGCATGTTTTTGCAGCTAAATAACTGTAGTGCCCTATTCTAATGTCACAAGGATAGGGAGTAATAGCAATGATAGCATAACGGTTTGGAGGTTAGCATGCACTAACAACTGGAATATGTACCTGGGGTCTGTGGAGGGTTTGTATTCTGGCACGTGTGCCCATGTGTTTGTTCCCTTTTGCTGAGCTAACCAAACGAAGCTGGTGGCTGGTGTGGAATAAACACTACAGTGATGCTTCAGGTGCACAGTCCATATGTATGGAGGTAGTTGGGAGTAGGTCTCCAGGAGTGCCGGCTGCGTGAAGGTCCTGTGAATCCCAGAGGTGGAGACAGCTGCGGTTCAGAGCAGGCTGACACAGGTTGAAAGGGTAGGTCAGAGAGCCGGCTCTGCTGAAACAGAGGTGGCAAGTGCACTGAAAGAAGGGAGGGATCAGACCCCTATAAGAGTGGAGATCATTGTGTGGACTTCTTTAGAGTGAGTGTGATATTACTTGCGTATCTTTGTACTTATATATGAAAACTCTGCAGCAAGTGACTTGAATGCTTCTTCAGTGACTGCCATTTTAACTGGAATTTGTGAAGGTGAACTGCCAAAAGTGTACCGTTTAAACAGTCACAAATCAGGACATCCAGGTTAGATGACAATTCATTGAGTGTTTGGTACAACTAGTCTTTGAGAAAATGGACTAAAATTCACTGATTGTAATAACAGATGTTTGTTCATCAATTCAGAATAGACAGAGCCTGCTGGAGATGGCTCTCTTCATCTTGTTTCCTTTTTATTTTTTCCTTGCCCAAGACTTTAACAACTGAAGTTGGAGAGAGCCTGATTTTCCACAGAAGTCATACGTGTGCAGCTTTAGGTAATTTAATCTCTGAAATACAGATTAGTTTTGTCTTTTGTAGATGGATGGAGTCAAACCAACAAATGCAGCAACACTTTCATAAGTAATAAAGAATTTAGTTCTGATTTTACGCAGTGGTGTGTGAGACGCCAGTGCCTCACACTGGGACAGTGTCTTCCCTTAGAATATAAGGTTTATAAGGAAAAAATGCTCTATTGTCCTAGAAATGACATGCTTGCTGCAAGCTACTTCAAAATTTGTCATATTTAGATAAGAAAGGGTGGTAGAGCTTGATCTGTGTGTTTTTTTTTTTTTTTTTTAATGTAAACTTTGAACACTGTTTTTTCACTGGATTGACAAAAGGCCAAATTCCTCTGTTACCATCAGAATTGTGTAGTCTCATCTGCAGTCAGCAAATTGATGAAATAGGCCAGTTTTACTTTTCTGCTATGGCACAGTTTAGATTTCATAAAGGTGCTGATAGCTCTGCCGTAACACAAAGCCATGCACTCACCCTAGGGCTGTATAGGATACTGTATGCCCATGCAAACTACTGATGGGGTAGTTGTGATGTGGAAATGACCTGCTGTCCTGGTTTCGGCAGGGATAGAGTTAATTTCCTTCCTAGTAGCTGGTACAGTGCTGTGTTTTGGATTTAGGATGAGAACCAAGTTGATAAGGCACCGATGTTTTAGTTGTTGCTAGGTAATGCTTACACTAGCTAAGGAC
>NW_008824369.1:1134149-1139947 GCF_000699105.1 Pygoscelis adeliae
GTGTTTTGGAACTTCACCCCTGAGCAAGTGCAGAATCCTGAAGGGTTAGTAGAATATTTGGACAAAGTATGCTGTCACCCTGGCAACTCCAGAGAGATGCAGGTCATTGCAACGTGCTGGGGCCTGGCCCATGCCTACCGAGCCCTGTTCAACACCATTCAGTACCCTCAAAGGGAAGAGAAGGTCTCTGGATCTGACAGTAAAACGACACGCCCTGCAGCCACCCAAACCTGGGCAACATGCCCTGCGGCCACTCCGACCCCAGCAACATGCTCTGCAGCTACTCAGACCCTGGCAACAGGCCCTGGGGCCACTCAGACCCCAGCGACAGGCACTGTGGCTACTCAGTCCCCGAGCAGCGGCCCAGACCACTGGTGGTATCTCTAGCATCTCCTTCAGACGTGCAGCTTTTGTGCTTGCCTCTCCTTTCCCCCTAAGTCTGGAAATAGACGTAATGAGTGATATCTGCTTTCCAGTATCTTCTATGCTCTTTGTGATGTCTTATGACCCTATCTCTGCAGTTGCTATGATGAGGTTACTCTAACATGACTTGGGCTTTTACAGTAAAACTATTGTTGGTATGTTTAAGAATCTGTATTTACCCTCTCTAAATAGTGATGTCTGCTATACTGAATGCTCCTTTTATTCCAGGAATTCCTTTTGAGAAGATAACAAGAACATCTTCCAGCACCCTGGCCATCTCGTGAGTCATGACTCACAGGCCAGAACTGACTAATGTAATCTGAGCAACGATATGTAATATCCTTGGCTGTCAATTGTTAAGGAAAGAAGCTCAAATAAGGCTGCCAGTGTGATGAGAGAGTTGACAATGTTAAGTGAACTGTGTGCTGCATGTGGTATTAGTGTGAGGATCTTAAATTGCAGAAGAATCATGAAGTACCAAATTTCCATTCTTCTGTACGTATATTAGGGAACATCTGAATTCTTGTGAATGGTGTTCACACTGTGGACAGGCAGTTCACTACTACTTTAAAAAAAATCTAAAAATTGCCTAGTGGAACCAAAGAATAATCATACAACATTATACACAGGCAGAGTTGGGATTTTGTTTTGTGTTCGAACCATGACTGTATCATTAAAGGCAAACTTAATTCATCATCTTTTTCAAATTGAAAGAATTAGCCACACCTGTGTTGTATTCTAATTCCAATTCTTTCTTTATTTTCAATCTGCTGGGGTTTTGACGTGCACAACACATCAGAGAATCCAGTTGATGTGATTTCTGTCACTTTTCTAACATAATACATTGTAAGAAATAACTTAATCTGTTTCTGCATTGTATATAATATGTTGTAAAACATCATTGTCATCCTGCCAGAGTAAATGCTGACACTTACTGTTACAGCATTGCATGTGAGTATGTGAACTCAATAGTATGTACTGGGGTGGGGACAGGGGAGGAAGGACAGAAAAGGTTGTGTGTAGTCAGATGTTGGACAAAGCCCACTAGAGTGAGAGCTGCTATTTTTGGTGTGCCTTTTGGTTTTCTGTAGCCCGCTTGTGTGCGTGCACTGATGAATTAGGAAGGCTTGTGAGCCTTTGGGGATTCTTCTCTAGAGCCTTTGGCTAAGGATTTTTTCCGAGCCCTTTCATTCTGTTCCTATGAGAATGAGATGGTCCACAAAAGCATACTGATTTATAAAGCCTAATAGGTGAATTTTCATTTCTGCTGAAACCACAGGCAAAACCTGCTTGACTTGGATGCAGATAAGCTTATTTTCCTTTTATTTTTCTCTTAAAAGCAGCAGCTGAGTAGACTGATGATGTTAACAGACTAGATGTGAGAGCAGTGGAGGGCAGCAGCAATGTTCTGCATGGTCACGTGCCCTCAGGTTCGTTTTGCAACTCTGTCACTTTGCCCTCTGGGCGAGTAGGACCAGAGTATATAGAAGGGATGGGGGTTGGGTGGGCAGAAGTTGTGCAGTCTTATTGATCAGTAATTTCATTAGTTCTATAGATAGAAACACTGATGGCTTCACGGAGAATCCATTTCCCTTTCTGTGGCTCATAACATAATGGATTTTGGGGAAAGACTTATGGAAATGAGAAGTAATTAGTAGTATTGACAGAGATGCCAACTTTCACAATTTTTTTTCTCCTATTGACTCTGACTTGCTGTTCAGGCTAACCTCCTGATTAATGTTCTGCTTTTTCTGACCATTTATTATTCCTGTAGGCAGGCTGCAGGAATCTGCCTTCTCTGCTGAAGGCAAGGTATATTAAGGAAGCCACAGGAGTATCTTTGAAGCACCAACTGTGCTCTCCATGTTTAAAACGGGTGCATTTGGTTATGTGACACCCCAGAAATATATTTTCTGTCATCCTGTGTGCAGTCAAAGCTGCAGAGGGAATCCATATCTCCTCATAAGTAAAGTGGTGTTGAAAGTCCTGTAGGCTCTTACTTGTCGATGCTAACCTTTGTTCGCTTGGGGAGCTTGAAATGTGCACGAGCAAAGACACATCTGTTGCAAATAAGGAAGTTGATCTCTCCCTTTTTATTTATTTATTTTGATAATACAGCTGTTTAATTATAGGAAGTCTGGGTTGGGGGTAAACTGGACCAATAGAATCATAGAATCATTTAGGTTGGAAAAGACCTTTAAGATCGAGTCCAACCATTAACATAGCACTGCCAAGTCCACCACTAACCATGTCCCTAAGCGCCACGTCTACACGTCTTGTAAATACCTCCAGGGATGATGACTCCACCACTTCCCTGGGCAGCCTGTTCCAGTGCTTGACAACCCTTTCGGTGAAGAAAGTTTTCCTAATATTCAAGTATCTCTCTGGGATAAACTGGCATTACTTTGACTGCACTGGAACTGCTCTGACTTAAAACTTCTGAGAATATAGTCTTTTCTCTCTCTGCCATCACTCTTGCATACTTTAGGAGATCTAGCTGTAATACCAGTTGCTTTGTACAAGCAAATAGTTAGAAGAAACATTTTATTCTCAATCCAGTTCAAATCTTAAAAGGTGATTTCGTGGACTAAAGTTGAAGGCCAAAGTTTTTCTCCCTTGCCTCAGGGCCAGCTTAAAGTTTGTTGAATGATGCTTCTTGAAGCTTGTTTAGGCAACTCCAAAGGCTTTGTTCTGTTTATGCTCTTTCCTGATTTAAGCCACAGATTATTCTGCTTCTCATGATATCTTGGCATATTAAAAATGAAGGTTTTCTATTATTTTCTTTCTTCTGCCTCCAGTGTTTCTCATTGTGGAGGTAGTTTCCCACTTGAATATTTTCAATGGTTCTCATAAGATAATGAGTTGAACAGCCATGTCTTTCACAATCCATCTTGGGAGGAGTAAAGGGGAATTTCTCAGGCATGTGGTTGAATGAATCAGTTCCTTGTTAATTTTTATAAAACTTGCAACTGAACTGAACCCTGATCTACTCCTGCAGTCAGGTCAATATGGACATTGACTGAATCTTTGAAAGCAGTTGATGCTTTTCTCTTGATTCTTTTTTCTTTTAAGCTGGAAGGTTATGAAATAAATTACTCATGTACGTGAGGCTCTAGTGTATGTCTGTAGCCTAAGATCCGTCTGTAGCCTAAGACCCATCTGTCGGTGCCCCTTGTTTTACACAGAGTTGTTATAACCTTCATTGAATCATTTAAGCAGAGCTCTACAGTGTGTGATGATGCTTGGTGTCGTGGTTAGGGTGGCCATGTAAATTGGGGATGTTCATGTAGTTTCAGGCAGCCATGTTGCATACGTGCCAGAGCACTCATGCATGCAAGTCAAAATCTTGAGATGCTGAAAAGGTTAGAAAAGTTCCTTGCATTTTACTTGGGAACACATGAGAGTGCAAAAGTTCTTAAATTACCTTTGTGGATTTTGCTCTTTATTTCTTCCCCCTGTAAAATGCATTTTACCCCCTCTGTAAAAGGGGCTTGGAAAACGCTGGAACCTGTTGGAGATACTGAGGTGGGGAATTACTGTCTGTAAAATACAAAAGAAATAAAAATTATATTGCAACATGTTTATTCTGAAAACATGTCTAATCCCTCTATGCTGCCAGGGAAAATGATTTTTATGGATTCTGAGTGGGGAAAGGGACTATTTGTGTGTGTTAATTTGCTGTGCTAAGACACACTCTTCAGGAAAATATCTTTTTGGAAGACCAGAATTTTATTTCTTACTTTTATTTCTAAGGTGATGAATGAAACAAGGAAATACAATCTGTGATGACCTGTGTTCCCAAGCCAGAGCTGTGCCAGTTGATGCTCACAGAGGTGATGATGATACAGTATTTTTTCAAAGAGGAGAAAGAACACTGCATGCAGAAGACATGTACGCTGCATAAACAGCTGATGCTGAGAATGCAACCAGCACTGTACCTCAGTATGACATGGTACAGCCAAAAAAACAAAATAGACCTTTAGGTATAGTGGTTTTGAACCTTTTTTGGAAATATGTAATCCATAGGTGTTAGGAGCATATTGATGTCACAAACAAATTAGTGCTTCAACTTTAGAAAAATAACTCTCTTTGATTATCGGTGTTAAAGCCAGCTGCCTTTAAATTTGTGTATCCACTATGAGAGATCACTATTGCAAAAAATCTGCCAGCTTATGGTCCATAAGGTAATGCCCTGAACAAGTAGCTTACTAGCCAGGACAGAAAGCCACTGGAATCTTCCAGAGTTTTCTCTAACTCTAGGCTTTAAAGGGCATAAGAAAGGGACATATTCTCCATTTGGTGTGCTTTCCTTGGTGAACTTGAATAGATAGTGTATAATATACCTGCTTTACTAATTATAGTCAAACTGAAATACTTCAGCAGGCCTGTAAATAAGAGACAGATAAGAGGCAAACCACCCTTTTAATGACCTCTATTCAGTGGTGAATACTGTAGGATCAATGTACATCTAAGCTTAGTATAAGAATGCAGCTGCATTGATTCTGGATTACAGCTAAACTGTAAACAGTCTAATTTGGTTGCTTGCTGTTCTTTGGTATTGTGAGCAAACAGCTTTTTAAGGAGATGTTTTCTGAACCTTCGGACCTTCAACACAACACTTTTTTTTTTTTTGCTTTACCTATCCATTTATATGCATGTGTATATATGAAAGGTATAAAGAGTTCCTTACTAGTTATCTGGAATATATATACACTATAAGCACGCTTTTTAGACAGTTTTTTTTTTTTTTTAATTTTTCTACTTTCTGATGGCACTGGGATTGGCTTTTTTTTTTTTTTTTAATTATGAATGTACCTGCATGTACGTGTGCTGACTCCCACTGACTTCAAAGGAATTTAACCAGAATGAAGGAAACTTTCTGGACCAATCCCTTGTTAAGCTCAGTGATCCTTGCAACAGGTCAAAACAAGATGAAATGAAGCACATACTTTTGGATGAATGACTTTGCATTTTGGGTCTCTTTAGAACCTGTACTAAATTCTCTGACTTTAAGCAGCTAAAATCAATGTCCGAAATTTATTTTTCTGCATAAAATATAAAGCAATATGTGCTGGGATGTAAAAGTGGGAATGATGACTTAAATTGCTATTAATTATTGATATTCTTGGTGAATCACAAAATCCTTGACTTATTCTCCTGACAGATTGCTTATGTCTTAGACTGCTTCTTGCTTCTCTCCTGCATGTGCCAACTTGGATAGGAAAAAAACCATTTCAGATCCTAATCAGAGTGCTATGCCAGGAATTTTCAGAAGGGCCTTTTTTCCTGACTGGTTGGGTCCAGAGAAAGGAACAGGACGCTTGTCTGGACTATGGAATAAATATCAACAAGAAAATATGAAAACAGGGGGTTAT
>NW_008824369.1:1139976-1181682 GCF_000699105.1 Pygoscelis adeliae
TTTCCCTAAAGTACCAGGTGACCATAATGAATGAGAGACACTAAGTGACAGAGTGTGCCTTTTAGGTCCTGGTTTGAATAAATACCTCCAAAAGGAAATTCTCCTTCTAAGCAGAACTCCCAGCTGTCATGAGAACAGCCAGCCGGGCTCTGGTCTCCTCTGTCAGAGCAGGCAGGGAGAGTGGCTGGTATAAGTTTGAACCCCCACTGATTTAAGACTCTTCCAGAATCTTGTCATGGATCAAACTAGAGCAGCCTTTAGGCTGCTCAGATCCTGCCAGGGCTAGATGGCTTCTTCCTACACCACACTGTGTTCAAAGAATTTAATCCTTTGTCTATGAAGCCTTAGTGAGAACTTTAAAGCCATGGCCAAAGGCAGAACACTTATTTAATAGTTTTAAAAATTGGCTGAAGAAAGATACCCCTTTTTGTCCGTCCGTGTCCCCCCCCCCGATTGTGTTGCATGGAAAAACCTTTCCTCTGTGCTTAATCTTGATCAACAGCAGGATAGAAAACCCTTAGCAGATGGATTGATGGTGTGAAGGCCAACCACTTTCCAGTGTGGTCTGCCTGTGAGTGAGCAGTGATGGGCAGCAATTTTGGTGATGAAAAGCCTGCTTAAAGCGGCATTGATCTCTATACTATGTGTCCGACCAAACTGTTCTTCAAAAACATCTAATCAGTGTGGGAGGGATTTTTTTAATGACATGTCTCTACCAGATTGCTTCTTGCTCTCAAGAGGTCTTACAGACTGCAGTGTGGTGACCATCACCTTGCTCAAGTTGTTTTCCTGTATTATCTATGTAGCATATATAGGAGCTATGGGTGCCTTCATCACTGAACAGACCCCTCCTTCTGCTTAAACTCTTTCGGTTACTTTCAAATAATTTAGATTGGAAAGGCTAAATTCATCCCTGAATGCCACCCTGGCAGGTGGCATACTGGGAAAATAGGCAGTTCTGGCTCTGTTTGTGTGGAGGTTGATTGTGACTGGAGGTCTCAAAGTGGAGTATCAGCACCACATATAAAGGCTGAATTAGAGCAGCTACACAACCCCATCAGACTCCTGCTTGCTTTGCCATCTGGAGGAACCCTCCCTGCTCCTCCTATCCATTTACTGTAGTGGGAGCCAGGGGAAATCAGAGCTGTGGCTCAGTTATGTGAGGAGTCCCCAAAACTATCCATGAAAAGCAATTTCAGAGGCCTAATTTGACTTACAGGTGATGGTTCATCTTAATGAACATCGTTACTGAAGTCAAACAGATGCCATGATGTTCAGTTTCAATCTGTTGTAGGGTAGCTCCAGGCAGAAGAAGCAACCTTGCTTTGTTTTGTTATTAACACTGTGGTCTGGTTTCTTTGAATGGCTCCTGTGCTCAGGATTGTGAAGCAGAGAGCAGTCAAGTGTGTGCTGCTGCCAGGCTTGCCTAGATTTTGTAATGAAGTCACTGAAGTGCTGTACTAGTGCTGGAGCTGGTGTAACGCAGCATTGGAGCTCACAGTGAGCTCTAGGTGGCTTCTGGAAGGGATGACTTGGAGGCTTCACGGTCCCATGTGACACTCAGCAGTGATGTCAAGCTTTACCAGTAGCAGAGATAGAAGTAGTATACTGTTCATTAAACTGCTACTACCGATTATCTGACAGAGCTGTAAAAGGGTAATAATTCACGTGGGTGTAGTTTTGGTTAAGTAAGAGGGCCTCCCAAGATTGGGACACTGCCTCAAATGGAGTAATGAGTTGTGTTGTAGTTAAAATGATCTTAATTGCAAGCAGTGACATTTAATGCCAACCAGCTGATCCTTCTTCAAGGGGATTCAAAAGCAGGGAAGACAATGTCTCTAAGTATTTTTCTAGGAACAAAGGGCACACTTTCAGTTCTGCTTTCAGTGGCCACACCTAATGATTACCCTGAGGAACCTTGTCTGTCAAAAACATGCCGCTCACTACTGATCTCATTTAGGCTTTAATAAAGCATATGACCCAAAGTCTTTCAATTCAGTTATGCAGATGCAGTACCCTATGCATTTAATTAGGGAGCTTAAAAAGCCACTAGTGTTTAATTGTCTAACCTGCCTTGTCCCCTCTCCCATCTCCCAGCCTTCCTTTTGATGCTGGAACTGTAGTCGCATTGTGGGGAAAGCAGCCAGCTGAGATAATTGAAGGGCGAAGATGGGTGGTCCTCTGTGTGTGTGTGTGTATATATATATAAAATGCAACAGAGGAGGCTGAGCTAATAAGGTTCAACCTACTCTGTGGGTGAGACATGGGAGGTATTTGACAGTGGCACAGGAGAGTTGCAGAGTACTCGAAGAGTTAAAATCATGGAGGAGGATTTTAGTGAAGGATTCTGTGTTGGTTTCTTTCCAGGTCCAGAATACCACCTTTTTCATTGTCTTGGAAAAGATTATTTTAAATTAAAACACAATTTGTTTAAATTTGAATGTGTCAGACTCTTGGAGAGAATCAGTACCCAACACATTAGTCAAAGCAATTGAGACTAGAAACAACTGTCGTGTCGTGAGAAATGGAAAATATGTGATTCTTTTCCAAAAGATAATCAGTAGTAAAAATTTCAGAGCCACTGCCTTGGGATTACCAGCCAAGTAGAGTTTTGAACTGTACTTTTTTCCATATCTCTTGGGGAAAATAAAATTATATGCATTAAGACTGCTATAATAATCCTTTTTTTTTTGACCATTGGAAAATTGTTGCCTGCAGTTTTTCTCTAATTCTTTTTTCTAGTCCAGTTTCAAATGACCCAACTGACAGGTTTCCAAGACTGATTTAATGCCTAAACTGTAGGTATTAAATCTCTCCTTGAAGTTCTGGCTGAGCAGCAGAATTGAGTCACACTTCTCATATATTAAAAATTAAAGACCAGATTTCCCTTACAATTTGCACCTTCAGAATTCCTGTTGAAGTTCTGCCTTCTCCCCCCCCCTTTTTTTTTAATGTGAGACTGGGATTATTAATGGGTTTTGTATCAAGTTAATTATATTTTCATCAAAAACTTTGCCTAAAACATTAAGCCCAATGTCCTCACTCCGATAGAACCCTTAGTTTCAGATGGGCAAGAGTAATGTGGAGCAGCTGGTGATAGCAGCAGCAGCAGCAAGCTGGCAAACATGAAGCAACTCAGATCTAATGAACTGCTCACTTTTTTTTTTTTTTTGTCTTGAATGACAATGCTGCTGAAACATTTTGGTGGTTTTTTTTTTTTTTTAATGGAACTTCTTTTAGTGGAGTTACAGATTTCTGACCAGAGGTGCATGCAAGTGCAACTAGGCAGCTTCAGAAGCGGTCTTCTAGCTATTGCTGAGGTGCTGGAAAAAAACTTTTCTTTTTAACTCTGACTGGTTCTTCCTATAAAGCAGATTATGAAGCTGTGCTACATGGGGGAAAAATATCTGTATGATGCAAGGAATGTTGAAAAGGGCAAACACTCACAAGATAAGCAGACAAGTAAACTCTAGCCATGCCAAATATAAAATCCCCTCTGTTTTCTTTTTTAAAGCCTAAAACAACAGAGAGGTTACGTTCAGCAGAAAAATAATAGTACTGTCTCCCAGGAGATACAGAGTTGTGACAGCTAAAATGAGCACGATTTCATTCCCATGATGTGACTGGCACTTCTGAGGTACAGTTCCTCTCTGCCATAGGATGATCAAAATATGATAAAGTACATGGTCAAAGCCAGTAAATCCTACTGCCTTTCATCCATATAATGATCCTTGCTAGTAGAAATGAAAAACAGAGGAGGCAGGAGATATTCCGCACTATGCCTGAAAGTGCTCAAAGACTTCTTGCCTCCTGAGAGAGTCTCACCTCCTGCAGCTGCTGTGTTGTGCTGACTTTCATAGTGGGGTTTGGAACTGACTCAAAATTTATTCCCATTATGGGAGGCTTTCTGTCAATTCAAGATCCCTGCTTGTTGCCAGCCACTGCAGTAAAATGAACGGTAGTCCATAGGTGTAGAAAACCCACTGTATTCTTGAATTTTTCATTCAATTATTTAATTGTATGGTTTTAATGATTTCACACACAAGAACTTCTGGCACTTGCAACCTTAGATTTTAGAAAATCGCATAGGAGCTGAACATTAGAGGCTTTGATATTTTATATTTTTCATGATGGGATCTTTTTCCTGCAGTTGAAATGTATTTTTGATTCAGTATCATATGCATGTGTAATGTAGGAATTACGATTTCCACGAGTGTTGAGATGGGCCCATTTTAATATAAAATGCAAAATCCAAAGTGATGAAGTTTTTATTTTAAACTTTGGCATTACTTGTTTGGAAGAACGTAATTCTCAGAGATGGTATTTTCACTTTCAATAATAAAATCATGTTATTTTGGACCCTAAAGATATGGGAAGTAAGTTGCCCATCTTTGACACGGACAGCTACAGAGCACAGCACGGTCACAAACCACAATGGAGTAAGCGCACAATTATCTCCACAGCCCTTGCCAGCATTGAAAGGATAGAGAACTGGGGGTGATGCACCTTGAGAGTTGGTTATTTGGAAATTCCTTTGAGATTCTCTGTTTACAAATCAAAAACTGTATTAGTCTTTGCTTGCGAGAGAGCTAGAGAACCTTCCCTGTGATTAAACAGACCCCAGTTCCAGGGAACTGCAGAAGTAGCCATTTAGTAACCAAGGGGGGGTGGGGGAGGAAAGGTAGCATGAATGTTTTAACCATATAAATGCTCTTCATCCAAGAGGGTCAAAGGGACTTGTAAAACACAGGGCATGTGGAAGAGGAGAACTTCTAGCCAGCAGGTTATTGTATGCACCTGGACAAAACATGAGGGGAGGGACAGAGGACACGGGCATACTTAATTAGACTCAAGGTGCCAAAAACTATACAGAAAAGACAAAGGAAAACCAAGGGCATAATCACAACTTTCCAGATAGTATTAAGTATTAGAAGCTTAGTAAGCAGACAGATACCAGGATGGAAAACCACTCCAGGTATCAATCTCTGGTTTTAAACTCTCTCAATTTGTGGACCTCCCAGTATTTTCAGGGAGGGTGCAGACCAAATTTAAACTGACTGGAGAATTGCTTCTGTTAATTATCTTTTCTGGAGCACATTAGAAGTAATTTGCAGATACCCAGTGGCCTGCAGACTGACAGGCCCACCAGCTCCGGAAACTTGGTAACTGCTGTGAACTCTGGAGTAGATGAGCTATCAGAACTGGAGAAAATCTTGACTGAAGTGCAAGAAGCTGGAGGTACTTGTCCTCTTCAAAGTACAGCCGAACTGTGCAGTTCTCCTTTCCCCTCAAGGACAGAAAATACAATCATATGGAAAATGGATGCTCTTTTACAGCTGCTGCACCTGGTTAGCCTCTGCTGTACAAAGGCCAGAGCAATAACAGTGAGCAAAAGGCCAGGAATCAAATGGCTTGTTATATTTTTCTCCTCCATGTCTCATCAATCAACATACTAGGGGTCTAGATTTATGACATTGCCTACACTCGAGCCTTCTCAAAATTCAGGGTTGGTTGGATGGAGCAGAGAGGATGAGATACTGATCTCTGACACTTCTGAAGTAATTCTGTTGAAGGAAATATATCTGCCTACAGGATCAGAGTGCAGCTGCATCAGGTGCTCTGGAAATAAGCATCCTGTGCTGGCCAGTTGCTAGTGAGCAGGATTACTGTATCCTAAATCAGCCTCACAAATCTGCCTCTGGCAAAGACAGATTCATAAGTGAGATCAGAATTGGGGCAACATGTTTGGAAATGCATTGGTATTTCATGCTTTATGGATAACCTGTACCCATTAGCCTATTGAAGGAAAAAAAGGTGTGTGCTGTATTTTTGCTTTGAAAACAGTCTAAATAGAGGAAAGTACTCCAGAAGCAAACAGAAAAAGCTCATGCTGCATTATGCTGAGTTTCCCCCGACTTTACTGCCTTTATTCTGCTGCAGCTACAGAAAACTCATTTAAACTATGAAACTTCTTTGGCGTGGATTCTTTATATTGATGAAACAGAGCTGACTTTCTCTGGAGAGCCAGAATGTTATTAAAGCACTTAACCTAGCACTGCTGTGGCTATCAATTATACCCTTCATTTACACTATACAAGGCTGATGGCTTATTTGAAGTTCAGGAGGTTTTTTAATGAGATGTTAATTGAGTACACCTGCAGTTGGCTAAAATTTTCATGGACAATTAAATGTGGTCTTTTCCCTTCCTAAATTCTTTGTTTTTCCCAGGTTCCTATACTGTATTTCAGTAAATGTGTTCAGTGTAGAAGTATGGACTTTTAATATACACCAACTAGAGCAATAATCAATGCTTGTGATTTATGACTAGCACTTGAAGCTTATTGTCTAAGTCACCATGACTTTTCTATTTGCATGAACTAGAAGGCTAAAACTCTGTGCCTTGTAATTTGATTAAGCTGGAAACCATTTGCACTCAAGCCCAAATGGCCTTGCAAGTAAAGATCCAAATCTTGGAAAGCCCCCTTGGTCTCTCAGCATCCTGAAGTAACTTTTGTGTTCCTTTCTACTTCCTTCCAAGGGGACTTGGTAACAAAGCCCTCTCCAGATATGTGGTGAAAGTCAGGTCATGCTAAGAGTACGGGAGATTTCTTGTTGTTTTTGTTTTTTCTAAGTAGGCCTAAGTAAAATCCACTTTGTGGCTGGTAAGTGTGTTTCAGAATGGTTGCTTTTGGTTGTTGTCTGGTAGATCTGATGTGTGGAGCTTACAGTAGTGCCTGGGTGGACGCTGGGGTGGAATGGAATTGTCAAAATGTAAAAACACTTTTCCTACTATTCTTCTACCGCTGCTTCCAACTTTGTTAAAACTACATAAACTTATCAAAACAGCAGATAAAAATAGAATTTGCTGTGCAGTGGTTTGTGTCACGGGTTTAGAGCATAAGCATTTGGCTCTGGCTCTCCTGGATAAACTTTATGACAGTGCTATAGCCTTATGTCTCAGCAACCAGCAGAGTTCTTGTACAAATAAAAAACCTGCCTTCAATCCACATGAAATTTTTGTTTCTGGACTTCCTCTGCAGTTCTGCAGTTCAGCATATCTGACCTAGTTTGCAATAAATAAAAGGGCAAACTTAGGACAGAGTGTCTGCTGATAGGAGGAATTTGGGAGTCAAGAGAATTGATCTACCAGACCAAAACCAAAGCACCACTTTATAAAATACCAGCTTTGCACAGACATTTTCATGCTAAACAGCAACAACAAGAAAAGTTGTTTATAAGTATTTCAGAGTTGCATGAAGGAACTTTGAAGGATGCTTAAGCCTGCAAGGGTACATGCACCTACAGACTATTCATGTTCCACTCTCATTACCAACTCGGGTGGAAAAAGTTTAGAAATGTTACTGGCTTTAACATCATTGCCTGATAGCGCCATCAGTTTTCCAGGTCTAAGTGTTAATTGACCATATTCAGTGCAAAGAATTATTAGCAATGTACCTATTAGCTTCATATTAAGAATATGTATGTACAGAATTACAGAACAGTTGAGGTTGGAAGGGACCTCTAGAGGTCATCTGGTCCAACCCCCTGTTCAAGGAGGGCCATATGTTGCAGCAGTTGACCATAGTGATATTCCACATTTGAAAGCTGAAGTCTAAATTGCTTTAAAGATACCATTATGGAGACAACCACATGGTTATAACAACTACTTACTGTCTGAGAGCCCATGGAACCAAGTGCTGAAACATTTGTTTATTTGGTTAATGAGTACCTGTACAGTAAGTCTTATTGCTGATCAAGGCCATGTGTGTTGCTTGCAGATAAGGTCTTGCTGTCAGTCACTGATACGCTTCAGAAAAACTAGAGCTGCAGACCAGACTCTCACCCTTCTTGTCTCTAAAAAGCTATCAGTTTCTACAGGTTTTTATTAGAATATCATATTTCAGAAAAATATCTGCTCATTATTAGAGAGCAACAAGAAATAGAATGCAATTTAGTAAGGCCAAGAACACGTCAGAGTATGGGGAGGACAGGACTAGGACCACAAAGTAATGAAGGCTGGGTGAAACTAAAGACATTCAAATAATGACGAAACTACAATTGAACAGAGAGGGCTAATTAAGCACTAGATCATATAGCTATAGTGAGTGATTCACCATCCCTTGAAGTCTTTAAATTGAGACTGGATGTTTTTTGGGTGGGTGGTGAGTGGGGAGAAATATGACTTAGTCAACACTAAAAGATTCTTACCCGGAAAAGTATTCAGTAGACATCACAGATAAATAAAACCACGTCAGCATATGTGTTAAGTATGTGCTTAATTACTTCTGATTTTGGCTTCAAAGCATTGTCATGACCAGCATTATTTTCCTGAATCAAGTTATGTTTGTTGGTCAAATAGGTTGCCTCTGCAGTATTCCAGCATGAGATTTTAGTAGTTGTCATAAAAGGGGTCAGGCAGAGTTGTTGGTCGTAGCAATTCTTGCTAACCTCAAACTATAGTAATCAACACTGAGAGGTTCTGGCACTTTGTAGTGAATAATCTGTAGCAAGGGAATAGCATTTGGTAAAGCAAAGGTCAAGCGATCTAGAAAGGGAAAAGGAGACTTTTTAAAATTATTTTTATAAATCCCCTGGTTTTGCGTAACGGATGAGCTTGTTTTACATACATACCACTTTATACTGAGGACTCTGAGATCACTTCAGTAAATGTGATATTTCAAACACAAATGTGTATGGGGAAATAAAAAGTTTGTAATGGCGTTGAGTGAGCTGTATGAGAGAGAACTGGAAATAAAGCTGAACAGCAGGTTTTGGTCAACATCATTGGACTTTATGACTTGAAGTTGCAAACATTCAGAGGAGAAACATGTCATAATGGAAAAACAATAAACATTTAAACATTAAACACTATAGTAGTCTGGTAAGTACCTTTCCTCAGCTTGAAGAAGGCTGAACCCATATAATTTCCCTCTGCAGGTAGATGTCTTTGCTATCATCCTGTGGGATAGCTAAAGCAAGGAGGAGAGAGGGACATTGACAGAGCTCTTTTCCCGAATGATACTATTTTCCTTTGTATAAAGCAATTGAGTATTTACTGAGCTGGAAAGCAGAGGGCAGTGAGTTTCTAATTAGGCACTTAGGCTGCTTAGCTGGGAGATGGGACAGTTTGTTGTGATGAATCCTCACCTTGCTGGTGCCAAGGTCCAGGTGGTCTCAGCAAAATAGGGATATCCATCTGCTTCCCAGGTTAATGTTTTGGCTACTGAGAACTGGGTGACACAGGAAGGGCACTGCTGGTTGTGCTTTGTCAGCCCTTTGTTTACATTAAGATTTTTCATTTGAGAAAGAAAAATTTTTTGAGCCATGCAAACCTGAATATTTTGTTTAATGTTTGGTATGGATGGCAACTGAAATTTCAATAATTTGTGGAGTCCTGTTTTCTGTATCATTAACTCTGGTGAGTGAGTGTGAAAACTTGAGTGTGGAAAAAGGGAGGGGGAAAAAAGATCTGATCACAGATAATTTACTACTTTACCTTTTGTTTTAAGCAAGTAATTTTTGACCTGTAATCCATGGACCTTCTGGGTTTTTTCTATTGCTTCAAAGAGGTTCAGGAAAAGCAAGCTTATATGCAGAGTCTACAGATGTGAATGTTCCACACTCTCACTGGAACATTTTTTAGGGTCCATAAATCAAAAGATTGAAAATCCCTTCTCTAAACATACTAAGCATATAGCAGTTTTCCACAAGAAAAGACTGAAGTGATTTGTTACAATGCAAACTAATTTTAGCACCAAATTCTCCAGTGTATTTGCTGCAGGTTCCTTGTGCCCCCAGAGCAGCAAGTTTGCAGAGCAGAAATGTACACACAGCTCTAAAGCAGAGTTTGCTCATTTATATTCACAAACCTCTAAAACCACAGTGCATAACTTGATTGGTCTTCAGTCAGTGCTGCGCCTCAGTGGTGTGTAGGCCAGAAAGCTCAGAGCCTGCCAGGAGAGAGCATTTCAAGCTCTGGCAGGAATTATCCACTAATAAACTGAAGGAAGGCTTTGAAAAGTCTCCAAAGAGGCAGGTGTTCAAACTAAAACATTTGCACCCTTTTCACCTGAATGACTGCTTAACCTGAAGTCTTATCAATATACGAACATGGGGCTGAATTCTGCTCTGGTACAGCGATGTGACTCTATTACAGTGATCCTGATGTGTATGAGTAGATGCCAAGATCAAATAAAGAGAATGATTTTTTTTTTTAAATTTTTTAATTTTTTTTTTATCTCTAGAGGGAACTAATTGCATGTCTGTTGATGAGAAAAGTGCACTTAAAATTAATTAAAGAATGTTTAACAAATTCTATGAAGTTGCAGAAAAGTTCAAAATTGCATAGAAAAAAAATTCTCCCAAATATATTCAAGAGGCTTTTTTGAGAAGGGGCACCTAAATGAAAAAAAAAACCAAACCAAACACCACCATATACATGGAAAACATTTGTTTTGTGGCTCTTGAAGGCATGCTAGTACAGCCAGTATGATCAACTGTAAGTGAAATGACCTGCACCAAGCAGATCCTTTTCAGCTGTCTTTGCAAAATAGAAAAGGATGAATGCATGCTCCCTTTGGGGCCTGATCTGAAGTATGCAGAAGTAAATGGGAAGATTTCCCTAAATCCAGTGGCCTTTAGAGTGTGTCCTTTAAGGTCGATGGTTCTATGATTTGGGAAGTATTCTCACGGTTCACGTGGCCAAAGCCGTGCATAGTGTCTTCTGGCTCTGTTCTTGCCAATAGCAAGATTCCCACGGATTTTAGCTAAGCTATGATTATATTCTTTGTGTGTAGTGAATAGCTTATTACAAATTATAGCAATCACTGACAATTAGAAGGTGACATTTCTCTTGTCTGTCAACTTTAAACAATTTGCAATTTTTTTCTTTAAAGTACATTGAGTGTTGCCTAGATCCTACTGCTCATACTCTGTTTTTCCCATTCCTGTTCTGTTGATGGTCAGTATTGTCCTCTACCCTGCAGTCAGTGAAGTCTGTCATGTTAGAAGCAAGCTAACTGCTAGAACCAGTAAAAAATATTGTTGATTCATATGTAATATGGAAGAATGACCCTCCTGACAAAGACTTTTTTATTTGTTTCTTTTTGTGGGCTTGGACCAGCCTCCAAGATATTCAAATTGTTTGAGTTCCTTTCTTTCACTTCATTTCTAGCTATGAATGTGACAGAACAAGTCATCACAAGGATGCTTCTCTTTATTCCCCACCATTCTCTTAGTTTTACTAAATTCAGTATGTTGCAGAGTGAAGAGAGGAAAAATTGAAATCACAACTCTGCAGAAATTTCACCAAAGGTGGAGAACAACTTAACAACTCAGAGTAGGTTCAGTGGAGAATGTTTGTGCCCTTTAATTGGAGCAACACCATTATCTTAATGTAGCCATTCTTCTAAATTAACTTTAAATAGCATTTGTATTAATGATGATCATTATGTATTAATGAGAAATCATTTGTTCCTTCAGTGTTTCCTACTTGTGTCATGATTTCCATAGCTGCCAAAATGTGCTTGGTGGTGGTGATTACCACTGAAAAAATAAATAAATCATCTTCGTAAGAACAGATCACTTCTTTAAAATGACACAAATGATAAAAGAAGAAATAGATCTTACTCATTTGCTTGATTGTAATCAATATCATTGCATATTGAGATCTAAATGTTTTGTGCCATGTCAGTCTTTATTTCACATGGAAGAGTCTATTTCATGTTGTCTTGATCCATCACTCTCACTCTAAGGGGCATGGTTAACAACAGGAAAACAACAGCAGAGACATGAGCCTCTATTGTTATGTTGTTAACTGCTTCTAAACAAAACTTTCATGGCACTGAATACAAAAACATGCCAAGATGACTTAGCCTTAGAGCTATTTGGCTTCAACTCCAGACAAGCATTTGCTGGTGTCATAAAAACCAAAAGGAGGATTTGAAATGTGCCCAGGCTTTTCCTAAGCGATACTACCTGAGCTAGATGTTTGGAGAAAGGATGTTCAAAGCCAGCCAGTATGGATTTGATCCAAAGGAAGCTAACCTTAAAAAAAAACCAAAACCAAACCAAAAAAAAACAACCACCAAAAAACTCCTGCTAGCTCCATTCAGCTTTGACTGAGACCCAGGAAAAGATTATGAAAGCTTCATTTTCAATTTCTTCTGAATGCAAAACCAGATCTGCTGATTAGAGGTTGGAATGATTTTGGAAGAAAAGAGATGATCTTCATTTACTGATTAGTTCCGTGACCTTGTACACTGCTAAGGTCAAGCCTGTCATCTGAAATTATTTATTAAAAGGTAGAAATATATCTGTGAAATCCTTGAAGGTAGCTGCTTTCAGAAATCAGAAGGGTGATGAAACTTTTTTTTCCTCGCAGTGTTCCCCGGATGGCTTAAATATATACAGCATAAGAACATTGTGTACGGTGGGATCAGATCCTTGTCACTGGCAGCAGCCTTGGATGGGACAGCAATTTAGCTCTTATAGATAATGTATAGTAGCAAAATATCAGTAGGAGGTCTTGTACTTTTCTAAGCGGCTCAATTTTCCAGACGCTTCAAACCTCTGCTGAAATACTCTGGAGAATAATTTTTGCAGCCAGGGCTTCAGCACTTCTTTTTTCCTCCTCCTGGGAACAGTTTCATCATATAAAAATGGGTTGCTTCAAGGTTGTTTTTCATTTTCCAGATGGGTTAATATTCAGAAAGGCTTTTTCTTTTTTCTTTTTTTTTGTGTATTACTATTGAGGTCCTAAGACAGGTAACTATGGCTGAGACTTTGAAAGGCATTTAGGGATATGAGAGCATGTTAGCTTTAAACCTTCCCATTAACTGTCTTGCTGTCTTGCAAATCTCAGCCATTAACTGTGCTGTATAACGTTGCCTATATTCATACAGCCCAAATCCCCTTGGTATGAACTGGCGTTGCTCTACAGGCATCAGTGAAGTTTACAATCTACACCACGTGTGTCATCTTGTTTAAAATTGTTCCTTTAAGAGTTTTCTAGACACTGTGCCCAAGCTATATAATCAGATTAATTTCTGAAAAAGAAACAAGGGATTCCTTTCATCCCGCTCCAGACCTCTTTCTGATTTTTCTCTTACCTAGGTATGTCCGAGTGACCTAGCGTATATGAAAAACTAGCTACTCTCTGAAGACCTCCAGGTGTTGAGATCAGGAGGTAGCCTGGACTGTCCTATAGTGCACTTTAGCTTCCATCCCGCAGATTGAAAGGTCAAGTTTTTTTATGATATGGAAAGAAACAGGCAAAACAAACACAGCAAGGTCAGGGAAATGAAAATCCAGCCTATTTGTGTAAGAGCAACAATTCTTGTACCTACTGGGAGAATTTGCTGAAAGCGGTGCTCTTTCCAGCCATGCTGAGTTTATATTATAGTGGTCATAAAAGATTTGTTCCCCTCCCCTCAACTTGAAAAGTGGTTTAACTTGACTTAAGGCATTAACCTTTTTTTTTTCTTTTGAAAATTTCTGAGCCTGTATGGCAGCTGCTTTTTCTAGTCTTAGCTATTAAAAATGTATCATTTTTATTGGTTGCATGGCAACAGAGAATCCCTTTGTTCTGTTTTGTTTAAACAGATGCTGAGAACTCTGCCTGTCATAATAAGTAAAAGCATTACCCTCGGGCTTCCTTTAAAACTGCAAAAGAGGGAGAGTATGGGACTTGAATTAATGTTACTTCCAAAAGTAAAACTTTTGGTTGTCGCAAGCAACAGACCTATAATCTACTTAAATAGTTATGCTTAAAATGTACTTTGATGCCATAACCTAGTTTGCTTTGGCAGGCTTGCCTGGGAGGTTAACTCACATAGACCAGAACTGGGATTTCCAAGTCAAAGGCCATAGCTCCTCTGACCAGAATAAAGGAATTGTTCTGCAGAGAAGCAGTAAATTGAGACCAAAAATCTTTTGGAAATCTGAAGCGTTTTTCATTAACTTTAATAGGCCATAATTGCACTGATGTTTAATGAGCCTGTTGGATAGCGTAAATTGTTAAGTGGCATGATGAGGCCACAGTTTTGATTTTGATTTCTCTTGGATTGATATAATTTCACTGATGCCTGGGAAGTTTCTCCTGAATTCTTTCAGCTGCAGTAAGATAAGAAGCAGGCTGTAGGAGTTTCACAAAGAGCCAGCATGAATGCTTCAGTGGCCAGTATTACCTGTTATAAAATGGATGATGGTGTCACTGCATCAGAGGTTTCCTGACAAATGTGAGTGGAGTGCAGCCATCGAGACAAAAGGAAGAGACTTGCAGTGTATCTGTCACAATAGAGCTGTTATAAACACTTAAGAAGTTCATTTTGCCACCTTTGAACATTACCATGAGGAATAAACCTCAGCACTTTCTTTCTGTTTTTTCTTTTTTTTTTTAAATAAAATGAACACCGACATGGTGCTGCCAGGTGTCTGGGTTTTCTAAAGAAGATAAATGAACCTGCAGAGAGTTATTTAGACTTTACTGTTGCCCTATATGATGTATAGACTTGGAAGCCTATGAAGCATGAGGGAAGTGACTACAACATATGCATGTTAGTCACAGACCCAAATTAGACTCTAACAACTCTCCCATGGGATATTTTTGGGAGGACTGGGTTGCTTGGATATTAGCATGTCTCAAATAAAAATTCTCTCTCGCCACTTCTATGAGGCCACAGGATTTCATTCCTGGATTTGAACTGGAGCTTCAAAGAGGGGGGCTTTTTTCTAGTTTATCTTGAGAGCAACATTGTAAGAAGATTTGGTAGATGAGAAAAATCTCACCTGCTCTGGTGTTTACTCTAGACTCTGAGGAGTTTCTATGGCAAATGGAGGAAATGAAATGGGTCATGAGAAAGCTGGTTTTCAGTCCTCTGAATCACTGACAGGCATGGCACAAATAGGGAAAACATGGGTAACTTCTCAACTATCTAGTTAACAGCTCCTCAGGGAGGAGCAAGGTGTTCTGAACAGTCTCTGAGGCATGAAGGGAGTAGGTAAGGATGGTTCTCAGTGTATTTTTAAAGCTGCACAGAGATCCTTGAACTCAGGCTTATTGGTAAGATGTCTGTACACTCTCTATGGCTTAAACCTTGATCCTTTTCAATGTGAGGATGAAAGTATGGATGAGATAAGACAAGGGCTTTTTCATCCTTCAGAAATGTAATATTTGTTTTTCAAATGTAGCTTTTACTAATCAACTGTTCAGTTAGTACTGTCCATGCAGTACTAATACCGCTTAACACTGAATCTAATTTGAAACTTGTCTTTCTGCTTCCATATACTTTATTTACCATTGAGGAATGATGACACCACTTCCATTTTTTTATAAGTAATAAGAAATCCTGCTGTGACTCATTAATACTTTCTGGCTTGGGCCTAAGGAATAATGTCTGTGTCTTGTAACAGCTCCTACCTGGGTCTTTTACTGGCACACAGATTTCATTCTCTCGTAGCTTGTGAAATGCTCTGCTTAAGCAATTAGTTGCCTTTTTGATTATCTATTCTGTTGTCTAGAGCCACTGGTTTAAGCTCCATTTTGAAATGAGAAATTGAGTAGCAAATTTCACGGTAACTTTCCTAGCTTGTGTTTACACTATGTGTAAGGAGATTGGGAAAACGCTCTGCTTTGCAGTATCAGCTACTTGCATAAGTGTTTTTGCTGGGTGAAGGTAGCATAGTCCCAGCAGTTGATCTTGATCTTGCATACAGGAGCACAAATCTGGAATGATTTTGTGAGCATTAGAGGAGTCATTTTGGGTTTGCATGGGCATAAGTGAGATTATTGTCTGACTGCTGAAGGGCTTTGCAGAGGAAAATCTGCTGTTCTCATTCTGGTGGGAACATAGATGAGCATAGAAGTCTGGTTTCTTTTTTGCCCTGCTTTCTACCTCAGGCGTCCTCAGCTGCTGCAAGTGGAAGTTATGCTGGAGGGAAGCTTTATTCAATTATTCTAAGTGTAATTTTAAAAGCACACATTTTATTGTCCATTCAGTTCAAAAAAGTGCGACAATTTGTCCTAAGGAGACAGTTCACATGTCAGTCTTGACTCTTCTTTGTATGCCCCTAATGTTATTGTATCATCTAATTTGCTAGATTTTATTGTCTTTCTCTGTGCTGTGGCACTTCTAATAAGTTGCTTTCTAATTCTAAGCCATATCTCTGAAGCCTCCATGAATTCAGACTGGCTCAAACACCATCTGCCTCTCTGTTCCTCTGTCATACCAGCAGGGATTTTGGGGTCTCAGTCTCAAACTGAGTCCATGCCTCTCGCCTGACTAATGTTCTGGAACAAATAATATAGGAACCCCCATGTCACAGCCATGAAATTGTCTGAAGACATCAGGTAAATAAAAAAGAGCTGATTTATTCTGATGTGAAGGCATTGTTATTTAAGTCATACAGGGGAATGAACACTAAGTAAAGAATGCTATCTGACATCAGCAATTATTTTATTGATGCCTCCGCATCTCAATCAAATGCAACTCTTTCTTGACAGGTAGTATTTAGCGATGATGGAAAAATGGTAGCTTTGAGAGGAGGGGAGGTGAGGGTCTCCAGTGAATGGTGGAATATTTCCATTAGCATCAGATTTTTATGGATACAGTTTTAGTTGCAAAACTGAGTTAACTCCACCTGGGGAGCTGCATGAGTTTATTCTAGAAGATGAGTTCTTAGTTGATGCAATCTCAGGTATTGATCAAATCCTCAGAAAATTGGTACAGTTCTAAATTAATAGAGTTGGATCTATTGACATGATCTTCTGAGGAATAAACATAAAACCAACCCAAAATTAAAGAAGTGCCAACAAGTCTGTGCTGTGATCAAAGATGTTTCATTTTTATGGTATAACTTTTGGAAGTGTTACTGTTTAAAGCAGAGGTTGCTGGGAATAGTTGCTTTGTCATATTTGAAGATCCAAATATCAGTCTTACTTGGGCCGTGGCAAATGGAGTTCATGTTTGCAAGACCTGTATTCATATTTACTTGTCTGCTTAAACATCTGTTAATCATCTACTCAAAAGAGGCATTTCTATGGTCACTAGAAGACAAGACAACCTAACTTTCAATATGAGCTGAAGTCAGACAAGAGTAGAATGTATGCTGATGAAATAAGCTATTATAGTCCAAAAGCATATATAGTCCAAAAGAAACTAATGCTCAAAACTCAGTGGACCCAATTCTTTGGCACCTGAAACATGAAGAAAAGAGTAAAATGGACTGAAATCTTTTTTATGTAATGGTGTCTCACATTAAGAGAGCATGCCTTGACCAGTAAAACTACAATGGTGAGAAAATATCAATAGAATAAAGGCAGATTAATTGTACCTTTACAGTTATCTCCTCCTTTATACTGTTATTCAAACTGCACTGTGCCATGAAAACAAAGAGGAACCTAGTGTGCACATGCAGTTTGCAACTGTAAATAAGAAGGTATCATAAATGAAGCTTCTAGTTACACAACAATAGTAGTTGTAGACTGCAGATCACATCAGATATCTAGCTTGCAAATTATAGATACAGGCAGGAAAAATGGCTGTGTGAGAATAGGTTTCTCAGTTACTACTTCCCAGTTCCTGCTGTACTCAAAATTTTATTGTGTTGTGCACACAATGTAAGAAAGCTATTACTCGGCCATACACCAAATGTGGGCTCTGAGTCAACTAGAGCCTTGGAGGTACAGGCTTGGAGGTCACCAGTTGGCCTCTTGCTCTGAAATCACCATGGCAGTGGCTGCTCAAGTCATCAGGTTCTCCAGAACCCTTCAGTATGAAAAGTGTTAATTTCAAAAAACAGTCTTTGATAAGTAAGCAAGAAAAGCTCAAATCTTCTATTCATGCATTTATCCAGCTGAGATATGAAAAGAAGTCTGGAAAACTCAGTGGTAACTAGAGAAAGAAGCTGAGAAAGGCTAGTAACTTTCTGCTTGGGTCCCCACTATTTACTGTCCTTGTGCTTTCTCACTGGAAGGTCTCACAGCACTAGTCCATAAAGACATTTTTTTTAGATGGAGAAGTATAAAGAAAAGGGGGGATGTTGTTCAAGGTATCCCATGACATGGAGGACAGAAGGACATCCTCTTGTGTGTTAGCCTGGTGCTAACTCTGACTCATGACTCTGTGTTTACTTTTGAAAGTAGGAACAGACCAACCTTGCCAGATTAGGCAGCTGGGTATGCCAGGAATATATGAATATCTGCTGAATTAGAGAGGAAATAAACTCTGTTTAGATGATGTGAAAACTCTTTTGGTTTCATAACGCGTCTGTGATGGAGAATCAACAATGGGCCAACAGCAAGGAGATGTCTCCTAGAAAATCCATTTATCCTGCTTATAAATAGGTGTAGAAAGTCTTCCCTTGGTAATGTAAACTTTCAAAGAAACCTTTTTCCAACAATGACAGATACCTCTGGGGCTGCTGTTGTTGCTGGTGGCTGTTAACACTCATAAATCAAAGCAGAAAGATTTGAGTTATTCTCAGCAATACATCTAATTAGTGAGTTAACGAGAGGGGGTTGTTTTGTTTTCACTTGTGATCTATGGTGCAGGTCAGTTTTATGATGGTACAAATCAGTTTAGAAAGTGTCTGTCCTTACGAAGGTTTTCCTTAGCAAATGAGTTGTTGTGAAAGACTGCTTTATACCTGCTGTTGAAATAAATAATTCTAAATGGGAATTTGATCCTCATATCATACATTAGATGTTATCTTGGCAATGAATGTAGGATGGTACGCATAAATGGCAACATTTCATTGTAAAAATCTCTTATCCCAGCACTGAACTTTTTTAGCAAACACCAAATATCATCGAATTCAGGATTATTTTTTTTAATGTTGGAAGTACTTGTGTTTCTATTTCCTTCAAGTATTATAATGTCCCCACAGTGATTTAATATGCTGTATGTGTATGAAGGCATTAATTCAAAGATTCCTGTAATACTGTAGTAGTAAATACTGGTCACTATTAGTCTTCCTATCTTATCCAGCATTCCTGTAGACAGAAACAACTCATAAAATGGCTTACACCTATATGCACATGGCAATAAATGTGTATGTGACTTCTATTAATGCTAGCAGTTGTAACAATACGATGTTTGTCAATGTAATGAATGGCAGAATAGATCCTCACTAAGAATTAGTTATGTCTTAAAACTTTTTTGCTACTTTGTTTGGATCCAGTATGTGTATGTAGCCTCATCCCATTTTTGGTAACACACCCAGCAAGCATATTGGTAAATAATAACACCAGAACATATTTTGAGGGCTTACTGAGTTGGGTTGGTTTTTTTGTTTTTTTTTTGTTTGTTTGTTGTTTTCTTTTTTCTGTTTTAAAATTTGATAGCTCTTCTTTGAACTTTCCCAAACACACATTTCTTGATATGTGGATACCAAAACCAGAAGTATTCTGGGGTAGTTATGGCAGTGCCAGACACAAAGGTGATATAACTACTCCTCCCTGGTCTTGTATTTTTTACCTCCAAAGAACACATCAGTGGTGTGTTTGGGTTTTTTTTGGTCAATGTTGCACGGGGGGGTCATATTGCACCATAGCCTCTACAGGGCACATCCCCCTAGAAGAGACTCCTTCCTCTGTCAGTGTGGACTTTGTTTCTCCTTACTGTGTGTGCAAAATTAAACGCGTTCTTTTTGAAATAGCATGTTGTTTGTGCTCAGTTTACCAGGGAATACAGAAAGCTCCCTATATGGAATTCCTTCTTTTCCTCTTACTACTCTTTCTTTGTAAAAATCATTCCTAATAACCTTTAGAGACAGTCTTCATTAATATGACTGAGAAAAATATTTAACAGCAGAGGAAAAAACAGCTATTGGACAGTACCATAAGAAAAGTAATTATTTGAAGGTAGTTTTCTGCTTAGTTTCAGGTCTGCTAAGTAGCTGGGGTTTTAACCATTTAATATGAGCTGTGCTGACTTACATATTTTCTAGTATTTTAATCAAAACTTCACATAAGATGAAAGCTTTACAGCAGACTGTGCATACTACATAAACACTGTTGTCTGCATCAGCTAACCTTAGAAAGGTGGTTATTTTGAGCTCTGTTTTCCATAAACCCACGCACATTAATTACGCTGCTATTGCTGAAACCTTTTTCACGCTATTCCTGAAATCTTTTTCAAGCTATTCCTGATACTGCTCCCTCTACCCTTTGTGGTACCGGCAGGCTGATGTGCCTGGGATCAGCCTCCCTGATTCTAAATTTTAAATATTAGAGCAGCTTTAGCCCTCATCAGCCCTCTAGAAGTGCTATGGTGCTCTAAAGCTTTTACTGAATAGTCTGTACAAGAGGTTCTCTCCTACATTTTAACCACCTATTTTAAAACTCTTGTATATAGGAGTATTTTCAGTTTTGCTGATCTTAAAATACCTTCTTCTAGTATACTAGCTTTTTGCTTAAAGCTCTTCTTGTCTACTGTTGAAATACAGTATTCATCATCATTATAATCAGATATGACTGTATTGTTCAACTTTTCTTCACATAGCGGCAATGTGTTTACTGAAAACATTTTCCTTTTCTGTGTTGTTTTTGACCATTTGACACTTCAATCCATGTATGAAGAGAATCACGATACAGTTCCTTTTTATTCCAGTTATATCTAAAAATTTCCTCCTGTTAGCCTTTATTTTTGTTTTTTTACACAGATGGCCAAAAGGAGAAATCTATGGCTTTCCTGTATGTTTTTGGCAATTTCTGTATTCTGATGTGTATTAAAACTAAGAACTTCGCCTTTCTTGCATTTGTTATATGTATGTTTTATACCTGCTTCCGCTTCCCCCTAAGCCAACTTGTTTTTTTAGCAGCTACAGCTTTCTTCGACTCAGACTGTGGTTTTTCTGGACATCCAGAAAAATGTTCTTAAGCTGTTACCAATTATTGTAACATTTTTCTTCTAAAATTCTTTCCCCCAACTGGTTTGGCTCTTCTACTCCCTGCCCTCCTCCAGCTTCATGAAATGAATCCATTTTGAGCAGCAAGCATGTATATTAGTAGTTTTGGCAAAGTAAAGAGTCTTCTGTTTGCACTTGAAAAATGCAATCAAGTCATGATCACTTCTTTGGATAATACCTTTTTTTTGTGATCAATTTACTCCTTATCACACAGATAAGCTCTAATGTAGAATTATCTGTGTTGGATGCATCTTTTCTGAGTTAAGATTTTGTCATCCATAGTTTCTTAGCAATTGCAAGGACAATTTAACTCTGGCAGCATGAGCTCTCTCTGCATAAATCACAGACTGGAGTCTGTTTCCTTTTGTTCTTTATATATTGGTGTTGAAGGAGCTGCTCATACTGACGTATGGTGATTTGGTCCCCTTTTTTTTGGGGGGGGGGGCATCTTTTTCTTAATTACTTGGAAAGGGGCTGACCTGACGTTTTCACTCTAAAACCAATTTTCTTTTTAGCCATGTGTTCAAATCATAGACTTAATTACATTTGCATGATACTGTGCAAAACCTAAGAAACTGGCTACACTAGTCCCTGCACCTTTCCCAAAACACCATCCCCACCTTCCCATCTCCCCTCCCCCCAGCTGAAATACTGTTGACCTCCTGACTGCTGATACTTCCCAGAAATTAGATAAAGCTACCCTGCAAACTGGATCTTGCCTCCTTTGTGCTATTAGTTGGCCGTCCCTGATGAATTCCTGTGCTGATCCTGAAACAATGAGATTCTTGTTCTTTAAATACTTGGAGATTTTTAATTAAGTTGCTCTGAGAATGGAGAAATCTAACTCTGCACAGGCTGTGTATTTTTTTCTTGCGGAACAGTACTTCTGCCTATCTGAAAGAAACTGTAGTCAACAACTGTGTGCACTCCTGACCAACTCTCTTTGTGATTAGATGCAGACTGAATCCTGCAGGACTGCTGCGTGGACCGAGATGGCACGCTAATACATGCTTATTCTCAAACACATTCCTCCTATCCCCCCAATAATTAGGCTTCTCTGCACTTTAAAACATACTTCTTGACAATTACCATGTTTATTCAAAAGAAGCAAACTCAACATCAACATACAGTAACATGAAGATTTGCATAGGAAAATAGTAACTTGGGGTCAAATCATAGACTAGAATTATTGCTATTGTTATCACTTTAGTGTGTGTTAAATGATTACAAGCACCCAGGAGACACACAATGCAGTTCATGCATATGCTTGCCTTGGAGAATACAGAACCCACATCAGAATTAAAATGTTTAATAAAAAAGGGTAGTGTGCATTAAATTTCAAAAGGGATTCATGAGAAGCTGTAACAAACTGACTAAAGAATATGGATCAGGCTGTGAAAGAAGGAAGACCTAGAATCGACATGAAGGCTTTTATTTTAAAAACGATCTTATGCAATCGAAATCTGTGGTATTACCATATTTTTTTCTTTCCTCGGGAAATAATTAAGCACTTCCTTCTGATCATTTTATGGAATCAATGCTCTTTCAGCAGTGTGAGCATTATTTGTCTTTGGGAAGTGCACATTTATGGATGGTAATCATTTTTAAATAGCTGACATTAAATACAAAATAGCCCTCTTTTCCCTTGACAGAGAATAGCGGGAGTGAAGGGCTAGGAGGGGTATTACTATCTTAGCACAGACTGCCCCAGTCAGCTGTGAGTGGGCTATGGTTCCAGGTCCCTATTCAATTTTGCTTTGATTTTGATTCAGTCAGGCACTCGTTTTGCTTCTTCCTCCAGAAGAGTGGGAGGGGGCAACCCTCTGTGTCTCACAAGAGTCATGTTTAACCTGTGCGATCTGAGCTTGGGGTTTGGTATCTCCTGGGAGCATTGGGTGCGACCTAAGCAAAACTGGGCATGAGCGTGGAATAAACTGATGGGAGCAAAGGGAATAAATTCAAGCGCATGGTGGATGGCAGCAGAGGAAACGGTGAGTTAGTCGTCTGGAAATGTGTGCAGGAATGAAGAAGCAGAACAGTTCTTCCCTTGTCTCTTCCCTTTTCTGTGTTCTCCTCCAAATTACACAGGCAGATACGCCATGGGACAAATTATTTCTTCCCACAGCTGTTGGCTTTGTCTGCTCTTCTCTTCTCAGTCTGAACAAATCAGGTGGGTAGGGCTGGAGAAAGATGGGATGACTGTGCCTATGGGGGAATTTGTTTGAACCCCACTAGCTGCTTCTGTAGTTGCTCAGGAAAATAAGCTGCTGGTGGCAGAGTAGAGAGTTGACAGCAGAAAGGTGGAACAGGAGGCTGGGAGGAACCCAGGGAAAGGTGCAGGATGCGGGTGCAAATAGCCGATCCAGTCTGGTGAAGAATTGCTTACCGTGTTCTCCTCCCACAGTTTAACCTTGTCCTTTCCTTATGGTTGTGAACTTGAGCACTTTCAGTCTGCAGCTTGTCAACCTTCCAGATATCCACCTCTAGTTGCAGAAAAAGCCATGGCTGAGAGTGCCTCTGCATTCATCTTGTGCACTCGCATGCAATGAGCGAAGGCACAGTGTTTTGTTACAGTATCTACCGTCCTTACCCTTTTGTGGGGTTTCTTCCCCTTCAAAACTTATTAAAAGACTCCCCCTAAAGCAGTAATGCAGATAACGCTGCTAATCGTCTCTGTGCTTTAAAATACTTGTAAATGAAACCTAAGTACTAGCCAGTTCTTGAAATCTAATTACAGGAATTCACGGGAGATGCAAGTTTCTTTGAATTTGTTAAAGATGGAACTGGAATAGAAAAATAATCACTAACAAACACCAGCTTCTGCTTGAAAGTTGTTCTGCTCCCCCCCTCTGCCATGTCTCCTATGCCTAGCGTATAGCCAGTATGTCACTGGGTCACTAGATCTCAGATATTTAGTTAAACCAGCTGAAGGTTCAAAAGGGATACTAGAAATACTGCATTGTTCTGGCTTCATTCCTTCCTCTGCACAGAGACTGCTTTAAGAGTCTCCTGAACATGGAAGGTCTTTAACTCCCACTGTGTTAGAGTACCCATAAATCATGAAAGCTTTTATTTCGAAGCTCTCTGTTGTACGTGGGATATCTAGAGCTTCTTCTCAGAGCGTTAACTCAGTATCGTGCCACTGGGACACTGAGAACACGCTTTGTGAGCCTACATGATACCATACTCGCCTGTGCCAGGGCAGCTGCTGCAGCAGGGATATGGGGAGGTGGTGTGAGAAGCAATAAATTCTTCTGACTTTCATGTGTATGGGAGCTGGGCTGGGCAAGCAGATTGTGGCCATTTTCTGTTCTCTACTTGTTATGTGATTTAAACCACAGATATTTTTTGTGTGTGTGCATGTGTCCATGTGACTGTGGAGAACAGCAGGGATTTTGCAGAACTTGGCTTTGAACAAAAAGGAAATAGCAAGATAAAATAAGGTATTTCTTTAAGTGCAGCGACATGGAGACAAACCCAAGAAGGGAGAAATTATGCCAGGAATACAACACTGAGCCTGTGTTTAAGAGCCAGTGTGAAGGGCAGGGAAGCTGAACTTCATGATGCTCTTTATGTTGCTTACCTGTAGCTGTATTGGAGATGTAACAAGGATAATGAGGTGATATTTATACCAACCCTAATGCAGAGTAGAATGAAAGCTTGTATCTTCATAAGTGATGTATAAATTAGTGAGACAGTTTAAGAAAAGTTTCTACCTCTGTTTTTATGGGCTGTGCTGTTAGCCTGGCACTAGCTGTGTATATCAGAGCCCCCATGTGTATTCAGCTATCTCAGGAGCATGCTATGTGGTGGATTTATGAATCCACTAAAGTTGCAGTGCTAAGCATGGCTGCCTTTTTCTCCTGCTTACCTGTTTCTTATTAGGATATATTGCTCTGCCAGTTGAGTTGAGTGCTAGTTCCCAAGACTGCGCATGGTGGAGTTGCTTTGTGTGGCTTAACCAGGCAATGTGGACAAACCCTGGGCTGTCCGGGGATGCGTTTGTTCCCTACCAGTGCTCTTAAACGTTCCCTCAGGTTTAGCTCAAAGTAAATATAACATTCTCACCTGCCAGCAATAGTCTCTGATGTGATGCGATTTCCCTAATCCCCTTAAATTGTAATAAAATAAAATATTAGCAGCCAATATGAACCCTTTCTCAGTCAGAATACTCAGACTCCTCTTCACCGCAAGAAACAATTCCTCTAATAGCTGCCACTGGATGCAATTGCAGTGTTACAGGTTGCCCTGTCCACAACAGCTGTGGAGAGGAGGTTTGTGCGTATTTGGTAACATTCATAATGGAACCAGTACTGCAATTAGTGTGTTTAGGTTGCAGCGTTTGATTATCAGTGAAACTTAAATGGCATCTAAGCCAGCTCTGTAATTGGTCTGAGTCCTCTGAACAGAACTGGCTGTTAACATGTGGCATGACTTGCAGGGAAGATTTGTGGTGCTTGTCAAGAAATTTTATCAAATTGTTGTTTATTATTATCATTCAATATTATGAATACTTTGGCACATGATCTTTCCATTTACAAGACAGTACAAATTTACCTCCCTGTTGAAAGAAACCTCTTCCAACTCGGAATGTGTGTTTGCACAGAGAGAGAAAAAGTGACTGTTAGGCACATTAATGACTTAATGATGATTACTGTAATACAAATAATAAACAGTGTTTAAACTGGGACTGGACCTTTTCTGTGTTCAGTGCACAAAGGCTGATTGCAAAAGCGGCTTCCCCAAAGAGCTAAACGGAGAACAGATAAAAAACAAGAAAAATGAGTTTTCCTGGATCTGAGAAGTAGAGAAAGTAGCAGCCTTGCCTGGGGTTATGTAGCTAGTCTATGACAGAGCTTGGATGTGAACCCAGATATATCAGTACAACTCTTTTCACACAAATTCATGTGGCATCTTTTTTTTTATCTGGTATTGCATTAACTACTTAATGTTGCATTGGTGAAAGTGTCTGTGCTTCTCTACTTAAGAAAGCAAATGCTTTGTGTGTACATAGGTATAGAAAGCTAAGATTCATGTCTGAAAATATCTTTAATGTCCCATTCTTACATATGCAAGTTTCCTAAGAAGATACATCTGTCAGCAACTGCAAATTCCATTAGTAATGCTTGTTAGATGCAAAATTACCCTGTCTCTTGAGCCCTGGACTGGGATTCAGGAGGTCTGAGTGCTAGTCTGGCTCCTGCCAGGTAGGCTTCTCTCTGGTAAGGTGCTGCAGGGCGTGTGGGGTTTTTTGGTTGTGGTTTGTTTTTTTTTTTTTCTTTATTGCATCTTTCAGCCTCACAGTGCTCATCACCACAACCATCTCCAAAGTCAGACTAGATCATTACAATCCTTCCGTCTTGTTCTCAACTGAGCTGTAAGAGCCTGAATATCTCCCATTCTTGCTCTGTTCCTTGGAAACCACTTAAAAGGGAGCTAGAAGGGCATGCCAGCACCCTTGCAATGAAGTGTGCTGCAGAAGGCCCCAAGCAAGTTCTGAGCATGCTAGTAAAACTGCAGTGATAGGGCTGGGCCCTGTTGGGGAGATGTCTTGAGGCTGGCAGCAGTGTGGATCTGGGGGAAAACTGAAAGAGGGTCTGGCTACAGCATGGCTCTGAGGCAGCTCCTTGCAGTTTTGGCACTAGCGTGGTTGTGAGTAGTTGAGGCATTTGCACAAGATTGTTTTTTGTCCCAGAACTTTCCAGCGCTTCTGCAGTGCAGGCGTCTGGAAAAAAGCAACGTTCCCCCTGCCGCTGGCTCCCCAAAGCCTGTGCTCCAACCCTCTGCCAAATTCCAGAAGTGAATTATTTTGTGTTTTCATGTTGTTTCACTCATGGTATCTGAGGCTTTTAGTTGGGTTGGGCAGTAAGAGGGAATGAAGAGATCCTTTCATTAAGTGTTTCCTGGTGTTCGGTGCCACTTTGGCTTTGCACAGTTGGCACAGCAGTAATATCTGCTCGATGGTGTTTTCAGAGTCTCCCTTGGTGAAACAAGCATTTCACTGACACTACAGGGTTTGTGTCTTTGTTTTTTTTTTTTTTAAAAGCACTGGCTCATTTCCCAAGGCAGAAGTTTCTATAAGAAGGAGCTTCCTGCCGTGTACAGTATTTATTTTTTAATTAGTTGAGCTAATGTGCAATTAATGTTTATAATGCAAACCTGTCTGGGGCCATCCATTCACTTAATCAGAACGCTTTTAGTAGTTGCATTTTCTTTAGCATTTTTTCTTTGTGAACAAAATACCGTGGCTGCGTAACAGCATTTTTCTTGAACCTTGCTGTAAGCTTGGCTGTCCCTACAAAGTCTGGTCCTCCAGAGACTAGCCCTGATGAACTTTTAGTTCTTTGCTGTCTAACAGGTTTGTAGTGCTTTCCCAGAACAAAATGAACCAGCAACAGAACATCTCCCACTGCCAGGAAATTTTTTAGTCTGTTTTGATGCTTGTTCCTATTTCCAGCCTAGAAGTAAAATTCCAGTGTGAATTAGTAAACCTTGCTTCAGATTTGAACTGGTCTGAAATTGGATTTTCTCTGGTAAATATATTTGCTGTTGGATACAGAAAGTTTTTGTTTGTTTATTTTTGGTCATGTGTTGTCCTGTGTCTTCCTTCCCCTCCCCAGCCCCCCCCAAAGCAGGTTAGACACAACATTTTGCAATATGTCGATGCAACAAGCTTAGGCAAAGGACAATTAAACAAACTTGAACAAAAATATATGAAAATTGTTTAATCCTAGATACAATTCAAGTGTAGACGTTTAGAAATGCAAGTATTGCATTCGGTCGGTGTGACAGAAGACCAGGGCTGGACAGCCTGTAACAAGTATCCTTAACTTTTTCTAGAAAAACAGCAAAGAACTTGGAATAACTGCTCTGTCCCTCATGTGTATGTGCTGGTAGGTGTACATGCACACTCGGTTAATGACCTCTTGGAATGATCAAAATTACATTTGTCTGCCATAAATATGCTATATGTGACTATAGCATGTGGCAATTGCAACTGCAAAATCATATCAAAATTTAAAAGTGAGTGTGTGTGTCTCAAGTTCTGCTGAACTCTCACAGATTGCTTTACATGTTTTAACCAACTGGCAAACATAACACGCACTTCAGCGATGGTAATTACAGCAAAGCCCCTGCTCATTTCCCTGGTAGCATGTTGCTGGTACTAACCAATGCATTGCATATCAAAATGCAGCCTGCTGTTTGCAAAGAATGAAATGCATTGCTCGAGGATACTCCTGCTGGTGAGTTTGGCAGTTACTTGAGTGCATCCGTGACTCCAGACAGAGCAGAAATGGTGTTAATAACTGTGGTTTTTGTTTGTTTCTGTTTGCTTTTTTTTTTTTTTTTTAAAGTAGCATCTGTCATCTACAGGCGAGAAAGGAAGTTAGTTTCACCAGAGGGTATTTGCACTGCCTGAGCTGTGACACCCTGCTAGGTAACCTGCACCAGGATGATGGTCCCCTAAGCTCTTGGTAGTTCAAAAAAGAGACCTTGAAGGGGGAATTACAAGTCAGGCTCTTTCTTTGAATTATCCTCTGGAGGGTCTGGCTTTCCTCTGAGTGTCTGGGGAACCTATTGAGACTAGTGACTGTGTTGATGTCTAAAGCTGTCTGCTGTGAACTATGTGATCTCTATCTGAGCAATGTTATCCCTGTTTTAAAGATCAGGGAGATAGATGTAATATGGCAAAGGCAGACTCAGGTTTTGTGACTCCCAGCCTTGTGTCCTGTACATACTAAGGCGAGCCCTATCTGTTACAAAGGGGCTTCTTATGTGCTTATAATTAAAAACGTGCATGAGGTCTTCCAGACATACGGGCCGTTATTGTCATATCCTGCTCTGTGTAGAGTACAGGTGTGCTAAAGGTGTGTGTGTTTGTGTGAACAATATAGAAAGCCTGCTGTCCTCAGCATATTGAATTAAGATTAACAATGTGTGTTTAATTGCATGTTCCTGGCAGCTGCCCTGAGCCATCCACCTCTCTGCAGCAGGACGGCTCTAGTAAGCATTGCAATTACCTTGCACTGCAAAAGGTCCCTCTGCTGCCTAATGACTTCATATCACTATTACCACACTCTGTTCTCCGCTGCTCCAAATTAGGCTTGTCAGAGGGATTATAGTGAACCTGATTTCAGGGATTTATACTATTTAAATTATAAATATCCTGCAAGAATAGGATTTGTAATGGAAGTTGGAGTTTTAGTATATTTATATAGATACAATATAATTTGTGAACTATTCACAAAATATAATTTGTGAACAAATTTTGTGAACTATTTTGTGAACAGTTCACAAATTTTGTAAACTATTTTGTGAACAGTTCACAAAAATAATTAATTTGTGAAGAGTGAGGTAAAGAAAAAATTTAGGGGAACTAACACATTTTGTTTCTTAGTGCTGCAGCTAAAAAGGCAATCTTATGTCTATACAAGTCTGTAGGAATCATCATCGCTAATATGGGGTAACAGTGTGAAAACTGTATGCCTGATCCTGCTGTGTCTGTACAGGTCATACTTTTTATTTTCAGCATGTAAGTGTGTAGAGGGCTTTCAGAAATACAGATAGCTGGGGAAAGCAGTGCCTCCTACTGTGACTTGATCTGATGGCCTTCCTCTATAGGGAATTTGGATAAGTGCTCAATTTACTTGCAGGAAAACTTATGCTGGGTGATGGCCTTTACAGTGTCTGGAGGAGCTGCTTACCAGGGCTAGAAGAGGTGCGCTGCCCTGGCTTAGATAGCTTGAGTTATGGAATGGAAGTGGTGGTGAGTAGGGAAAAACTGTTTATGGTCTGTTTCTGCACAGTAATAAAGGACTATCAAACTAATTTTAGTTCTTGGGAGTCCATCAGGAAAACTTACTATTGTAACTGTTCTTGGACTTCCCATACATGCTATGGAGAGTGTCCCTCTGGTCTGCTTGTTTCCCAGGTGATCTGTAGCGCTGTCTCTCTAATTTTCGCTCACCTTCACATATACATACCTCTGATTCTCTTCATGGCCTTCATTTTTTGACCTTGCTTCCTTTTTCGGGCCAAAAGTCTGTTAATATTAGGACCTAATTGGTACAAATGCAATGCACTTAAAAGGGGCTTAACTGATACGGTGTGCACCCAGGAGGGTTGGGTGAGAATGGCCACCCTGGCAGGGGAATGGTCAGGCCCCTCATCCTGAACGGTCAGGATTGCCAACAGCAAAGAGCCTTGAAAACCATGCATTTCCTGGGGCACCTCAGTTTTGTCTCTTTTGGTTTAGAATACCATCAAAGTAAGGGAAAAAAACCAGTATCTAGGATATTTATCCCCCTTTAATACAGGGAGTGAGCCAAATGGTCATTTGTCCCTTGATGCCACACAGTTCTCTAATTCTAGATAAGTGTCTCGAAGCGGTGGCAGACACACATTATAGCCAGCATTCAGAGGCAAAACAGTGGAGGTGTTTGAGGATATAATAATAAAAAGGAAAGAACATAGGAAAAATACAGTGTAGCTGTAGCAGTCAGAAAGATGACAGATGTTAGGGAACTGAGACTTTCAAGACACATTATTTGGTAATATCCCTTCATATTTCAGACATAATCCAGTTCAGTACTAGGGTCCAGTGTTGTGTAAGTGTAAGGCAGGGAATCCTACTGTGTGTTAATAAGATCCTTGCCATGTGGGGACCAAGTTTCTCTTGACAAGCAACAACCCCCAGGGCTTTCTTAACATAGTAAGATCATGTCTCCTCTGTCTTGCTCTGACTGGTGAAAACACTGGGGAAATAAGAGAATATGAAAGCTTGCTATAGTTGTGTGGGTCTGGGTGCACATAACAGCACCTGAAGCATCAAGTAACCTCCACCTGACTTTTTGGAGCTCTTCAGCATCACTGCTGGTCAACCTGTCTGTATTAAGGAGATTGCGGCTTATCTTGAGATTATGGTACTGCCACGAAGTTAAGTGGGGACAGAAGTATAAAATAGTGATTTGATTGTACAGCAATGAATCACGTTCTTCATACCATCAGTTTTCAGGCTGTTAATTACAGGGAAGTGTTTCATGGTAGGAGCTAAAGTAAAATCCATTATGGTGTTGGTCAGCATGGAAGTAATTATATCCTTTTGATTTGGTCTGCAGTGAAAAAAAGGCTCAGTAAAGATTGTGATTCTTCTTTCTTCTGAAATAGGAATGTTCCAAAATAATTAAAACTGTCATCGTCAATGCCTTAATGGAGAAGAATCAAGAAAGAGGCAAGACCACTGGATGGGTCAATTTGTAGGGCATTAAAATCAATATCCAATTATCAGACATAACTTTAAAAACACTAGTGAAAAAAATGAGAAACAGTGACCTTAACTTGGACTTAATTTGCTCTTATTAATTTAAGTAACATTTCTTCTGAATGTACAAATTAAAACTTAGCTGAGGGCATTTATTTCAGGCATGATTATGGGCATTATGAGTATGCATGTGTGCAGGAAAAGAAAAATCTTTTTATGTAATGTTGCAAGACACGGTGTGTAAGCAGTTCTCAGTGCAGTTTACATGCTTTGTTCAGTGGCAGACTGACTGGACTTTTGTGTTGGAGAGAGATTCCAATGAGGAGCAGGTGGTTCACCAAGATGATTTAGCCAGAGACAAGTCAAGCCCTATTTTGGGGAGAAAATACAGGAAGTGTAGATATGCAGTGCTTCTTTCAATATCTTCTGCTCATGATGTATATCCTTTCAGGAATGGCATCCAAAATGACTTAGAAGAACTTGCTATGCTTCAGAAAGAAGAGTAAAAACAAACAAGGTATGCTATATCCAAACGAAGGCTGTAGAGCATCAGATACGTGTTGCCATAGCAATACTGCATGTAGGGCATAAAGAGGTGGAATAGTAAGAAGACAGCAGGGTCATTAATATCATCAGCAGGCTCAGTGGAGCACAGCTCTATGGTAGATAAAACGGCTTCATATTTTCTTCAAAAAACATCAGTGGGAGTGATATACAAAAAGAGAGAAGATGGTGAAAATACAACAGTGGTGGGAGTCCTACCCATGGTAAGACTGACCCTGACATCTGTGGCAGCTGCTTTGATCCTCTTGAGTGCTGTGATGAGTTTGTAAAGCTCCTGCACTGGGGACATCCAGGGATATCCCCTGTCCGGAGGGTTTCTTGTAGATACTCCAAGGGTGTGTCGCACCTCTTTGAGGTGAGGTGTATGACCATGGCTCAGAAATGCTCTGCAGCATTCCCCAGCATTTCTAGGAAGGTGACAGTCAGTCACGGTTTCATTCTTCCCAGCCAGAGTATCTGGGATTCCTTATAGGTTTTGATGTATCAAATGAAAGGAGTAAAGTGAAGTTCTGACTTTGATTATGTGGGAGATGCTAAGAAACAAAGGGAGGAAGGAATAATAGTAATTAAAAAATGTAACTAACAAAAAAATCTGTTCCATAGGCTAAAGCAACAAGGAAAGATTATAAATGCTACTGCCTATAGGCAGAGTATGTTGTGTGATCCCCTATGTGGGGATACATCTGTGTTACAGCCACTTCGCTTGTGGCTTGTACTGTCAACACAAACGCACATTTAATTTCTTTTTTGGGTTTCTTCTAATGCCATTTCCTGAATTTCCAGGGAACAACTGTAGCAGGGGAAATAGAATGATTGATCCCATATTATCACTGTTGTAAAATCATCTCCAGATGTCTGTCAGCTTTAAGCGGTGTAACAGAAATCAGTGTGGGCTGGAGAGCTGCATACAAATCAGGGTCAGTATCAACAGGGCCAGATCCTCAACTGCTGTGAGATGGGATAGCTGCCCTCAAATCAGGAAGCTTCCACTCCCTAATATTAGTTTGTAACAGAAGTAGATCTTTTGTATTGGTCAAATTTAGCAGTTATGCAAGTTATTTAGATTTTAAAAATAATTGGATCAGCTTATGACTAAATGCCTTAAAATTTTTTGCACACTTTTACTTGCTCCACAATTCCTTTTAGTGCTGAAGTGAGTAATTTTTTTACAGGCTTTCTGTGGTGTTTAATTAAGAAGACAAGGTTTGGAGCTTGAACTTGCTGATTAAATTAAATGTCGCTGTTTTAAACAGGAGTCATAATCAGAAAAAATCAGAAATCGTTAACCACTGAAACAAAGCTTAAAATAAATAGCTAAAAATAGTTGGATTAAAGAATGATGACTAGGGTCCTGTCTAGTTTTAATGCCGGAAACATCTTTTCAAAGCAATCATGCTTTCCCAAGACAGTATCAATGAGGAAGGATTAGTACTACAAAACGTTACACCTTGTTTAAATTTCCATAGAGGCAAAATGCTTGTTTTCTGTAACAGTTGTTCATGTTTTATTGGTAACAATGCTGCTAAATCACAGCCGTCAGACTAGGAAGCAGCTAAGACTGCGAAGAAACTCCCAGCTCTGACCTCTTGTTTTGACTCCTTTCCTCAGCAGCATGTTATTACCTTTGAGTTGAAGTGCGTTTGAACTAATCTTTTTGTAGACACATGCTCTCTCCCCACTGTTGGTGCACTTCCTAGATCTTCCGAGCAGATTGCTTGCAGCCATTATGCAGGGGTGAGAGAAAGAGGTCAAAATGTATTAGGGAACATATTCTGCCTCTACTCTGTAGTGCTGAAAAGGTGCAGTTCAAAAATGCTACCCACCACCTCTCCCACATCACTATCTGCAGTAAGTGATTGTGCTTTTGGTTGCCACCTGCCAACAAAGTCATGCCTCTGTATCCATTGGGGATGGGGACAAGACTAGGACACCACAACTCTGCTCCCAGTCCAGCAGGGGTATTTGCAGCCCAGTTTTGGAGTAAAGGCATGGAGACAAAATAGCGGCAGTGCGAAAGGCACACCAGAACTGTATGACTGATGGGGCTGTTATCCTTTACCTGGTAGCAAGCTGTGGAAATACAAAGCAGAAAGGAGACTCGGAAGGTTTTCACTGTCATTCCATTACAGTTCAAGAGATTTTGGTATTTGCAACTCTTTTCTGGATGAAGTCCACCATGAGTGTTAACAACTTCTACTGGCAGTGCTACTGTAGAGCTCCAGATCAGTAATTCTGTGACATGCAAGTGAATCAATTGAACTCCTGCAACATCTAATTAATTTGCAGTTGTTGTGAAGAATCTACAAATGATCATTATTGGTAATGAAAGTTATTGATCCAAAGTGTACAAACTAGACAAAAAAAGAGTAACAGGTGAAGGCTCCAGGTCAGATCCTTTGATAGCCATCACCAGCACTTTAATGACCTCAGTGGGGCTTTGTTGAGTAACATCAGCTGAGAACATGGCACATAAAATTTCATGTTCCTTGAACTGTTTCAGGATTTAGTAATAATGTAGCTTATGTATACACCTACGCTGAAATTTTCAAAGCTACCTAGGGGAACTGAATGCTAATTGTAATGGAAATAGGCACTCAAAGCCCTTAAATGGCCTTGCAAATCTCAGCTCCATTGCGCGGGGAAGCATGCAGTCACCCGTTATACAGATCCATTGCTCAGCCCCTCACTGCTTTTTATGTTTATGTGGACTTTTTTTTCAACCAGAAATCAGCACCTTTCCCCTTCTTTTAAAGTGACTGAATTGTAATCATCATGATACAAATTTTGGATGCTTTGCTAGTGAACCTGTAGATTGCTAAGAAAGGGCAGCGTAATATAAATTTTCCAGTTTTCAGTTTTAACATGACTTTATAATTTAAAAGGTAATTCAGGAAAGACGTTTTGAAACTCATTGCTGCTTGTGCTCTCCCTGCTGTTTCTTTTTGACTGTTCAGAATACAACTACTGTATGAGAAAGAGAGTGATATAATTTTAGTTGTTGCTATAAATTCATCCCTAGCACAATTCCATTAAAACTAATGGAATTATATCAGGATTAGTTTTGGCCCACTTAGAATTTTTAGACACTGGAAAAAAAAAAACCATATTATGCTTGTCATGAGGTAAAAGAAGTCTGACACTACCTTCTATGAATTCATACTTCATCCTTTATTAATGTTAGAGGGTAATGATGCCCTGTATTACTTTTCTAGCAGCTAAAATATTATGCTGTTTTAAGGGATTTCATTCAGTCCTTCAGGGACATTTGCTGCTGCCTGCAGCAAAATGTGTTGAGATGTGCATATATAAGCGTGTGCTTGTATAGGTGTAAACACACATATATAGGTGTGAACATACAAAAAAAGACAGGAAACCTCTGCATATGGAGGGTTTTTAAATTGTTTTGAAGGAGTGTATAAACTTTGCAATTTTTCAACCTGGTTCTATTTATTAAATAAGTCTTAAAATTAAGAGCAAAATCTAAACAAGTTAAATCTTACTATTCATCATGAAAGATGAATCCCTAATTTCTAGGCACTTAGCTGTGCTGCCGCTTTTTTGGTTGGATCTTGAGAGAATTTTTATTAAAATGCAAATGGTGTAGCTACAACACTGTTCCCTGATTAAATGGAAGAAGCATCACTTAGTACTCATTGAAGTAAAATGTAATCAAGATAGAATTGATTTTATATTCAGTTCGTGTAAACACTGCTCATTCTAGCTCTTAAAAATCCATAAAATAACAAAAATGCCAGCTTTATTTTTCAACTGGATACAAGGTAAAGAGAGAACTGCTTACATGCTTTATACATTTATCACGGAAATAATGCTAGCCTAAGGTAAGTGCAAGAATGATCGTCCTCCACTACTATAAACTTATATTGAAGCTATGGTTATGTGATGGAACTTTCACAGGCCGAGTAAAGTTGAGACCTTTCAGCGTGTTTACAGCTCGAATTGAGCTTTCCATCTGTATGTTACTTACCTGGGATAGCTCTTCTTTCTTCCTCATTCACTGAGGGGTCAAGCTATCTTGAATCACCTTGCAGGTTATCATGTGATAGGGACACAGAAACACTAATCGCAGATCAGGCATTGCCTGTTGGCTTAGCCTTTGGTATCCATACCCGGTTACTTCTTGGGAATAACACTACAGGCCCGGAAAATACCTAGTTACATGTATATCTCCCGTTGACACATTACACCCGTTGATCCAGACTGACAGTTAGGATTAGGATCAGGGTGCTAAGGCCCACTGGACTTCTGCAAGGAGAGAAAGCCATTTGGCAGATGCAATTAAGTTTACAGAGTTTTAGGCTTAGTTAAATGAGCTTGCAGTTGTGCCTATGGAGAAGTGCAACTGTGTGAGAGGAGCTGTAAATCAGGTTGATAAGTCTCTGAAAGTGTGCAAATGTGCAGGTGCAATTGTCTGCTCTGGCAAACACAGAACACCATTGGAGGCAAAGAGGGTGCTGCGTTATAAATGATGGGCTCTGTGTATCCATTAAAATCTCTAACACCTGACACTTCAACTGCACTGCTGTCTGCAACCAGCCGAGCACCCACTGCTCAGGAAATCGGGGTGTGTAATTATGGGGACTTGCTATTCCACGTGTCCTCTCAGTGGCATTAAGAGATAAGTCATAGTTGATTTTCCTGCCTGAGAAAGTGTCTATTTTGTGTTTCTCTGTGCAGGCACAGAGATACAGACATGCATATACAAAGGAAACCTTACAGTCTGTACGAAAAAATTAGGCATCCCTGTCTCTGCCTCTCCAACTACGGCTTTTAGGAGTCACTTTGTATTAAGAAAAGTAATAGCGTGCTTGCTAAGCAATGTGAGTATTTTGCTTACTAAGAAGTAACTCCTAAAATCTCCCTTAAGTCATAACATCTGATGAGCATGTGAGTGGAAGATAAAAGCTTCTATTGATGTTGTGTTAATGCAAAGCCAGGGAAATGTTTCTGAAGTTTTGAGTTCTCTGAAGTGTTAGTTGAGTTTTGTGAAGATCATTCTGTCATGAGCAATGTTTCAGCTCCATTAATTGCTGAGGAGGAAACATGGTAGAAGGTGGAAGAGTATAGGTGGATGGCTTGCGTTTTCCCAGCTGACTACTGCACCCCACCACGATGTATGGAATATGTAGACACTGCAGGGAGTAAGAAACCTGCTGTACAGGCTGCTGAGCAAATGGAAAAATCTCCACCTTTGGTGAAGGAGGATGCTATAAAACCCATCTTTACAGTGAATAAACCCCCATGAGCTCAGTTTGCAGGTAAAGCATACAACAAAGCTGTATCTCCCTCCCTGCTTTCTTTTCTACTAGATTTTGCTTTTTTCATATTGGTCTAAGGAGAGCAATTGAGCTTTTAAGTGAGTTGCCTGGGGTTTTTCTGAACAACAGTTTAGGTCATGTACAACAAAAACATTAGTATTAATGCTATAATGGTCTTGTAGTAGCTAAAATTAGATTCTCCAGGAAGAAAATTATATTTTGAATTACTGTGAATTCTCATGGTTTTATGTATTCAGTATTTTTCCCTAGATGATGGCTCCTAATAACAATCATTATGCACATTTCACAGATACTGAATGATTTAAACTTTAAGAAGTTTCTTTTTTAGAAGCCAGTCTTTACAAAGAAAGTTAGAGCGCTGGCCCATTTTAACAGAAATGGTAGAGTGCAAATGAAAATTAATTCAGTTTGCAAAATGCGTTTCAGGATGTGTTTAAGCAAGTGAAAATCAACAAATCAAAGGTCGTTCTTAGAAGATGCAGAAATGTGGAGCGAGTGCCTTGGAGCACATCTCCTAATTAAATCCCTGTAGAGGAAATAATGGTGAAATTTAAAGACCAGAGTCATCGCATCTAGGACAGGTCAGCACATCAATTATCAAGATGACTTTGACTGTCTTATTGCAAATGACTATAGCAAAAAGTAAGCTAGTGTATTTGGGAGTAACAAGATGTAATAGATTCATAATTTCTACTAGTAATCTGTTTCACTATAAATTCCATATGCTTCCATTTAATATGGCACTCCATTTCCAAAGAAAATACTTCTGCATCATAAAAGTGTTATAAAAGACATCGCTGGAAGGAAAGGTGGAATCTCTGTGAATCCCATTCATTTCACTCTTTGCATGTCTGTCTATTTCCTAATGCAACATTTGCACCATGAACATGGTCTTCTAAAACCTGTTCACCTGTAAGGAGGGCACCAAGCTAATGGTGCTCAAATATTTCTGAAATGGCTCCTTAATCCTTCTCTCCAAGGTTTTTTGCTAATCACTCTTAGAATTAAAATTTTGTAACCAATTTATTATATTGAATTTCTCCTACGTCACTGTAAGTGCTTACTCTTATTTGTTTGTTTATATTGAATATTATTTAGTGTTAGTGAAGATTGTATTTAATTACATGCGCGAGGCACTTTGGACAGCTTATACATAAAGAACTGATGTAGTCAAAGAGAGAAAGGAACAATTCTACAAGGTTTTTCAATGCTCGCATCAGTGTTTTGTGTGACAGCAAAAATTAGTGAGACTGTCTTTCTAAATGCCTGTGATTCTGTCACCCAACACTAAGGAGACAGACATTACCAGGGGTCGGGTCGGGAGCAGGGGTACCGGTCACACCTGCATAGGGCAGAAGTGCCAAAAACAGCATGGGGGTTCTTCAGTGGTTGTGTAGTGGATGATGCCCCTTATTTTCAGGCTGGAAACTTCCATCTTAATCTTAGCTTGGATTATTCTGTATTTGACTTGTGCTATCTCCTTAACTGAGTAGCTTAAATGCTAGCTAACTTTTTTAAAATACAAAAAAATTTTTTGTGCTTCTTTTGATACAAATGGCTGAATTTCAGATTTGAAACACTGGCCTTGGGGTGCAAAAAATCCAGATTGTTTTTCTTTTTCTGGGGGCAGGGTTTGTTTTTAATCTCTTTAGACTGACAAGGGCTACTAAACCTGTCACCACATTATGTTTTAGTTTGGCACTTTTTTGTAAACAGGTCAGTAGTACAGGTAACCTAAAATCCATGAAAGGACTTAAAATAAGAGAAGCATTAGCTATTTCACAGGCTGAATAGAAAAAGATAGGATGAAATCATTCCAGAGGCAGAGAGAAAATGTGATTTCCATGCTGCTTTATGATTTATACTTTTTGAGCTGTGCTACAAAGGACAGCAATGAAAGGAAAGCAAAATATCCTCTGGTGATATTTCAGTAACACTACAGATTATGGAAGGATCGTAGCTGAAGACTGTCAAGCTCTTCTAAGTAAGGCTGTGCAAAGGAGGTGCTGATATTCCCTCCAGTCCAGCTCTGCCAGTGCTTCTGTGCTCTAGTCAGATCTGTGCGTACTGTGTGACACCCTCTGTCTTTGCCCCAGTGTTTTCTTTTCCTCCCAGCCCTGTTGATAATTTCAGGAGTCAGGAGCATGATTATGGTGAACTGGAAGCCCACAGCAGCTCTTCTGTATTTCAGTATTATCTATTGGCCCAGGTAGGTTTAACACTGTGCATTAGAGATCAGCATAAAAAGGATTTTAGTGGATTACAGAGAGGAAAAGGTATAGACAAAACCTGTGATTCCTTAGCAATGTTTCCTGCATGTGTTGGACCAGTGGCAGGCAGTATAAATCAGCCTTATTCTGCTGAAGTCCGTGAAACCATATGGAGGTGGAACAACAAATAAATTAAGGCACTTGTTGGTTTAGCCCCCAAGATTGGAAGGTTAATGTGAAGAACAGTTCCTCCATTGTCACTCAAGTCAATAATTATAATAGGCACAGTCCTCCTGTGCTTACATGCACAGCAACATACCCAACTGAAAAACCTTTCCACAACTTTTTGTAACTGGTTTCTGCTAAACTGTGGTGATGGGTTATCTTCAGAGTTGCCTGACCATCAATGATAGAATTGAGGAAAAATCTTTTCTGGGATAATATATAATGATATTCAATTGAAACCTTCCCATGCCTTCTGGTTGGAGTCCAGAGGTACAGGGCTCAGCACGAATGTAGCAGGGAGAGCTCTGAGAAGCATAGTCCATAAGTGAGGTGGAAATTATCCTTAAGCTGTAAAAGGTGGAAGACCGCTACAGCTGAGATTTGGCCTGGATGTCTAAGCTTAAAAAATATGTGGGTTTTTTCATCACCTTACTGCTCCCGTTTCAGCAAATTTGATTCTGTTTTAAGAAATTGCTTAAATGTAAGACCCTCAGTTAAGTGCAAAGGAAAACTGAACAAGAGAACAAGGGCCTCCCTAACCACAGCAACATCAACCACTGTGCTTGAAAAGGATGCGTGGGGGAAAGCCCTGCTCAGCTGTAAATGGGAAGGGAATTGAGACAGGGAGGGGGGAGTTTCTCAGGTTTGCAATATTGCTTTAACAATCCTTCATGTATGCAAATAACCATGGTAAACTAAAACTTATTTTGTGGCTTGAATAAACTGCACAAGATTTCAGACTCCTTTGACTCGGTCCCGTGTTTCTTCTTACTTCTTGCACTTGTGAATTTTTGCACTCCTCTTCTGAACTGTGGCTAATTCAAGCCAATAAGGTGTCTTTGATTTGCTACAAATTAGAAGTTGTTGAATGCAGCCATAAAATTTAGCATGCAAAACTCTGCCATTTCTTGTAGTTATAGTGCAAGAAACCTATCTAAAAGATGCCGTATTCAATTCTGTTGGACTTATAGAATAACTGTTTATACTATCACTTCTGTGGGCTCCACATATATTTTGTTCAGAGAAACTTTTCCAAAATGATGGGAGTTTTAGTATTCATTTCAGCAGAGTATGTTTAAATCCATTCAGTCTTATGGAACTTGCGACTAGTTTAACAGAAGTTAAAAGCTTGCTGAATTGGAGCATTAAGGATATTTCTGCAGGATGTGTCTAAGATACCAAGTTTGAGGAAGGAGACCATATATTTACTGGAACTCTGGAAGTCTCAGGTTCACAAATTTAAAAGGATGGTCTATTGTTGCCTGCTTTACATAGGATATTCCTCAGATCCGGGCAAAAAGCTTTAAAATGTGAATCCTCTGATCCGCTGAGGTAGATGTCAAGAGGGAAACTTTACTGTCAAGACTGCCTTCACTGGCAAAATTCAGATATACAGGGATAAAACCCTCTCATACATTTTCAATAATTTTGTCTTCCAGACTGCTGAGTGTACTCAGGCAGTGGCTTGGGTCACTGACAGACAGAGTCAAGATAAAACTCTTACTTGGGTCTTCTTTTTCCAGGATTTTCCAACTGTGTTTTTTATAGACTTAGCAAACTTTCAATTCTTTTTGCTTGCCTCAGGGGACAAAATTTCCACACTCAAGTTCATTCTTACTGCTCTGTGCTGGCATCCTTCCAAACTGGTCTGCATATTTGCTAAGATGTGATGCTCCAAGCTGGACACAGGACTCCCACTGAAGCTGTGTAGAGCGAATTACTTCATGTCTCACACGTCCCTGTTTAAATGTCCCATTATGATGCTCACTGAGCTGCAGAAATTTTATTCTATGTAATCCCTTGTCCACAGCCTAACCAACACAGTAAGAAACAAAAGCATTCCCTAACATGATTGCTCAACCTGTTTCATTGACGAGCTACCAGATTTTTTTTTCCCCTTCTTTCTGCTCTTGGAGGAATAAACAATTTGAACTATTCCAGCTATCTGTTGTTGTAAGTGTAGGTCTGTCTCACATTTGTTGTGTTGCTAGGGAATGTGTGCAGCTTTTGTTGCTTTTGAATTATAGCTGCTAGCACTTATCTTCTCCTCCAGCAAATAGCATTTATAGCAAGTTCTTTGAAAGCAGTGCAGTCGTTTGTACTTAAGACAGAATTATGGCAGCAGCAAACAGTTACAGGGAAGAATTTAGCCCAATGTTGCTTCTACACACAGGTAACTCTGCTGACTCACATACATTATTCATTTTTATAAGAACAACTTCCTTAGATTTCTGGAAGAGCG
>NW_008824369.1:1181692-1184788 GCF_000699105.1 Pygoscelis adeliae
TTACCGGTGCTGGCTAAACCACAGAATTTCTATTTGCCAATATGCTTTCTGAAGCTATAATGTTTGTGGAGACTTAAGCATTTCAATGGTCCACTGAGAAGAGGTGAGGATCAAAGGAGTAAAAGAGGGTTTTGGGAAGCTGACTTACTGCGACACTGATCTGGGATGAGAAACAGGGGCTTGAATTTTCCATATTGCTGCATAACAGCTAAAACACTACTGTATCCTCTTTCCAAATGGAAAAGCTCAGATTTTATTCAGAAAGTGGACATTTTTGTCCGGTTTTGTTTTCATGGCAGGGTTTTGAAATGGGTTTGTTTTGTTCCAATGCAAAACAGAAAACAGTTGGAAAACATCTTCTGCATTTTGTTGTAGTTACATTGAAAGTTTTCACAAAATGGAATTGTCATTGTCTGGTCAACTCTAATTTGCTGGCATTCAGAAATTATACCAGACAATTACATGTCCCCATTCCTGTTTAATGGACATCTTGTTGCATATTCTAGCAACACATATTTTGTTCTGTAACCAAGACAAAAATGGATTGAATGGGAAGAGGGATTTTTGTTCAAAACTCCAAAGGTTTGGTTTAAGCCAGGGACATCGGTGTGTCATCTTCACAGAAAGAAACCAATGCTTTAATCCAGTGCAAATCAGCTGTGTCAGCCTGGAAGTCAACTGAGAGGATCTCAGTAGAGAGAAGTTAGTGCTAAAAATTGCCCTAGTGAGGAATAGATTAAGTTCCCATCGTTTCCTTTGTGTTATTATCTAAAGCTTCTGGGAAGACCAGAATGTATAAGTGAATATACCTGGCATCACCCTGATGAAGAGAAAGAACTTTGTGACAATACAGCCAGCGTGAAACTGTGTTAAGTGAAAGGTTTATTGTTTGGGTTTTATATTCTTTCCAGCCTTTTTTATTTTGAAATGCCAATCACTGACTTTGCCCGTCAAAGTTGAAGAACTTTGTGTGTTCTTTTCAGAGAGCCATTCCAGCAATTGGTTCTTCAAATATTTAACCCTCGTGGTAGAAATCAAGTGATAGCATAGGATTGTTTTTTTCTCTCTCCAAATTATAAGGAAAAACAAGACCATCCCCTTCCGCCATTTAGCCTAAGACATTAGAGGCCTGTAAACATAGACTGATGTATGTATGTGTTTCTGTTTTTTGGGGTGTTGTTCGTGTTTGGTGGGTTTTGTTTGTTTGGTTTTTTTTAACCATCATGTCTTTATGATGGGACTTCAAAAAAGTAATCTCCCTCTATTGACCTGATATGATTTGGCTGTGCATTTCAGTGGCATATATCTCTAGTCACCTTTACCTCATTCAGATCTAAATAGCAACGGTTATGATGTAATTTTGGAACTCAGGCCTTAAGGGAGTGAAGATGAGTGTTCTCTACACGTTTCTGCCTTAAAAAAAGGATGCAAACAGAAAATTGACAAATGAAACCTCTCTAAAGCAGAGGTGGTGTTAGGTGGGTTGGGTGTTCTGGAACAAGGAGCGGTTCTGTGGCCAGTGGAATGAATGTTTTTGTAATGGGGTAAAAGGAAAACTGCAGGCAGTCAATGTATCTAGCATGTAATTTTCTTCTTTGCTCGTTTCCTTAGGGAAATGGAGTAGAAAGTTCCTCATATAAATTAACCTACATTCTAGGTTAATGTTAGGGGAAAAAGCAGGGAGGAGTCAGGCAGTATGATATATGATCAGATATATTAATCGCAAAATCCCCTTACTGATTTAATGAATCTTGATGCCACTTACATGGTATTGAAAGGAATCGCTCTATCCCACTAAATCTAGAAGTAGAATGACACACTTGTGCTCATCCACCTCCCAACCAGTCACCGAGTGCTGCAACCCAGAGTCATTGCCCATTGAAGCATCTGCTGTAATCACCAGGGAATTGCCTTTGGCTTTGCTGGAGCTCTGCTACTTCACATCAGTCTGGGCTCCTAGACTTCTGTCATGGTTTAACCCCAGCTGGCAACTAAGCCCCACCCAGCCGCTCGCTCACCCCCCCACCAGTGGGATGGGGGAGAGAATTGGAAGGGTAAAAGTGAGAAAACTCGTGGGTTGAGATAAAAACAGTTTAAAAAAAAGAAGGGTAAAAGTGAGAAAACTCGTGGGTTGAGATAAAGACAGTTCAATAGGTAAAGCAAAAGCCGCACACGCAAGCAAAGCAAAACAAGGAATTCATTCGCTCCTTCCCATCGGCAGGCAGGTGTCCAGCCATCTCCAGGAAAGCAGGGCTCCACCACGCGTAACGGTTACCTGGGAAGACAAACACCGTCGCTCTGAACGTCTCCCTCTTCCTCCTTCTTCCCCAGCTTTGTATGCTGAGCATGATGCCATATGGTGTGGAATGTGCCTGTGGTCAGTTGGGGTCAGCTGTCCTGGCTGTGTCCCCTCCCAACTTCTTGTGCACCCCCAGCACTCGCTGGTGGGGTGGGGTGAGAAGCAGAAAAGGCCTTGACTCTCTGTCAGCACTGCTCAGCAGTAACGAAAACATCCCTGTGTTATCAACACTGTTTTCAGCACAAATCCAAAACAGCCCCATATTAGCTACTATGAAGAAAATTAACTCTATCCCAGCCAAAACCAGCACATTCTCTACCCCTTATTCCATACCATTTATGTCAGCAATGGTTTTGGCAAGGAGAATAGCCTGTTTGCTGCCAGTAACTTTTCACTCTTCTTTAGCACCCAAACCTCTCTGCAGGAAAATATTTCCAGAATCACACCTAACTTATTTATTTGGAATTATCTGTGTGTCGTGGTTTAACCCGGCAGGCAGCTAGACACCACACAACTGTTCGCTCACTCCCCTTGCCCCGCAGTGGGATGGGGGAGAGAATCGGGTTGTGGGGGGGGAAGTAAGATTCATGGGTTAAGATAAAGACAATTTAATAGGACAGAAAAGGAAGGGAAAATAAATAATGATAAAAGACTATACAAAGCAAGTGATACACAATGCAGTTGCTCACCACGCACCAACAGATGCCCAGCCAGTCCCTGAGCAGCAGCCCCCCCCCCAGCCAGCTTTCCCCCAGTTTATGTGCTGAGCATGACGTCCCATGGTATGGAATGTCCCT
>NW_008824369.1:1184858-1193676 GCF_000699105.1 Pygoscelis adeliae
CCTCGACTAGTGTAAGCACTGCTTAGCAACAACTAAAACATCGGTGTGTTATCAACATTATTCTCATCCTAAATCCAAAACACAGCACTGTACCAGCTACTAGGAGGAAAATTAACTCTCTCCCAGCCAAAACCAGGACTCTGTGGCTGTATTTTTCCTCTGTGGCACTGTTAAGAATTTACAGTAAGCCAGGGCAGATCAGCTGGATTCTCCACCATAGATCTAGTAGAACCCCTTTACCTCCGTAATATTTTTATATCAGTTGCAAGTCTTGCTCTAGATTTTGTTTCTCATTTCCACAGCTGTGTGATGCTCTGGAGGAGAATGTGAGCTTCTGGAGACACTTGGGTTCTCCAGGACAGCAATGCTAAATAGATAGTTTCATTTTCATGCTGAAGTGCTTCTTTTTAGGCTCTGCTTGGTGAAAATATCTTTGGGAGGGTCTTAGATCTAGAGATGTTGAAGTATCTTTTTTTAAAAAAAAAAAAACAACAAACTATCTTTGAAATCTCTGTAGGCCCTCTAGCATATGCAGCATATTATCTGCAGCTATTGCTTTCCCCCCAGTTTTTCAATTCAGTACTGTGACTGCTTGGTTGATATGTCTCTATATACTGCTTTAATCTTTTTTCCTATCATACATTATTTATACATTTCCGTGTTAAACTACAGGTTCTATTATATGCTCTAAGCATCATTTTGGTTGTAGCCCTGACTGTGGCTCTCCACCTAAAACCACAGGAGGTGATTTTGCAACAATAAGTGAGCCTAAGAGAGAAAACTGTTAATGCAAGGATTAAGCACTCATTTAAATGGAAGCAAATATTTGGTTAGACAAAGGAGAACAAAACACTCTGTCTAACCTGATTTCTAGCTGTATGGAGGCTGATAAAGGTGGTCATCAGGAAGGGTGGACTTGAAGTCTATAAAGCAGAGGTCTCTCTTCTCAGCTGTTTTAAGGAAGCTGCAGAACTATAAGCCTAGGGATATGCAGGCAGTAAAGAGGGAGGAAGATGACTTAAAACACAGCCTAAATGCTTGTCCTTTTCTCCCCTTGATATGTAAGTGAATTTAAGGGAATAGGAAGAACCTTGCCTCCACTTCTCTGGCTGTCCACAGGAGTAGGTGGCCCAGTCTGCAAAGGGAGAAAAGAGCTTATAGAAAAGGTGAAGTGAGCCAGTGCTCCTCTCACCACTGAAATAAATAAGGGGGCAGGAAAGGGTGAGTGGTGCCATATGGCCCTTAGCCAATTTCAGACCTGTTCCTGGGGCATTTCATTGCTTATGACAACAAGAAAAGGAGTTCAAGTTAATTCGTACATTAATCGCTGGAGTTGGCTCATCCTCTGAAAAGAAAGGCAGAAGAGGATAACCGTTTTGGACCTTGTCTGTGGCTAAACTGTGAGCCGGTAGTATCACTCATTGATGTAGATGTGGAGGCTGGTTGAAGTGGACCAATATTGTCATATTATTGCCATCATCATCACATGTTCTGGCATCTTAATTACTGTTCTAAAATAATGAAAGGAGTTGTCAGGTCAGGTAGGTTAGATGAATTACCCAGCTCAGTTACTCCTATCTAAAATAATCTGTATCACTTTGCCGAGTGTCAGCATGTTGCTTACTTGAAAAATTGCACTTTAACACTAGTTTCCCTCAGACATAAACAGTCATTAAAGAATTCTTTGGGGTTTAGGTCTCTTGATTTAGTACATAGCAAAGAAAATGTCAAACCATTTCTAAAGAAAATATTTTAACATCGGAAAAACATTTAGGAATATAGTAGAGGAAAAAAACTACTACGGAGAAAATAAACCTGTTTACAAATGAAGGATTTTAATATGGGTGAACATATTGATTTCTAAATTTACCTTTATTAATAAAAATGGGTGACTACGCAGTTGCAAAAAGTGCAATACATATTCTGAGTGGGGGGCACCCAATAGTAGTAATGCTATTATAGTTCACTTTCACATTTTATTATGTTAGTAACTATTTAATCCTGTCACAACAATGCTAAGCTTTGTATGCACAGGTCAGAAGACAAGGTCCTCACAGGTCTTCCAGGTAGATCTTTAGTACTGCAAGGAGAATCCAAGAAGAAGAAAAAAAAATCGCAAAAAACCACTAGAACAAATGGAGACGTTATGAATGACTGTTGATTCCCAAGTTGTGTAGGCTGGACATTTCATTTACACTTACCGTTTCTTTTTTAGTTGTTACATTAGGGAGATGTAATAGCGCAGGAGCACCACATTAGATTGGTGCTATACATACCCAGGAAATCCTCAGCGTGGCATACTGATATGATATAACGTCCTATAGACACCATTTCACCTTCAGCTGGAGCATGATTTGCCTGGAGGTTGGTGGTGATAAGAGATGTATGAAGATAAGCATCAATTAAGGCTAGATGGGAATTTTTCCTCATAATGGAGAAAGCAAAGAAAATGAATTTGTATTTTTTTTCTAAACCCATATTTTAATCTATATCATTCTATAGGTTTTTTCCCGAAAGTACTTACATGTGGATTACTGTTGAACTCATAATTAAAAATACAGTAAAACATTAAATTATTTCTTTAAAAATAAAAATATTCCTGAAAGGAAAAAATCAGTGTTTCAAAAAGACTTTTCCCTAAATCAGAATTTCACCATAATTTTTACTTTTCTAATAATGATGCTGATAATAATGGCAGCTGTAGTAATGAGCTGACAGTTATTGATAAAGAAACATTTCCCTAGAAGTTTGCTGTTCTGCTGTGGTCTGATGGTAAAAAATTAGACTTCCTCCTCCCCCCAGGGCTGCAGAGGTGACAGAGTTCAGACTCTGCACAAGCAGTGGGTGAGGGCAAGAGGACGGATTTAATCCCAACTTCCTTTCTAATAGGATGGAAGATGGATGTGTGGAAACCAGCAGTCCTTCCCCTGCTGAGCCGTGTGGTTTTTGTGCTAGAGCAGGGGATTGGTTCAGTGACCCCATCTTCTCCTCTTTTCTCCCACACATGGACTAATGGATTAAAAAAAAATAATTCTTTTTTTTCATCTCTTGTAATCAATGTCTCAATTGCTTAAACTTCTATACTGTCTCTGGCAAGCTGGCTTGCTTTGCATGCTTTGTATTTGCTTCCATGTGATGCCCCCTCAGAAAAATGCCTAGAATGGTTGCCCATTGCATCCTCCTCGTTGCTAATTGGAAAAAAAATTGGTCTTGTTTAATTCAGATCTTGGTGGCTGTGCTGGAAGATAAACCATGCTTGGCAATGATGTGGTTTACCTCAGTTACCAGCTGATACAAAATCAACAGCTGCTAATTGTGGCTTTTCTGGTCTCTGCTTGGCATTTGTGCTGTTGCTTGGTGAGGCTCAAATACGCGCAGGTTTTAGTCTGGGGTATATAATCCAAAATACATAATAGAACAACTTTACTTTGGACAGAGAGGGAGAGGAATTCATAATACAATCTAACAAAGTAGCACTTTTCCATTTCCAATTAGTGTTGTTCTACAATAAAGCTGCCTTTGTCTGCAGTGATAGTTAGGAGAAACTCAGATAAATTAGAATATATGAATCTAGAATATCAATAAGGTTCTGAACTATGTGGGATGCCTAGAAAATGGAAAACAGAGTAGATTAGTATTGGTCAAAAGCACGGATGAAAGAAGAGCAATAAATTCCAAGAGCAAATGTAACCAAATACAATGATACTTATAATGAATCAAGGTCAATTGTTGACTAAAACAGTTTAGTATAGATAAATGAAGAATAATTGAGACTTTATGAGTCTTTATTGCACAAGTCTTTAAACCATTTAAATAATTGAACCAAAAGGGACTGAGTGTCAACAAGACAAGTTGGTGTTTCATGTTATTGAGTGATGTGAAATAGAAAAACAAAAGATAGGTTTTCACCTGTAGAATAATGATAATTTTTTAGTTCACAGAGATTACTGCTTGGGGGGCTTTCATGAAATTCAAAAATGTGAAATGTCAAAAGATAACTAATTTGACAAAACAGAAGAAAACCTCATGTGTCAGGGATATCTTAAATGCGAGGGAGATGAACAGTAATGTTTGAAAACAGTAAAGCTGCCTGAAACACAATGCTAATATATATACTTAAGGAACCAGTATCAGTAACTAACCCATCCTTCTTACCATTTTCAAAGCTGGATTCTAAAAGATACTTGTTTGTTCTTCGTGACACACATATCCTGAATAAAATTCAATCCCTTTCACTTGTTTAAAAAAACTAGTTAGCCCAGGAGAGTGGAAGAATAGAGATGGCAAAATTCTATTAAAATAGGATCAAAGTGTTAGTATGCATTCATTTTTCCAAAACTATTGACTTAATGAAATCTGCGTTTTCAATGGAGCTTATTATAGTTGCAAAATATTCAGTGTTGATCCAGCTTGGGTTATGATAACACACTGCATTGGGAGCAATGAGACCAATTTTCAGTGCTTTTGAAAATCCTGTCTTCCTGTCAGTTCTTTACCAGTGATATCCAGGTGTCATTTCTGTTCACATAAGCTGTGGAAATAGAGAAGCACCTCTCTGCCTGGTCTGTGACTAGTATTTCAGAAATACTCTTTCTTCTGGGTTTTTTTTTTTTGGCAATGTGCCTCAAAATTTACTTTGCCTAGTTTCATCTCCTAATTTTCACTGCAGCTTTCCTTTATTTCTTTCCCCCTCTATTAAACTGGAAACAGCTCATTTGCAGCAAATATTAAAAAAAAAAAAAAATCCAAAAAGCTATACAGCTAAAATACCCCAGTCTTTTTGGAATGAGAGGCCAACAATCAGTTAAATTTTCTCCTTGAAGTTTTTAATGCAAAATGGAGTTGAGCTTCAGGTTTTGAAGTCCTTTATGTGACTCTGGTCCTAAAGTCTACATCAAAAGGCTACTTAATTCCCTGTTGTCTTTCATCCTATTTATTATGTAGTGAATATAGTATATTTATTTTACATATAGTTTGGTAACATTTTACACTACTGTTCACAATGGTCTGATGGATACTGGAGACAACAAAGCAGGAGTCATCAAGTCTACTTTTTGCAAACTTTAAATTAAATAGGCTTGGTAACGTGAAAAAACAAAACCAAAACTATTCTTCAGTTAGCTAGAAAGTTTGGTAGTTAATTGCTTTTTTTAATATATGTACAAGGAACATGGCTGTGGTATATTAATTTGCAAATATAACAAAGTGCTTTCCCACTCCAAGGAATTATAATGTGGAGAGGCAAGAAACAAGGGGCAGTAGCGATTGCTAAGCCAGGTGAGTGATTGCAGAGATACCTGTTCTTTCTATCTCTGCTGGTTTACTCAGACTAGTCGGAACCTTCCTGGTTGCACTTAGCGAGCTTCTCTCCTTTAACAGGCATTGAGGCAAGTAAGCTTTACCCATCTGACAAAAGCCAAGACTAGAAAAAATCTCAGCAAACCCTACTTGTGTGTTTGTATACAGCTGTATCAGAGCATATTGACATGAATGTATTTATGGTTTGGAGTTGTACCTTCTCATAACTACATTTTTGCCATGTGATGTGCACCTGTGGATAGGTGACAGCACATTTCAGTGCAGTGTGACAATTTTTTGTGTTCACTCACCTTGTTAATTCCCCCCAGCTATGAACAGCAAAATTACGTATACAAAAAAGCTTTTCAGAGGGAAGGATAAAGGCTAATTGATTTTAATGATTCTATATTTTTCCGAATAAAAATAGATGGGACATTATCCTTAACATCTGCTGGTGTATTCTTATACAATAGGATCTAGCTCCTTAAAGGTGATCTCGGGATGTTTCATGTGAGCTAATATTATGATCCTTTATGCAGGTGACACAGGGAAAAAGGGACTTGTCCAAGGACACCCAACAAATCATGCCAAAAACAGAACTCAGGCCCCCCAAGTCTGTTTCGTGGACAGCCATGCAACCACAAAGGGGCTTTTTAAAGCACTGTTGATAAGGAGGTTTCCCCCATACACTTGGGCTTCGAGGTGGTCTTTCTGAAAAGAAATAATAAATACGTGAAGGGGTTGTGGAGCTTAGAGATGTGCGGTGTGCTCAGTGGCTCGTCACTTGGCTAATGAAATAGCATAGTTGCAGCAAGCCTGGGAAAGCTCTGCTCATCCTGGGCTCTGTCTGCTGGGTCTGAGCAATATAACGAGTGATTCCCATCTGAGCTTGAAGGCCATAAAACAAGGGAAATCTTTTCAGTGCCTTGCTGTTCCCACTATGATAGCAGTATTATGCTGTGAAACATTAAAATCTCCAGTAATCCTGCTTTATTCTCTCTGGCTGGGTGCAATGATGATTATATGCTAGATTGCGGGGAAAAACATCTAGATTAGTGTTTCAAAATGATCATAACACTTTGTTGCACTGGTGTACAATCTTCCAAAGTGCTTTACCAATACTCCTTACTCAGTCTCAGCAGAGGGTTGAGACAAAGATTATTAGTATGCACATCTCGCAGGTAGGTGCATGCAGACTAAGAGGAATGGTTATGGTAACTGGTTCTGGTGTATTCACGTATATGTTCATTTTGTATACTCATGACTGTTGCAATTTTTGGTCCGATTGCTATAGCAGTCTGCCTATACCAGCCTGCCTCACATTTGCACACGGCAAAGGATGTCTTTGTATAAATCCAATTAATCTGTAAATGAAGCTAAGTCAGAGGACTATGCCCTAACGTGGCAGAGGAGTGACTACATACTTTACTTGGGCAGCTCTACTATGGAGGTTAAAACCTTCGGCAGGGAAGCAAAGTATATATCTGCAGAGGAGAGGTAGCTCCCTGCTTGCTGGAGGAAGCTGTGGCCCAATCTTGCCTGTCAGCACCTATAGGATGAGTTTGGAAGACCCGTCAGCAAAATTAATTTGGGCAGCCGTATGTATCCTGTCTCATAATAGTGTGAGGCCTCAAAACAAGGAATGCATGCTGTTTGGCTGAACAGCATTTCAGCTGCTGTGGGAGGCAGCTCTCGATCGGAGTTATTAAGTTGATAGAAATGCTGCTTTCAGACATTTTCTGGGGAAAACCTGATTTCTCAGGCATTAATTCAATACAAAAAACTTTGTCAATTAGCCCCATAATCTTATTTTTAGCTCTGAATGTGAAGAGCACACACATGTGTGTCTGACTGCCTAACAGCTGCAGTCCACTAGGGAAAATCAGAAGGCAAAAAACAGAGCAGGGTTTTTGTTTGTTTGAGCAGATGAGAATAATTTATATGTACAAGCTATTTATAGAAAGGCTGCAGCAAGCTAATTAATTGTTTATAGGGAGAACTTTAAAGAGCATAACCTGAGGTCTGACATTCTGTGTAATAATTATAATTAGAGATGAGCTGGAATCAAAAATCAGAATGTGAACACAGATACATTTTTGGGAAAGTTTTGAATCTGATCCAGATCTCAACTGTGTGGCTTTCTGCAGCCATTAGGGTAGGCTAGAATGAAATCCTGGGTTGGAATTTGGCCTTCTCTGTTTTGGTGAAGAGCAAATCTGGATCCACATTATGTGATGAGGGCCAGCTCCTAATTAGCATCTGGCATAGTAGGGGAACAGAATTAAATGGGGTTGCTATGCCTTTATTGATTCATATTTATTTGGTGTTTTGTTTTGTTGGTTTTTTTTTTTTAAAGTAACTCAGAAAAGCTTACTGAGTTACACGTTAGGATCTTGGAAATCTAGCATTGACTTTTATAAGGTGATTGTAAAACTTCTAAATTATTTTAGAAATAGCCTAATTTCTGTGAAGTCCTCTTGAGACTTACAATAAAGGAGTGGTCTATTGGTATTTTCTAGGTCTTGAGGAGTAATGGAAAAGAATTTGAATGCTCAGCTTGGAAAGGCAGCTGAGGCATAGACGTTGATTTCTGTCTAGCACTAGACTTGTACTGACTGCAGTGCAATAGTACCTGAATATTTTGAAACTTGGTTATGATTTTAAACTAATCAGAGGTCAACTACTATGTGCTATATAAATAAATATATAATAGTGAACCAGATGAAAGACCAATTAAGGAGCCAGAGAATTAAATCTCAGTCGAATGTTTATCTTAGCCAGTGCATCTCAGTTTATATGAGAGATCTTTAAGCAGAAAGAAAATGCATCCAAGGAAAGACTACATCCTGCCTGTATATTTCAATTAGTTAGCAAATATGCAACTGAATTTCAGATTTTGTTTGTTTTTCTTCCATGTACCAGAAGTAATTTCTGAAGAGTTTATGATACTTTTCATAGGGTACTGGAGAACTTGAAAGACCTTTATCTCTGTGCAGCAGCTAATCAATTTCTTAAGGTAGATCCATCCAGAAGAGCTTGCAGGGTGGGGGTAGTAGCACAGGCGAGCATACTTGCTTCTGCAACCAGCACAGCCAGTGGATTGTCAGATAACAACAGAGGACTTGCACATAGTTGCAAACATTTGGGTCAAGTTAGACCCAGTATGAGCAGTTCCGACCATGGCTGTCCAATGTTCAGCATCACATAAGTAAGACCTTCATGCACTGCAGTGCTCTTAAGTCAGTAGCTATGGACATGATTCACTGTTGATGCTGTTTTACTCTTGTTTTCATCCCAGAAAATTTTTTTCTGGCTGCTATGGCTGAGCTTATGCTGCCTTTTACTTTCTCTGTTAATTTCTTCTCCTATTTTGTTATGGACCTAAATCTTTTTGCATGACAAATGTGGGACTTTCCAGCTTGCTGTCAATGCATTTCCAGACAAACAAACCTACTTTCACTGGACCAGTTCCTGAACTGCATAATCTTCTCTTCCAGGAGCTGCAGCTTTAGGCAGGCAG
>NW_008824369.1:1193740-1197053 GCF_000699105.1 Pygoscelis adeliae
GCTCCCTCCACGTTCAGCACACGCTAGGAACTGCTAGTTTGAACTAGATGATATTGTTTTCCTTCATGCTTGTCACAGCCAATATTTTGTGCCTTGGGGCAGCTTCTCCAACACCTAAATATGTCGCTACGAAAACATTCGTCCACCACAGTGTCTTAAAAGGGTGTCCAATGCGGTTGTTTTATGCAACACAAGCTAAACTGCAGATCTGAGCTACCTCTCTGTGAAGCATTGCTGCTAATCCAGTGCTGTTCGAGGAACTATTCATCATTCTTGTCTTCTTCAGTGAGCTTACAAGTCTGTCTAATAAGGACCACACACATAATCTTTTATTTATGTAATGGTCTATTTATCAATGTGAGGTGAGAATTTGACCTTATTATACAAACTTCAGTACTCCCAAGATATGTCAAGATCCAGTTTCCTCTTGCAGCTCGGCCCCTCCTAACGCCCTTTTGCATTTTCTTTGCACTTTTCATTATGTAGCTAATTAAGCCATGCTCATATATAAACACCATTACACAGTTTAACAGCTAGTGAAAAGTTCTCTGAGATATATATATATGCATACACTGATATATAGTGTATGCAGCATGGTATTTTTTTTTCTGAAGTAGGTTGTATTTGGTTCAAATCAAAATGACATTTTATTAATGGCGTTGCTATGAAAGCAGACTAATAGAGTCTAACTGTGAGGTTTCTTCTCCCTCTGGAAACAAAATGAGAATAAATGAAAACGCACAGTGTTTTTGTTCTTTCTTGTGGCATTTTGTGCCCAAATCAAAATTTCGGAAAATACAAAACAGCCAATATTGAACTAGCGTATAGAAGTTGCAGCTAAGCTTGGATTTAGCTATGAAAGTCAAACCATGAACAGCATCTCATCTGCGCACACAAATGAACCCTTACTTGGGATGATGATATAAGATCTTGCTCTCCATGTGCGTGTATATCCTTTGCAAAACCTTCAAAGACAGGTAGAAAATCTGTACACAAGGTGACTTGACATGCATACCTGCATCTTTCAGTTAAACCTGGGCTGTTCTTTGCATCTGCTCTGTCCTGCATCACATCACAACAGCCTCTCCTTGTCTTACATGTGAATTTTTAATTCGGAGATTTAAATTAATCTAACTTGACTTTTCAGGCAAGAGTCCAAACCCTGTGAACAGAAACACAGAATTTGGTTTATGAACCCACTGTGAACTGAAGCATGCAGGGTTTGTCTGGCTTTAGTTACCTGTTTCCAGGGATACTTGAATCTGCTTAAGTAAACTTCCATGTTTCTAATTTTCACTCTTCTTATCAGGAGAATTGTGTGCATTAGGTTTCTTCTGCTGGCTTCAAATACTGCCTGGGGGATGAATGACAGTGAAGTTCAGTTTCTGTTAAAGAATATGCCTTTGTAAAGTATATTTCACATGTTTAATTAACACAAAGTCATTTGTCTGATTCATAAGGGTACAAGGTAGAAGGCACACGTAGTAGAATGCTTCATTCCAAGACCAAAATATGGAGAGTAGTCTGTTGGATTTGATGTAATGTACTGCAAATATAGGTCACTAGACTTATCCATTAAAGGAAGAAAAAACAGTGTATGTAATTCCAAGTATAGAACCTTAGGATATTGTGTTAAACCATGGAGTGATTACTCACATGCATAAAGTACATGTAACAGACTGCAGGACTGGGACATGTACTATCATGTTTTCCCACACTGGTTTTGTATTAGAATAATCCTTTTTCATCATTGCATGCTGCTAGGCATTAATAAAATAAGCCCACTAATTTAATGATATTCTACAACTTTGCCTCAAGTACACTTTTTGTTCTGGCGTGTAAAAAAATAAATAAAATACACAGAACGATTTCTTATCACCACTGGGACTACATGCCAAGATGATTTGTCAGAACTCCTGTAGCTTCAATGCCTTTCCACCTATTTCTTCCACCTTTTCCCCTTTCTTTTATTTTTAACTTTCAATTTATTGTTTTTAAATTCAATGAGATAACATAGCTACCTCAGGGGAGGAATTTTATGCCATTCCACAGTGAAAATGGTATTCTTTAAAAAGTTATGCTATTACTTTACAGTTTTTAAGAAACATACATACAAAACCAATGTAATGAAAAATTTTAACTAGACTGAACAGTTTCTAAATAGCCATGGGGCAAAGTCCTGGTTCAAGCCTCTGTTAGCTAGCTAACTCCTAATTAATCTGTATTTCATTAAGAAATAAAGGATTAGACAGTAATAGTTTTGCTTTAGACAGAAGTATCAGGAAGCTGTGAGAGATCTTAAAACCTGATTCTGAGTTTTATTTTCCTACATCTGTAGGAGATTGCCTCAGTCTCTGTTATTAAAGTTAAAACTTCTGGCACAAGAACCAATTTTGGTTAATGTTACCTTTTCATATAGGTGGATGTTTTTTGTAGAAAATGTATAAAGAGCCAAAGAAGAAAATAATTTCATATGTAGAATTTACTTTTGGCAGTTGCTCAGAAATATGGAAAATTTAGGATTTCAGGAAAAAGGGCAGGATTATGCATGTAATTCTTCCTTCCAAAATTGGGTGAAGTAATATTTGGGGCATTAGATTTCACTACAGTTTTTTTCAAAGTGTAAGAGAGACTGGAGAACCAAGTCAGGTTGTCTTCAAAGTGGAAGAACACAGTAAAATATTCATCAGCACGGCGAGTAAAAAAGGACCAAAAGCTGAGGCTCCTTTGAGATACTTTTAACAAGAAAAAAGAAAAAAAAGTTAATTGTCCTTATTTTGGATATTTTAGAATTTCAGGGTAAATGCCTTGAGTGAAATACCAATATTTCAACAGAAAACCCCCAACAGTTAGGGTAATTACTGCAGCAGAACTTCTTCCTGAATCCTCATTTTTTTGGTACTGATAATGTTCTGAAATTTTGTTTGTCCTGAAGTTTCTTACAGTTGATGTCTATCAAAAGAAACAAAGCATTTTTAGGTTTGCTATAATTCAATTATTTGTACAAAATTCCTTCAACTACTTATGAATTTTGTGAATATGAAAAACAAATATAAGCTCTTTGTTATAATCCTAATTGAGTTGTAATATTCTCCCACTGGGTACTTCTCTGTCCCTTTAGGAAATTAAATCCCTTAAAAAATCTAACCCCTAATCCACTTATTTTCTTTTGAAAATCAAATTAGGCAGCCAAGTGTGCTTTTGGATACCTAAGTACCTTTGTAATCCAAACCCAGGTCACGTTCTGAAGTGAAACTGAAATTGCATGTCGTGCTTCACCCATGTTTGAGCTGTTACCTGCATTGGGGCTACC
>NW_008824369.1:1197111-1197476 GCF_000699105.1 Pygoscelis adeliae
GCCTTGCCGGTGCTGGTCATAGCTACTTGGGAAAAAAAGGTGTTTCCTCTGAGGTATGAACCAACCCAGATCACTGCTGTTTTCTTGTGATGTTGCAATAGTAAGAGGGCTTTGGTGGCAGTGATGGTCTAAGAGACAGAGGAAAACTAAGGTTTGTAGGCGGAGGTAATACCTTTTATTAGACCAAAGTGCTATAGCTGGAGCCTGTAATGTGTTTGCAAACTTGCCTGCTTCTCTATGTCAAGCTAATGAAAGTTATTACCTCTCCCTGTTAACCTGGCCTTATTTTCTTTAAAGCCCAATCAGCAGGGACAGTGGCACTTAGAGCTGATGTTTAAGCTCAGTTCCTTCCATTTGAGGAGGTC
>NW_008824369.1:1197522-1222031 GCF_000699105.1 Pygoscelis adeliae
AGTAGATGGGCAGTAACTCACTGCTTCCCTTTAGCTGTTCTGTTTTAGACGGAGGAATTAAAGATTCAAGATTGAGAAGGAGGGAGGAAAATTGTGGTTTGGGAATGGTGGTGACCCTGGCTCCCAGCCCGCTCCAAGGGCGCTCATGTATATCACAGGAAGAACAGTCACTGCATAAATTACAAGAGGGTCCTTGGAGTGAATGCAATGCTGAGCGCTCTTGGATCTTTTTCTTAAGCTTTTACAGCTTTATTCCATCTCTAATTATGCATGGAACTAAATCCTGAAGAAATCTGGAAGGCTGCAGTGAAAAAGAGCTATGCTACAATGGGAAAGGGGTGGCTTTCACTCTCGCTGGCTTCCTTTCTGTCACACGTCTCAATTGACACACACTCCCCAAACTTCAGTTCAAGTGGAGGTGGGAAAGCACGCTTCCACTCACGCGTGATGGTCTTTTGTTATGAAAATATGTTAGCCTTTTTCCAGCCATGACTGCATGGATGGGTAGCACTGTGGGTTTCAGAGTTCTCAATACAAAGGTCGGTGATATGAAAACAAATGAACAAAACATTTCTCTTGGAGTTCTTGGATCTGTGCAAAACGTGTATGGAAAAATTGCTAACTGCTCTGCAGTTGAAGGTGATGTCAGTATATGAATCTGCCTGATCTCTCTTAGCAAGAACAGTCCTTGTCTGACAGAAAGGTCAGAGTTGTATTTCGTTGTAAGAGTTCAAATTCCTCAGTGAAAGAGGAAAAGGGACGTCTGTGTTCAGGCAGAGGAGGTCTGGTACTGGTTCTGGCACGTATCCAGATAGAGGAGCTTGCTGTGGCTGTGTCACGGTGACATGTAAGTCTTTTTCCAACTTATTGGTATCTGTATTGATAACCTAACTGCAAATCTTTCTAACATTTCCAAGGCTGAATGAGCCTGTTCGTGACAAATGGCAGATGTGACATTTAGCATTCCGTACTGCAATGTCTTCCTTCTATCACAAATATCTACCCTACAATCTCTTTACATAGCAACTGAGCACCTCATGATATTTGAGGTACTTGTCCTTACATTGATCTTCTGAGGCACGTGATGCTCTTTTACTAAGTTGGGCTGGGATTTGTCTATAGCTGTCTGAAATATTGGTGTCCAGCCTGAGCGAGTTGTTCAGCAGAACTGTTTATTGTAAGATATGCTCTTCCAGAAAAAAAGATCCCTCCTGTCCTAAGGCAGATAGGGCAATCACCTTTTGGAAGTATCTGTCTCTCAATATTGACTATAAAAGGGGTTTCTGCAAATAAGGTTAGACAAATGCCTAACACCTACTCTTGCAGGCCCTCTTGAAATTTGCAGCAGGCGTAAAAGTATCTTTAGAAACGTGGTCCTGTGTTACTTTCCCAATGCAATAAATGAAGCATAAGGGAGAACAAGGAAACGTGTGTCCTGTGTAGTAAGCACTGTAATGCTGACCAGTCTCCCATTCACTTTGGCTTTCAACGCACTTGAAGAACAACATATCGGTAATTATTACAGTATTGTGACACTGCTTTAGTGAACCTTATTTGTTTTCTTTACGTCTTTTCTACTCTTGATAGTGGGAAGGAAAATTCATGAAATATGAAGGTACGCCCATACAGTAATGAGGCTATTTGTGTTCCATCAAAGTGCTGTTTTCATCTTTGTGTTGAAAATATATTTATTCTATTACTGGCAGTGGCCTTACAGGCCTCTGTTTTTCTGACCACATATTTAACATAAATTACCAACCTCAGAGGGGATATGATGGCCTGTCTATAACTGCACTAAAAGGTGTCTCATGTTTAAAGAAAAAATGTGAATTTTGGCAGATTTAAACAAAAAAGGACCTTTTAAAAAATTTGCATTTCAATACAAAAGTAGTCTTATTTGTCCTGAGTCATTCTGGTGTTTACATATGCACTTCCAGCTCCAAGAGCACAGTGGTTCCAGTTGTGCCTGCGGTAGTTAGTACTTGCTTAAAAGAGCTATGATTAAGCTGAATCACCTCCAGCCATTAGAATTTCAATGGTCAAAACTCAGACTTGTGCCCAACGTGGAAACTTCTTGCAGGGTTTCACCCACACAGGAATTCAGGATTTAGGCAGTACCCTGTGTACTCTGGAAAATTTTATGCTAATTGCGGAAGTCCACCCCAGCTAGGCCCATGGGCACTTCCTTTGGTGATGCTGGCATGGCTTCTGCTTATCCAACAGCCCTTGGGGTGTCTTGCTTCCACTTAACCCACAGAGCTCCAAACAGGATCCCTGCTCCGAGAGGAATCAGGCCATAACCATTGGGATAATGTTTCTGTAAGGTTTTGCGGCCAACTTGCACCTGGACTGTTTCCCTTAAGTCTCGGCAATGTTTCCCTCGTCACCCCGTGTGGGATTGCTGTGCTGGCTTGAATAGGGCTCCCTCCCAGCAAACTCTGTGCTAGTGATAAGATACCAAGGGAACCCGGATCATGCAAGCTTTCATTACGTTCTCCTAATTATGATTGTAATTTAGGTGTTTTTTTTTTAATCTGCAGAGATTATTACAATTGTATTGAGATTCTTTGTCTCCTTTGTGCATACTTATCCTTTGATGATCTATGTATGGTATTAGCTACCTCTCCTCTAATTACATCTGCCTGATTCTTCAGGAAATCTTTTAAGGCAACATTAATCAACTGAATTTGGAACAGAGAGCACCTGAGGTGTCCCATGCAAACCCTCAGATTGAATTTAAATTGTGCTCTCAGAAATGAAAGGCAATTTCCCAAAGATTTTTTAAATTTAACTTCAAAGCCTCCCAAGTATGTTTTATTTTGATAGATCTCAAAAAGAAGAACCTTTTTTATTGCCAATATATTCTGCTTTTAGATGTATTTGGTTTACACCAGTAAGGCAAAAAAGAATCACTACTCTATCACACAACATTTAAGAAGTTTTCAGTAGCCACCTGGGAACAATAAATAAGCTACAAGCTTGTTGCAAGAGATTATATTTTATATATCCATAAAGAAAAGATCTTTCCTGGCTAAAGTGTTGTGTGTTTCAATACATATTGCTGATCTTCCTTTTTGTCTTTTTTTTTTTTTTTGTCTTTTTTTTTTTTTTTTTGGCCAAGTTAGGCACTTTCCTTGCAAAAAGAAAGTTATTTTACACTGGAAAAGAGGCAGTATAGACATTTGCTTTACCGTTTGACAGCTGTTCCTCAGAAAGTTTGCAGCAAAAGCCTCACATGAAGACGACTACAAATTCCAAACTCAGGAAAAAATTGCAGTCAGGTATTTCTGAATGGTCACAAAAATGAAGAGGAGCTGCCCTTTAAGTGTAAGTAAATCTGGATCTGCCCTTCAGCAAACTTGGGCTGATTCATCTTGGTTTACATCAGACTTGTGGAAATCAGATAGAGGTTTAGAGTGAAACGTACTTTGCATCAGACACTAAACAGCAACTTGTGGATGTCTGTTGCAAGAGATTTGAAGCTGCAGCTGAATTAAGGACATACTAAATCGTAACTTAAAATCACATACTGCAGTACCTTTCTCTGTTCAGAGCGCACTCTGCTCCGAAGAGGAAAACCTCTGTTCTAGTTTCCATTCACCTTCACTAATTCAGTTTTGTACCATAAGGTGTGGATACCACAGTTAGCTTTACTTTTCCTTGTGACAAAAGGAGATAGATTTCGGTCTTTAATGTGCGTGCACAGAGGCACAAATTAAGATTCTGTTCAGACTGATGTTATCTTTGTTCCTCATCTAAAGCTTAGAAAAAGATGGTCTGGTGTACCCCACTATAGCATGTCTTCCAGAACAGCTTGTGAAGGGTTCACCAGGGTGGGATAATGTGGTTGAGTAGTTTCCATGAAAGGAGGTGATGAGACACAAAGCCCATGAGGGGAGAACATTCATGTCATTTTATATTACCAGACAGGTAGAAAGGATCTTAATATAGATGTCATTTGGCCTGAATGTATTGACAGCACAGAACCGTCATCTCTTTTCATTTGACTAGTTCCTCCTTTGACAAGTTACCATGTAAGTTGAAGGTTTTGCAATTACAACCCCCTTATTGCCTGTAACTGAAGCAGAGGTGTCCACTGAAATGAAAGCCACATATTTTTTTTTTCTTAGCTCTCTAAACCTGCTTCTCCTGGCCACAATGAAGCTGTATGTAAAATACAGACATGCAAAATAATAGAAAACTGAGTTTTTATTAGAAAATTTAGTACCAAAAGTAAAAGGCAGAAGGGAAAAAAAAAACCCCTTACTCAATGGATGGATGTGTTAATGAATAAAGGTTTTGGAACTAGAAGTGTTAGTCATAGGCCATGACAAATATTGGTATGCTTGAGCATCAGGCCACAAATATTAAACCTGGCATATATCTCAGTTTTATTCTGACTTCTTAGAAATGATGAGGTTGTGACTCTTCTACCTTAGGTTCAAATAATCTCTATTAATGAAGCACTAATTCTTCCGCACTTTATCATATGTGTGCCAATGGATCTACAAACAAGAATGGCAGAACAAACCCATGTAAATCTGCCTGACACAGCTTTTTTTCCTCTTCTTTCTCTATTTTCTTTGGTTTATTTTCTTTGCTCAAGAGTGCATTAGAGCTCTAAAAAGAAATAAAAAGAAACACTTTTATAATGACTTCCTGGGCTTTGGTGTTTACTTTTTACGATATGCTTTTCTACTGCTAGAGGAGTGCTCATCCCATGCTTTCAGCACCCTTGATAGTTTTTTGAAACTGTAGGAGTAAAATTGCAGTAGCATCTAGGGGTCTATGTGGGCTGACGTTTCTGTTGTGCTGCACAGCTGCTGGCTGTGTCTGCTGCCAGCTACTTGCATCTCACTAAGTGAAATGGAAAAAGAGGGTGTTCAGGAGCTGAGCTGGGACCTAGGCTCAGGGACCACGCACCCAAAGATTAGGAGAATTGTGCCTGTGGTATTAGAAATGTATTGACGTTTTCAGAAATAATTCATAGTCCCATTTGTGCTATTTAATGGTCCATGAAGCCAATAGATATGTTAGAGCTGGCACAGCTTCTGTGTGCTTTAGTAGCTTTAGATTAGAGTATGTTCTCTTTGAAATGATAGGAATTATTTGGTTTGGGAAAAATAAGGAGATCTTCACATTTTAATAGCACTATTACAATAATTTTTGTTTGTCATGCCTTTACTGCTTTGCCTCAAGATGCATGTGGATTGTGCTGAAAACGTGGCATGGGTGAACTATGCTAAATGCTGAAAGCTTCTTAAATCTAAACCACAGCTTCTTGTTAGACGTCACATGGGGGAGTCAATAATGTTCTCTGTGCACCTTTTCATAGAAGGAGTATGCAAGTAATGTGGGTTAGATTTCACTCACATTCCTCTTTGCACTCTGGCAAAAAAGCACTTGAATTCCTGTGTGAATTTAGACTTGTGAGTGGTCGTATTTGATTCAATGGTAACATTCAGCTATTTGCAAGCACATGGAATATAGGACTGGCAGCGAGTTCCAGTCCTGCAAACAAAACGTATTTGTACGTCTGCATTAGTTTTGTTTGTAAAGATGCTTCCCTAAGATCTTTTGTAGAATCTTGAACTAAGAAAAGACTTTTAGTATACGAAAAACTGAAGTGTTTCTGTGCATTGAATACTACCAGCTGACACCCCTAGGTATTAGTGTATAACTGAAAATAATCAAACAGTAATAGATGCGTACATGTGTTTGTATGTAGCAAAAAAATAACTTTTAAACTATGTAAACTATTTGGCCCTTACGATGGGGGAGCTCATTTAAGAGCCTTGACTGGAATTGTCTCAAATCTGAGCCAGGTGCTGAGCCCTGGGGTGTATATGCTGAAGCGTAGCCTGCTCTCAGTTCAGTGCTGCACTTTGTCAGCTTGAAATGTGTTTACTCCAAACTCACATGTTTAGGCAGAGATGTTTAATGAATTCTGCGTGCCAGGTCACACCATCTATGCACATTCCCATTGTAAAATGCAATTGTGCTAGTTGGTGGAGGGAAATCAGATTTTTTTTAGGACTGAGTCCAAGATTGTTTATTTCCATATTTCTCTTTTTTCTATTTCTTTTGTAAAAGCCAGGAAAAGAAGCCAATTTAAGCTATGCCCATATTGTGTCTCTGGCACAAGAGAAATCAATCAGTAGCATTTTACTGAGACAGTATGTAAATACAGCTCAACCTTCCTAACACTGATCACTTGATTGCCAATTTGGTGCAAGTACAGTGTGGCAGAAATGATACTTCTTTAAAACTCGCATGCTACCACCATTCAGCTCTCCATATATTGAGCATTTTTCTGTTTTTAATTAGTGACTTTGATATTAAGCCAACTGGCAAATATTTATTTGATGAAGATTCTCCATTCGTTAGCAAAATGAGAAAAAATGAATCTATAATAGCATATAACTGCCCCATTAAGCAGCATTAGCTATCCATTTGAGAGCTAATAAAGTAAAATACAAGTTTCCGACCACCAGATGTTGATGAATAAACTGGTGCTAAATTGGTGGCAGTAAAGCAATAAACAGGTCAGAGGTCAATTAGTTCCACCAGAAAGAAGCAACCCACTGGGAAACCAGCAGCAATGCCATGATGGATGCTTAGGGGGTGACTGACTGGTGTTTTATTCAGAATTATGTGCACGCAGCTGAGAGAGACTGAGATTCAGGCCAAATTGATGTTTACCTTTATGGGTTACTGTTGTTTCTTATTGCAGCAAAGCCAGGAGATCTCAGCCAGGTCTGGGGGCTGTGGCAGTGCTGTCCCCTCCCCAAGCGGCCGACGGTGCTGAATGGTAATTTTGGCCCCACTGGAAGCAATGGCTGAACAAAATTCCATCAGCCTCACCAGGACTGAGAATCTCCTAGAGTGCCTTGTCCTGTACATATATTTGGATATGATTCATCCTTGACATGCTGAAGTGAAAGCCACTGTACCTCTCTTTAGGTGCCAATCCAAGAAAAAAAGATTTATTCTTACACGTAATTCCATCCTTCGAGAGGAAAACACCTCAGTACATGCCGAGCTTTGATTTCAGGTGACCTGAACAAAGGAAGATGAGAGCTGCAAGATGAGACAGCTGAGCTGGAGGACCCAGCAAGGGTGCATAGGATGAGAGCTGAAAAGTAGCCCCACATTACAAAAATCACTGATTGTTCCACTAACTTTGTGTGGTAATGTGTGGTCGTGCAGGGAGGATCATAGCTTCAGCATTGTTCCTTTCATTTTGCGTAATTAAGATACTTGGAAGGAGTAAGTCAAGTTTTCTGTTCCAATACATCTTTTTGAAATAGTGCTACAGAAATTAGTCAACTTTTTTTAATAATTCATTTTATTCTGACCTATCACCTTTCCTTACAACACTAGCATGTAAATCTTATGCACACTGTGCTAAACTATGTTAATATATTCCACAAATCACTCCCAAGGTTTGCTGCATTATGTTGAGCAGAAATGTGATGTGACAGAGAATAGAGAGGAGAGAACACGTGCACCTTTTTGGAGACGCACTCCAACTCTAATTAAGTACAAGTCTTGGAAAACACTCAGTCTCTACAAAAAGTACTCTAGTCCTTACAGTGGCCTTTATTTTCATTTCCATTTGTCCCCTACAAAGTCCTATCATCTTAGGACAGCGTTGGAAAGCAGACTTAAGGGATGAGAAAAAGTAAATATCCATCATAGAGTGCAAACTGTAATCAGTCGTGAGCTGGTAGCATTCAGTATGTGTTACCTGGCAGACGAGAGATGTCAGTGATCCACTATGCTTTTTGTGCTGCTGATCATCTTTGTCATATTCAGAGTTTTCTTTCTCTGGAATAATAGATCACTGTTTTTCTGTCTGAATAGCTATTTCCTCCTCCTTGTATACAATACAAAGGCTATCACTTAAGTATAAAAGCTTCTCATCAAATCTCTGCAGGATGTTCTTTGCCCAAATCTGCACTTTAAAGACACTTTTTGCAGTGCAATATCTGAATTACATCAGACATATGGAAGGTTTTTTTTCTGAAAATAGCAGCTCTGAGCAGTATTTAGAGTGAACAAAAAACTGTTGGAAGTGGCTGAGTAGAAAAACTTGTGGAGTTTTCTAAGTAAAACTGTGTTTTTTTTAAATTCAAACCTCTAAAAAGTCTACGTAATAAATTTTTCTCCCCTCCAAAATAAAGCTGTACTTTCAGAAAATTCCACTGGATGCAATTAGTAGAGATGGTAGAAATACTCATAATGAAAGCTGAAGCTGCTTAAAATCCAAAGTGGTTTAATTCTGAATTAATGCCACGATCTTGCACCGATACCTGTGCTTAGCTTTAAACACATGGGAATCAATTCAACCCAACTAGAAAAACCCCAAACTGTTTATGATTGTAGAGATCTAAATGTTAGATTTGTAAGAATAGAGGTGGTGCCAATAAGCTTTCCTCCAGCTGTGCCCCAAGAATCAGGCTGGGGGCACCCCAGGGTCCCTGAGCTGGTGTTTCCAGGCCTGGGTCGCAGAGGCTGCCAGCCCAGCGTTGCTCTGATGTGCCTCGTCTGCCTTGGGGGTTGAGCTGAAGCCACTTGTCCCCAGCACATGAGAGGCCATGCAGCTTACCTGATGGGGGAGGGAATTTGATGTGCTGTGGTGTGTGTGATGATGCATGAATGGATGTGTGAGGATGACACGAGACATGCTGGGTTAGGTGGCATGAGGAGGAGGAGGCAGGCTGCTACACTAAGCTATTGATTTAGTGCTGCGTGTGCTGGAGGGACCGAGTTTCTCACGGGAAGTGCTCGAAGCGCTCCAGGACTAGGCTCTGCCTGCGTGTGCCCACGACTGTGCTCACCCTCTATGTTCCTCTGCACGCCTGGGGTAACGATCGGGTGAGGAATCAACCAAGGGCTAAAGTACCTGCTGGGTGGGGGCTGTGTAACCATGGGGTCCAGGGGATGTTTAAGACTATGGGAAGCTGGGTTGGAAAGCGCTGTGCTGTACCCCTGGGGATGACTGATGTCAGCTACAATTTCTGATGGGAAGGTTGTAGGGCTGGGTGTGCAGCTGAGTACTCATTAACACACATGGAACAAAACATACTCAAATGATGTATGGAGTCTCAGCCTTGCTCTCTCTCTTTTTTTTTTTCCCCTTTCTAACTTTACTGAAGAAAATAACTTTCAAAGTCTTGGTTTGAACACCATCTTCCTTTTCTGTCCTATTATTTTCTCTCTACTGTGATTTACAAAACCACCATGTAAATATTTTATGATGGGCCAATTTTATTCTATCTTCTCTTCCCTTAAAGAAAGCACTGATAAATGTTGCTTTGTTTTTGATTCATCCTCTGTAATAGCTTTCTCCCAAGCCCAGAAAAATCCTATACAGAGACATACACACGCTTTCTTTCTTTCACAGAAGAGATATATTGACTTCTTAGTGTAGAGAATAGTATTTTTTTAATAGCACGGTCTTGTATCGTTGTCCTGATATTAGCATCTGGATGTATCTTCTTCAGACAGATGGACTCCTTATTGTGAATCAAACCCAGGGTGAATGATCACAAAATGAATTTAAAACGAAGAATTAAGATCCTGTTATTGACAGTTCCATTTTCTTCCTTTCCCTTTTAAATATGTTTGTGTGTGCTTATACATATATACACACATATATGTATACATATGCAGAAAGAGTACTCACCCTAATTTTAGCCTGTATGTCCCAGCAGATGCACATATAGAAAAAAATATATGAATAATTTGCTGACGCACAGTTACAAGCGGATGTTTGTTTCTGAGAGCCTAAGAACTCATAAATGTCAGCCCAGATCCCATGGCTTCGTCTCCTGTCAGCTTTCACACTGAGCTTAGCTGGGACACATAGCAAGTAAACCTTGTAGAAAATTCAGCCTTCAGTTAGGGTGCACATTTTAAATGAATCGTAAGAATCTGTCTTTGCTCTCCATTATTTTGCACGGGGAGTGCATTTCCAGAGAGCCAGCAGTTCTATGCTGTGTCTCTTGGCATGCGCCCTCAGATCTTTGAGCTTCAAGCTAGGACCCAACTGCCCTGGCAGCTCACTTATACTGTCCTGTCAATTCGTATGTGTAGAGAACCAGTTTTAAAGAAATGGTTGGTGAGAGCTACCTCTTGGTCATGACATCTTTTGCAGTCTCCTTGAACTCTAATGCTGAAAATTCAGGGTGTTCACCTGCCCCTCACTCTGTTACTGATGTGATACCAGGAGAGGGAAGGGGGGAAAGTCATAAAAAGTATGTGCTTATTCTTCTCTGTCATTTTTTTGTAGTTATTTCAAATTTCTGAAACGCAAGTTCAAAGAAAGGGTAATTACTTTCTGCAACGGGCATTCATCTAATGGGAGAGTCATTTGCAATGAAAATATTTTAAGACCTAGGTGAAATGTTGCTAATGATTTGCTTTGTCAGGTCGTTAGGTAGCTTTCAGGCTTCACTGAAGGTAGCAGGAGTTTGTTCTCAGCAGGACCACCGAGGAAGTATTGTCTCAATTTCTGATCATATCACACTTGCTTTTTGTAACATCAATTTATGATCATAATCTCGTCTCTTTGTGGGGGGCAGTGATGGGGGAGAAGGGGCTGGATTGCCGGAGCCAGAGCCAAGACACAGGACGTGTCGCTGCAAGTGCAGTGCAAATGCACCCGGAGCAGGCACTCACCATCTTCCTGGAGCTTCTCGTACTTTTTCCTTGTTATGTTAATGGGTTGACTTCATAGTCCAGAAATCTTTTTTTTTTGTTTGGTCCTTTTACTTTTTTTTTTTTTTTTTTTTTTTAATGTTGTAACTCAGTAGGCTATGGCTGACGTGTGTGCCAGGGTGCTGTTTATACCAGGGTTGCTTCCCACAGGGTATAATTTTGTGTCAGACTGACATACTTAGTGAGCACTGCTCAGGCCTCTGACAGACAGTTGATTTCAAGGGACACACCCTATTATAAGAATCTCAGATTTGGGCCATCTGCAAAGCACGAGCATCTCTCTGCCTTTATAAAAGAGTTGGTTGCAAGGAGAGAGAATCGGAGAATCGGGGCATTCGGGAGCGATGCTTTACCCGCCGTTATTTGCACCTCTGCAGTTCTACACACAGCTCAAACCCATTTAAGGCAGGAGCAGAGAGGAAAGCATTAAGACCTATCTGACCCACTGGCAATGTAAAAAATCTTCATTCTTTCTTTTTTTTTTTTAACATGTTTCTTCCAAAGCACAGTGAAATCCGTTTTTCAAACTACCCAAACACAGCTTAAAATGTAACAATCATTTGTCACTCAACACCAGCCACAGCTTTGGCCAGGGTCCCTCTGAGGGATCTGTGAGAGGATGCTCAATGTCACCTGGATGTTTGTCTTGTGATAGTGGACTTGCACAAACAGAAATTAAAAATATTTCATCAACACTGACCCAGTTTGATGATAAACTTGCTTTTTAGCCACGGGAACCTGAAAGATCTCTCTCAATTTTTTCCTGGGAGAGGGAGGAAAATCTTTCTCTCTCCTCCCCCCCTTTTAGTCGTTATTCAGGTATTTAGGTGTGTCTAGGATAAGGGGCTAAAGAAATAATAGAATTGGAAAAATACTACAGGTGAATTATAATATTAATGTAGGTACAATATGGTACTAATCTTTTATAATTATTTTCTATAGAAACATCCATCAGACTGTTCACAGACTACTGTGTTCAGGTATTTCAGGCACTGAGTACAAAACTGTTCTTAGAAATATTTTATTGGGAAATTTCACTTTAACTTGTTTAATCTAGTTAGACACCTTTTCCTATCATAAGGATAGTCTGTTTCTTTATGGTTGGTTCATGTGTCACTGTGAAGAAATGAATGCATTTTTACAAGAGAAAAGTCACACAGAAAAAAGAGCATTTGGTGCGATGTAAGGAAACACCAGATTTCTTGGCCTGCTTTCTTTTACTTCCTCCTGTTTCCAAATGAACTCTCAGATCAGGGTGGGTATAATATAATTCAAATCCTAAACTACTTATTTAATTTCTTGTCAAAGTCGTACCTTAATGTCTATCCACAACCCTGGCAGAATTAAAAATAAAGAGTGTTGTCAGGTCCGGAAATGTAGTTATTTCACTTGTCATTTCTTGTTAGTCCTTTCTTTCACCCATGATCACTGAGTGGATAAAATATTTAAAAGAATGTGCTGTGCAGTTGAGATAGACAACAGGGGCTGTCAGCAGAAGAGGTCATCAGGCAACTTCACCCTCTGCTTTCTTTTGGGGCCTTTGTAAGCCAAGCGTTATGAAAATAGGCCAGTCACACAGAAGGATCGGTGGTTTAATACATAGTATGTGTTTTCAGTAAGAGAATTTGGCTTGGATCCCAGGGATTATGATGATTTAATTCTGATGTGAAGTACTTCAGGTCTCTGGGAAATTGGTAGAGCATAAAAATTCATTTGTGTGTGACCCAATATAAGTGATAATTTAAAAATGGATTCAGATCTCTTGCGATGCAGGTATATAGTCCACCTATGTTAACTAGGGGATCTGTATCTACAAACTAGCCACATGACAATGTGTAGCAGTGGAGGCCAATAGTCTAAAAGGCTGTAGCTAGATACAGCCAGTTTAGGATGACTTAGGTCTGATTCATAGAGGTCCTGAGCGCCTGTTATTTCAGTGTTCAATCAAGGATGTTCAAAGCTGAGTGCCTCAAGATGAAAAGTCATCAATAACCAGGTTCCTTGGAGTAATGTTATATTCTTTACCAACTGCTGTACATGGGTTGCACCAAGCCCTGCACCTCGTGCACCTGTTTTTACCTTTCCTCAGGTAAAATTAATGGCCCTTCTTAGTGAGCTGCAGGACTTTGCATATCTGACTGAACGTGCACATCCCATCTATGTAAAGAATTCATATACGTTATAGGGTCTGCTACTCATCACAGGCACAGAAGAGTGAAGTATGCCTAGTGTTATCTGTTCTGCACACAAAATAGGTGTGGATGCCATAACTTTTTACCTTAAGGACCATTGACAGTAATCGCACTGAGGTCAAGTCCAATGATCAGTGTGTCAGAATGGACACAAATCCACAGTCCTAATAACAGGTCGGGATGCTAAGCAGCACTTTATTTCAACCTGTCTCCCACTGCCTCATAAATGAATGCTTTCATGGGCATCATCATTATTTTAATACTATGTTGGAACCTGAATGTTTTTGTTTCTGAATAGTGTTCTGAGAGCTCCCAGTAGTACTGCAGCTGTTGACAGCATCATTTCCATTCACTCCTTTCTAAAGAGTTGGGGGGGTTTTTTTGTTTTCTTTTTTTTTTTAATCAACTGGAAACTCATCCCAGCTGAATCCTGTCATCTTTTAAAGACAAACATAAATCCCTTTTCCCTCTCTTCTCTTCACCCCCGCCTCCCCTGAAGGTCGTGTCTACCTTTATCAGACAAATCTCAACTTCTTTTTTTAATGTTGTGTGAATGAAACTCATGACACCACTGGGACACCCAAGTGAGTGCAACATCCCAATCTATTGGCTGATGTTCAAATGCATGATGACAGATGTCAATCTAAGTGCAGAGAGAGAAAAGGAAATAAAGGACATGAAGTAATTAAACCAACATCACACATCAAGTCATTGGTAGAAATAGAATCTGCACCTTTTTCTTAGGTGTCTTTGCCCCTGTTTCTTTCTTCAAAAAAATGAAGCACCATAATGTCCAGAGGTTTGTGTCCCCATCTTTCTCTCCCTCTCAGTACTTGAGTACAGTTTTAGTTTCATTTTTCCTAATAGATCTTCTTCACAAGGACAAATAATTACTGATAATATTTTGCATTTCCAAGCAGCCTTCTGCAGATTTGAGAAGTTTAGTAAGTAGGCCTGATTTAACCTTTGAGTTGTCCTGCTTCCAGCATACAGATGATACCACTGCACAAAGATATTCTGCAGTTATTACAGGTACTTTATTAACTTCCATTCTCATGACAGCAGGACTCACCATCCAGCCTTTGAATAGAAGGGTCACCTGGATAATGGATAAATTATATTCTGTTTTATCTCTAAATATTAATAATGGGAAATAAGAGGAGTGCTTCTAGTTCTATTATACCTATCAGTATGTGTCCTGCCTGCCCTAAGAACATTCTCTGTTTGCCAGGATCTACTTGAATGTTGCAATTACACAATTAGCATATTTACCCTATGCACATAATTATACATAGTTACTGTAATCATGTCAATATGAAATAGGGAAAGTGCCTGTAATAAGTCCCAGTGAAATTTAGATGAGAAACTCAGCATTAAAAGAACATTAAGGGCTTGATACAACACCAAAATGATTCATATTCAAATGCCACAGAAGAATATGGGATTGCCAGAGAGCTGCTGGCTTTAAATATTCAGATATTCATCTTCCAGTGTGAATTTCCTTGACTGTGTACGGTTCATGGCAAGATTTTCTGAAAGAATAAATTCAAGTGCAGTGACTAACAAATTTGTATATGTATTATACAAATACATAAACAAGAGGGTGTACTTCAGGTGTTCTGAAAGTGATTAATCTTTAACTACCAAAAAGCATAACATGTCTGGACAAAACAGTGCAACAACTCAGACCTGTTGCTTTAGTACGTAGTGGAAGAAAGGGCAAACTTCCTCAGTTACCACTCTAGCCTTGAAATGGTGTAAATAAATAAATAGCCTAGGATGCTATTTAATAGCATAATTATTTTTCCTGAGTTAGAAGCTGGCACTGACATTGAATTGTTCTTCCAAACTTCTGATAGTACTGCATATTAGGAAAAGCACCATCGTAGCAAAGGTCACATATAGTTACTCCAAGGTATAGCAAGGAGAGAGTCATTTAACTAGAAAAGCTGAGTGAACCTGCAGGGACTTCATGTGAATGGAAACTAGAAAGGAAGATCTTGCCAACATTCACCTCTTCTTTTTTTGTTCGAAGATGAACTGGTATAGTTTTGAGTCTTTCCATTGTCTGAGGAGCCCTCAGTGGTCTACTGGGAAGACAGTAGATACAACATAGCTGTTCTTGAAAGAACAACTATGCAAAAGAATTTATGTTAAAGCTGTGGTTTTTATAGCAGTTGAATTGCTATATTTTGAGGTTATGGTTAAGTTTCTTATTCAGTGGATAATAGGGCAGGAGGGAACGTTGAGAGGTCACATAGCCCGTGTCTCTGCCCCAGGGCAGGCTCAACTATAGCTAAACTGTACATGACAGGGAGTTTCCAGCCTGTTCTTAAAAATCTCCAATGACATAGAGTCCCCAGTTTCTATAAGTAATCCATTTCAGGACTTCATTAGACTTACTATTAGAAAGATATTCTTACCATCTAACTTAAATCTATCTTGTTGCTATTTAAACTCAGTATTTCTTGTCCTTTCCTTTTTGTAGCTACCTTGAAGACTTTTGTCATGTCTCCCTTGAGGCTAGAATGGTAGAAAGCCAGCAGCAGCTTGCAGGGAGCTGGGAACTGCTGCCTGCTTCTCCTTTTTCCTCCCCCTCCTTTGATTGCCTTTTTCAGTTACGTTGAGTGTCTGCTTATATAGCATGCTGTGAGTCAACAGGGTTTATAGGGAGGGTAAAAGGGCCTATTTTGAGCACTTAAGCTGCTTGCTGCAACTCTGAATGAGTAGAAATGCAAGTGGAAGTGCAAAATATTGGTTCTTCCAATATTTCATTTTGGAGATGGGCAAGGCAAGCTTCTCTGTTGCAGAGGAAATGCAGTGAGAAGAGGAAAGTGCTCCATGAGTCATTTCTGGCAGAGGGATTGAATCTCAATGGTGTAGTCAGATTACTGTCACTCAGTTTTACGGGAATATATCCAAGGTGAAGATGAATATGAGAATTTCCCTTACCAATGCTTCCCAGAGGTGACTTGCATCAACATGCATATGCCAAGTGGAAGGTGATTGCACCCCTAAAAACTTTAATCTCCCAGAATTCACTATGTCTACAGGTTTAAGATTCTTAAATGCATACCAATTTCTCTGAAGTGGGGCGTAGCTGTAACTAACTTTTACAAGATTTACATGATTTACATCATATACTGCATGGCAGAGATACCTGACATAAGCTGTTGAGAGATCTCCTGCGTGTTGAAAGCAGCTTATGGGATGCTGTAGGCAGCTCACAAAAGTTTTATGAGTGACTGCTTTTTGTTAATGCACTGATTAGTAGAAAGCAGCCAGCTCTTTCAAAATCTTCTTTTAGGGGTTCATATTCTTACTGTAGAAATGTTAATCTGAATTCCATGTTGTGTGTCCGAAACAAGGTGGCTCATATGTATAATACATACTGTGCCAGCTCTTTTCTTACCACAGACCAACCAGTCTCCCATCAGGAGAGACCATTCCAAAATAATACAAAGTCCTGGCTACCTCTTTTTAATAGCTTATGACTTGTCTCCAAAGCATAGTTGCATCTAGAGGCTATTACCAAAAAAGACAGTACAACCTGGTACCAGCCACTGGTTCAGCATACAGAAACACAGCCATTAAATGAGAAACAGTAGTTTTGTAACTTTAATTGCTAATTAAAAGTATACTTTGTGTTCTGTGACCTTGAGACTAGGCATTCATGTACTAAAATGTGACCTCTGTTTGACAAATACTGTTCTGATGTGATCTGTATTTCACAGATATCATTTTAATTGGTCGCTAGCACTTACAGCAGCATAAAGTATTTTTTTCCTGATTCTCATTCATTGACTAATGTCTATTACATCATTAATTTGTGTGTAGCTGTGTTGTACTTTTTGTGTTGGGGAGATTTGGATGCCCAGAATTGCACTGATTTTCCCTTGAATATTTTAGACTTCCCAAATTTTTGCAGGTTTACAATAGCTAATTCAGAGGAAATTATAGATATCATAAAGGGGAGAGGTTTATTCTCATAAAGGGTCAAATTCTGAAAGAAACAAAGGAGTTTAACTATGGTTAATGCATGCAATATTGAGGCTTTACTGTTCTGAATGTATTTCATAGGCTGATGTAGGGCAGGAGTGTTGAAGACTATGCTCTGGTCTGATAACATCTGCAAAAGCAGACAAGTATTCTGACTTTGCTTATTGTCTAGTGGCACAGCACTTTTTTCAGTTATGTCCGTCACTTAGCCTGGATTAAGGCTTCATCACTGTGAAAAATGCTGTCTGTTTTAAGTGATATAAAAGGAACTTTATGCTTTCAGAGTGGAACCCAGCACTTTAGAGAAGAGGATGTCTTGTGATATCACAGGTTGTAGCTTACTTGATGATCAGCTCTAATTTGGACTAGAGTTTAAAACAATAAGAGGTGGTATCCTAGAATCTCAATGGAAGTATGAAAAAGTGGGAACAAGATCTTCAGCTCTTATAGATTTGTGCATCTCTGTAATTGATTCCAGTGCTCACTCATACCAGCTAAAGATCTGAAGGTTGACTGGTAAAGAAGAAGACAAGAAGTTCTCAAGGAATTGCTGTGGAGCAGGTGGATATTTTTCATCAGGCTACCCAGCGCGCTGAGCGTGAACAGCAGCCGCTTGGGGAAGAGCTCTAAAAATGTACTCTTGCAAGTCTCCAAGAACAGACTTTAAAGCAGAGAGAGAGTGCGTGTGGTTCAACAGCCAAGCAGAAAAATATATTTAAAAATCACTATTCTGTTTACTAATTACCTTTGGGAACCTAGGAGAAGTGACGCTTTTACAGAGTAATCAGCAAAAAAGTTCTGTGGTCTCATGGAATTTTGCTGAGTTGATACAATCCTAGATAAGGTGTTTTTCAGTGCCGATTTCTTAGATTCCCTGTAGGAAGAGAAAGAAAAAAGTCTGAAATCCCTCCTGAACTGAATTTCTGATTTTTGGTATTTCCCCATCATCCCGAGATTCGGGACCTGGCTAGTCAGCTTCTAGCTGCAGCAACTTTTTCGTCAGGACAGTGAGGAGTGAAGCTGAACTTGGAGCATGGTGTAACCGCATGTCTCTTTACCAGCCATAAAAAGAAAATAAAAAATCGTTTAGATAAAATTTTTGCTTTGCTTGAATTTTAAAGGGGCAGAGCTCACAACAGAGTTGAATCGAGAACATTTTCTTCCAGATCCAGGTAACTTCGGTTCCTGAGAGATAGTTTCTGTGATTGCGAGATGAAAGGTCAAAATGAGGAAAAAAAAGTCAATTTGTTAAGAAGCGGCTTCTTGAAAAGATAAGGCTGTCTTCCTCCCTATATGCTTATCATGTAGTTTAGAGCTACATAGTGTCCTTAAAAGATTCCCTTCCACTTCTCTGTTCCTAGAGAAGGTTATAGAAAACCAGATTAGGATTTGGGATTTCTCGGTAAAAGGAGGTGAATCCCTTCTCCTCCCTGCAGCTCACTTTTCCCTTGTGTAAAGGCAGGTTAACAATGCTTATTTGATGAAGAGCTTTAGGGCCGTGTTATTATCTCAAGTGCTTTGCAACTGGAAACATTTTACCTAGTTATATTTTTACCATTACTGCTAGTAATGTTAAAAAAAGAAAGGGAGCCGTAATAAGGCAGCCAGCATTCACCTTCAGCAGTGCTTCATGCCTGACTCTTCATGCCTTCTCATTTCCAAGCGTAAGAAACAAGGGATGGTGTGACCAGTGTTTCTGCCAAGGATTCTCATCTTTGTGGGTCTGGGCTCCAGCTGCTAACAGGGCTCAATGGCCCTGCAACCCAGGCCAGGCCAAAAGACATGAGAATTCACCTGATGACTTTAAAAAAAAAAAAAAAAGAAAAGAAAAAAAAGAAAAAAGAAGTTTGGTAGAAAAGGAGAGAGCTGTTTGCTTTCCTCGCCACTCTGAGTGACAGTGATTTGTGGGGAGACTGGAACCGGGGATCTAACAGGAGAGAAAGCAATGGCTGCTGTGTTGTGGCCCAATTAAACTGGAGTTTGAAGAGCTGTTGAAATATTTCTATTCTAGGAGCACATTTGGGGGGAGAGGGGGTTTATGTCAAAATTATTCTGAAATATCTTTAAGAGACTCCCATATGCACCAGGAAAGCTATTCTGATTGATATTGATAGGTTGCTTATCCATTTCCTCCAAGAGTTGAATTCACTGTGCAGAAAAGTCTCTTTAGTCAGTTTTTCAACTGAGCCGAGGTGTGTTCTCTGTTGGGAAAGGCCACGGTTTTACAGACTGTGTTAAAAGTCCAGCATGAGAGAAGGCAATGTATTTGCAAAAAGTACAGTTGTGAAAGAACTGGTCCTCTGAATATTTGTTTACGCTTTGTTGTTGATTACACACTTTTCTATTCCATGTGAAAAAGAACACTGGAAAACAAATGAGAGGTTTGGAACTGCTCAGAATATTTTCATCAAAAAGACTTTTTCAATTACAAAACCATTTTCCCAAATATTTGGAAAATCAATTTTGATTACATTTCTTTTTATAAAAAAAATACCCCAAGGGATTAAGTGTTTTGATTGTGTAAAAAGCCTATTTCAATTTCTGTGGGAGGAGCACTTTTAAAAATTCCAAATCAATATTTTAGCAATGAAGGACAAACATAAGTATATTCTTATGAGCTTAAAAAGCTGAAAACCAGCCCCCAAGATATTGATGGATCTCAAGCCAAAGGAAAAAAATAAAATTCCCAGAAAATGAATTACTAACTTTGTCATCATAGCCACTAGTAAATATATGGTGCTGGTTTTCAAGGACTAAAAATCTTTTGTTTTGAACTTACTGGTATTGGCTGATCCAGCATAAATACTGAGAGTAGAGAAGGGCTGCTGCTGTCAGACAGAGCCTTAGGCTGCTGCGTAGCTTATAAGCATGAGGGCTCTATCGGACATACTTATTTTGAACGTGTCTCCTTCCATGTTTCTTTTCACCAAACGTATTTTAGATGCACACCAAGAGCAAATTCAGTAATTCAGTGTGCTAAATTCTGGAGTCAGTGATTCCTCCGTAATATCTGTTGTATTAAGGTTACCAGAAGGAGAAATTGAATCTCTGTGGTACGTGGCATGAAGAAGAGAGAGGGAGCGTTTTGTTTCTGCCTATAACTCATGCTTTCCATTTGCTGCCCCGCATGCCCGCTCCCCGTTCCCCCTGCAGCCCAGGTCTGGGCTGTTCGGCCCCATGGCTGCAGTCCTTGCCGTGATCCATGCTGCCGCAGCCTCAGGCTCACAGCTGTGCCCAGCTGCCTTCCTGCCTTTGCCGTGTCATCTCTCGGCTGTTTACTCTGTGGCTCGGTGTTACAGAGGGTGCGCCGTATCATATGCATGTGCTTCAGTTTTGTGGAGCAGATGCTGCCTGACACTGGCTTTCTGAATTTTGTTTAAATTCTGCATAAGGGGGATCTTGCCTGAAGTTTTGTTTTCCTTTTGCAGTCAATCTTTCTTGTGCTGCTGCATACTACACACTGAGACTTTTCCTTCCAGCGCTGCAGACCTGCTGGGTATTGCAATTTACTTGTTTTTAGTACAGACTATGCCTCCCTCCTCATCCTCCCCATGATGGTTTTGCCTGGGGAAGCAGTCCCAGCTAGAGCACACAGTCTGTTTTTGTCCATTCCTCCGTGTACTGGGAGGTTTCACTTGAAACAGTGTGAAGCTCTTCTTGCTTCTGCCTGCAGCTGTGATAATTTTTCTTTGCAGTTTATTTTCTGGATACAGCCTTTCTGTTATGCCTTCATTTGAGAAAGGGGATCTGCGACTTTCACAAGATAAAAGTCTTGTTGCTGCGAAATCTTCCCAAGAGCATCAATAGAGAGCAGCTGTGCAGGAGTTGCATCTGGATGCAGATAAGACGAATGCCTGTCTGTGCAACGTAGCTGTATCCAAGCTCTCCTTTCCAGAGTCATGCAAGATGCCTGCTGCCCACTGCACCAGAGATGACGGTTTGAGCTCTCTGAATCTGAGCAAAAACAAAATGCTGCCTCTGGTTTCTCAGGCTTGGTTTTCCGGAGGTTGTGCACCAGCAACTCTTATGTGTCTCCCAGCTGTGTCCTTTGCTTCCACAAATGAAGTTTACATGTCATGTAATGCAGCAATTTATGGCTGAACATTTTGGTAACAAGTAGTCCAGTCTGCAATGACTGCTTAGGAGTTAGGACTCTGATAAAAGTTAATCTCAAAGTCCTTGTGATCGTTTTTAGGACATTTGCAAGTAATGGCCAAAAGTGCCTGAGGAATTTAAGCCTTATCTGTATGACTTGCATCAGGAAATAAGCTGTTTCCCTGTTACCCCAATGTTGTGGCCATGCTGTTCCAGAGCCCATCACCTTTATTCTTTCAGTGTCCTCATAAAACAACATCTGTCCAAAAAAAGAGAAATTTGATTTCTCTAGGGATTTATTCTGGAACAATCATGTCAGTTAATTGTCCCAAATGAGAGACAGCCTGATTTGCACAAAAGTCCAAAGATTGCTGGGTGGTAATATTTCTAAATGCTTTAGAAAAATCTCACCCTTTATTTTCTGGATCTCACTGACTTCACTGGAAACCTGTCTCAGTAAACAGCTGAGGACAGAGTTAGGAAGTAGCCTGAGTTCGTATGTTTCTGCCCTTCAGAGGTTGTACTTAAAAGGTAGAAAAACCAGATCCGCTTCTCAGTCTAATCTGACCCATACTAAATCATTAACCATGTTAGTCTCATCCCCTTACTTTAAATGTGAGTGGATGCTTATTAATTTCTTAATATAGTATTGCTTTTAAATGATTCATATTCCATTTTATCATTTTCATTGCACTTTATAGAAACTTGGCAGAGGCCTGAAGGACCTTTACTCTCTCCAGCTTGTCACTCCAGATGGCTTTGCATTTCCACAGCAGATGAAATGCTCTGGTCATGGCAGTGCAGTTGCATGCATTTACTAATCCGCTTTGCCAATCTCCCGGACCCTTGTAGGATGCTTCTGTGCACCACATTTAAAGAGTTTGCATTTAAATTGGCTTTTGAAATTTATGTTTCATTTTCTTATTTTAATTACTGTCCCTGCTGCTCTCAGAGTTAGTTATTATACTCCGCTGGAATACTTAGGGACTATTCAGGTTTCTTGTGATTTTGGTAATAAATTTAGATCTGATATTATTGCTATTATACCGGGATCTAAATACCTAATTAGTGTCTCCGTGTTTTTTTGAGTAACACGTAACATCTATAGTAAAAATAGGTAAGAGAGTAGTATCTTCATTTTACTGATGGTGAACTGAACCTCTGAAAGATAACTGATTTGCTCCAAGATGCTCAAGAAACTGTGGCAGAGTCTGGGACCTCCATTCTTTGTGGCTCGTATGACTTCTGTCTCATAAATTCATGAAACCTTGTGGGATCAGACCTACAGCAGCAGCTTGGAGAACCAATCTCATGCCCCAGAGTCGGTAAAATGAGATTCCTCACATGTGTAGTTTCACTAAAACAGTGGGGAAACATTTCTGACTATTAATTTTCTTTTCAACTCCATTAATATATTTGAGTCAGAAGTGGTATGAAATATTGTGCCATTTGCAACTGAATCGGAGTTTGGACTGTGTCCGGGTCAGCCAGGAAAGTTGTACTCAGCACACTGAGCTAGCGTATTGCAGAAACTCCCCTCTAGGCAGTTACTGGGTGGCAAACATGCTTCATATTCATAAAGTGTTGTTTTTCTGAAAAACAGTCCTATTACGTTACTCTGAAATATGCTTACTTAAAATTATGGTCCTATTGTGATTCTTTGAGTCTGTCTTTGGATAATCCTCTGGCTTTTGCCTCAGGTCTCGGTGTATGACAAGTGAAACCATGCTGTGACACTGGTGGCTTCAATTTACTACCCGTTTTGTAGTACTCAAAGTAAAGATAGCAAATTGATTCATGCTCTAATTAGTGTTTTTGCTACTTTTGAAGTACTTCCGTACCTCAGCAGATTGCATCTCATGCCACTTTGAGGACCAGACGCTTTTTTCATTTGCCTGGTCCCTAAAAAGGGTTCAACATTGCATGTGGGGATGTGTACATTGAAGATGCTCTGCTTTGACCTCCCTGGGGTTGTTTAATACATTGCACATGCCTGTGAAAAGGGAGGAAAGCACTCCTGAATTTGTACTTTTGCAGAAAAAGTCTTGCACAATCAATATCGACAGCTTGTGAAAACAACAGAGACCTGATGCATGGTATAAGCAGATCTAGTAGGCTGTCTGTCTGTCTGTCTGAGACCCATGGCTCCTGGCAGCAGCATAACTGAGTAAGTGGACATTGCTGAGAAGCTGTAACAAAGAGGAGACGTTAGTGGTTGAAATTTTCAGTTATACTTAAGACTGATTTTTGGCTGTTGTGATATTTAGAAGGGGGAAATGTGACGCATTGTATTTTCATACAGCTTGTGCAGAAGCTGTGTGGGAGCAGTTGGGACCAGCTGCTGTGCTTTGCAGTGATTCATGTTGCAAAAAATGAATGTTTAGAAATCAACTGCGAGTAAGGAGACTCGCAGTCTTCAGCAGGGCTGAGAAACTGCTTGGCCGCTTGGCTCTGTCTTTTTGTAGGTCCTTACTGATGCATTGTGAGTTCAAATTTAGTGCTAGAATGAATTATTCACCACTGAAGTCAAAAGAAGAATTTTCAGCTCAAAGTTTCAGGCCGTTTTCTCTAGCCCTGATAGTTAGAGGAAGCACTAGTTAGATAGTTAAAGGTGCTGTAAGAGTTCTTAGTTGAATTCAGTTATAATTAACCTAGGACCAGAAAAAAGGAAATCTGAATATCTCTGAGAAAGGATAACCATGGTGGGGATCTCAGACCATTTTTTAAATCCTTTGTTTGTATAGTATGGAGCTTTTAAGAGGATTTCAATCTTTATTTCGTGTATCCGATGATTCCAAGCAGAGGTTATTTATTGCTGCAGTTGCAATTTTTTTAGCATATTTCCGTGATAACAGACCCATTTGAGTTGGTAAGCTCCAAAATCCTCATTCCTCATCCCTCTTCTCCTGTGACATGTGAACCTGCCAGAAGATTACAGGTGTATTAGGTTAAGTGCCTATGAAAAGGGGAAGAGTTTTAGCCAACTAGTTCCAAACTTCTCTTGTTGCAATCTATAGCAATGCCATTACTGTCAGATCTAACATTGTGGTTTAGCCTAACCCTTCAGTTATGCACTTAGAAAGTCACAGCCTGTCAGAATAGCATTAGTGTCATTTCTAGCACCTCGCCTACCCACTGCCACCTTAGATCATGCCTGAAATATTAACTCATGTGCTCTCTTGTAGTGATAAAGTGAGGATGATCAGCTACTTGTCAATCAGCCTTTCAATCTGAGCTTCTAGCTTGCTCGTAAATGATACTACCATTAGCTAAAACAAAGTGGGTGGTTTTTCTCATATTTCTCATCTGTTTTCACATTGGAGAGAAATCCAAGATGACATATCCATGCTCTAAGCTTAGAGATGCTGCAGACTGGATTGCAGAAAGCCTTCTTCAGGTTTGGGTGGGCGGCTGCTCACCAGTCTCTGCCATGGCTCTCAACCTTGACTTGTGCACATATTCACATTTAGGAATGGCATCCACAATGTTGCCGTAGAA
>NW_008824369.1:1222081-1263272 GCF_000699105.1 Pygoscelis adeliae
TCCTGCTAATTCCTAGTGACAGAGACTTTGTCTGTAGAAGATCACAATATTTTGATTTGCATTTTTCTCACCAGGAGGAAAGTTGACAGAGAGAGCAGTCCACTCTCTCAAGACACGTACTGTCAGGAAGAGAAATTTTTCATGACTCCAGTAAAACATACAAAGCACTCAAATTTCAGTCAAGATATTGTTTGTTGAGTATTTCTTTCTGTCTGAGATAAAGGGAAGCAAACTAATTTTAAAATTATATCCCTGGGGAAGATAATGATAGCACGCTTATTGGTTACAAGGAAATCCCTTAGCTACGTGGGCAGTTTAAAGGAGCCTTAGAGTAATTGTAAAATCAGGTCTCTGTCAGGTGCCTGTGTATAACTTTTTAGCTAAAAAAGTAAGAAAAAAGAAGTGTTATGTAAATCTTCTAAGCAGCACATACAATAACATACCCTTCATGATAGAATTAAAGCCTAGAAGAGTGTGGAGATGCATTGCTTTGCCAGGGCTTCTGCTTTTGTAGGTATTCTCTGAATTAAACCACAGCGTACAACTCAGCGCTCCACTTGGAGCCAGGATGTCAGAGCGTGTCATGTAATGCATTGTGCTGCTCTGTCTTCTGCTAGCAGAAAGCTCAGAGCTGGATCACCCCTGAAATGTACTGCTAATGTGCTGGGACTCCGGGGAGTAGTAACAGTGTTTCATAAGCTGTTTTTATTGTTCTTGATTAGTTTGGTATCAATTACCTAGTGATTGTTTTTTGTACAAATCCAGGATTTTACACATTTGGAGTAAGTTTATACAGTTGTGCTTTTAATTTGCATGGTCTGTTAGCAAAACACTAAACAAAATTATTTTGGTCAAGTTTTCATCAGACTAATTAGAGTTTCTGTTTAGTCTGAGACCACAGTGGCGGTTGGTACCATCTCAGAGACTGGCCTACTTAAAAAAAAAAAAAAGGGGAAAAAAAAAAGGTAAGGATCATGAATTGGGAATCACTAGTCCCAGCATGCATTTGTGTGGAAGGAAAGAAAATACTCTGCTCTGACACAGCCAGTCCAGAGATTTCTAATAAAGCTGGAGCTGTTTCACCCTCATCAGTTCTGTCTTTGTGATACTAAACCTTTTGAAATCAACTGTAGACTTTATTTTGACTTAACCTTCTTTGGTTTAGAAATTTCCACCTAAGTGAAAATGGTAGCACTCCTGATTCTTCCAGGCTAATTTGCTGTGTGGTTATAGAGTAAATTAAGGTGTATTAATGAGAGACATCTCCTGGACTATCTGCTTCATTTCATGGTTATTTAGAAGCAACTTATGGAACGGTTACCATAGTCACAACCTAAAAAGATAGGGGCAGTAGCAAAGCTTGTGAGCTAAAATCCAGTATTGCTACATGCATGAAATCATAGATAAGTGTGACAGGATGTGACATCTAAGATACAGTTTGACTTACCAATGAGGGACAAAGCTAAGATAAGACATATTCTCTCTGGAAGAAAAAAAAAAAAAAAGATTGATTCACTGTAGGAATCGTTTTGATTTTTTGCAAGAAATCATGCTTCAAAATGATTGTGGTATACTGGTTATAGCATCAAAAGCAAGGATAAACTCCTGGGAAGCTATATTTGCAGTATTTCCATTTAACCATTTCAAGGCAGGTGAGTGGATAAAATACAGTAACTGCCCACAGTACTGACTCCCCTTTCAACACATACAGTTTACTCATGTTCTCCATGTGTTTTATAGGGCTGGGTAGACTGCATCTATAGCTTTTCCCCTTCTGAGACTTGCTGTCTCCCAGTAACCCCCACTGTTATAATTGAGGCCCTTGTTAATAATTATTTTCTCCTCCTCTCAACCCCATTGCAGTAAATGCCATCTAAAAAACTTAGTGCACAGAGCAGGCAAAGAAATACGTGCATAAGAGAGTGTGAGGCTGTTGGTTTTTCTGTGTGATAGCAACGGTGTTAGTACTGTCACTTGTGTTCACTTCCACTCTGCACAGTATGAATGACCATATGAGACCAGGGCAATTGAGATTTGGCCCCTTTGCCTTTCTGATTTTGCACATCAAGAATTATGTTTCATTATAAAAGTGCTAAAATGTCTTAATACCATATTCTCATGGATAGGGCTATGAAACAAACAAAAAAAAACCCAAAGAAAAGGCAGCTTACAGGATCTCTGAAATTTCAGTGTTAAAACTGGTGTGTGACTTTGATATACACAGAAACGATTTGACTCCACTGCAACCAGCAAAAGGCCCCAGTGACCTTGCTGAAGACTCTGGAGCAGGGTCAATCTGAGCACAGGCAGACTGATACCTGTGAATACTGCTCAAAAAGCCAAATTAGCATGCACTTCTGCATGATCTGTCTTGCTGCCTGGGCATTTTCCCACAGTGCTTGGAGCTCTGATTAAGGCAGTCAACCATAAATCACTAAGGCACATGTCAATGAAGCCCTTACAATGCCACTGGGGATAGAGGACTCATATCCTCTTATTGCTTTAATCGCGAGGCTGGAGTCCATTAAAAATCCATTTAAATCTATGAACTGGTGCTAGTTTTAAAATGGTAATTTATGTCCAGTGGATATTAGCAGCATTTTTCCCCTTATCTGAACTATTGCTAAGAGCTGCTCTAACTAACCTATGATGTTCATGTTCAGGCTTATACCATATAGTCTCCTTCACTTTCTGGGTGTGTATCAGCAGGCAGCAGTAATGGGTATTGTCTGAATCAAAGCCTCTTATAGAAATGTTGCAAACCAAAATGAAAAGTCTGGAATAGCTCACCATCAGTACGTGGAAAGTATTCCAAATTGGGAATTGATCAGTGGATTTTCTGCCATCACCTTTCAAACTGCATTTTGGAAGGACTCAGAAGAAATTCAGTAGTATGTACCTGATACCCAACGTTCACCTACCAGGATGAGCTGTACAATAATAATAAAGCAAATGCTTTTAGCAAACGAGCAAATTCAGTCTAGTTAATTACTTCATTATTTCCGGAGTTTGAGTATTTCAGAGGCATTCCTTGTACTCATCTGACTTGCAAGACAAGGTGTTCTGCAGGGTAAGAGTTCACATACACAGTATAAGCTCTTCTCCTCCATGCCAGTGCTTTTGCGTGGTGGCCTCCAAAGGTAGGCAGCTAGCCCCCCACTTCTAACTGACCAAAATCAGATTCTACAAAGGGGACCAATTGAAACAGTGTAGAATCGGTATATATTGTACTGTTAATATAATAAGAAATACTAAAGAAGAAAAGCAACAGCAATGGCACAGCTGGCACCTATATTACTGTGTTTACAAACAAAAAATGCAGAAGCAAAGACAACTTGGGCAGACGTATCCTGAGGCTGGGATGGTTCTGGCAGCTTCTGGGCTGCAGAGTCTGGGCAGGGTCATGACCCATTTAAAGTAATCTGACTTTTCCCCTCTGCACTGTAGAAAGCCTCTGCTTGCTCTATGGCAGTTTCCATTTCAGTTTTCTTGCAGAAATAGACTTTGAATCACAGAGGTCAATGTCTTCTCATTTACTCACAGTATTAAAAAATTCTGGAATTTAAAACAAAGGGACGCAAAATCTTTTGTTCCTGTTGCCCATTTTCCACTCTTAAATGATGTTCCAAAGTCCTGAGGACTGCGGGTAGTTCAGCTATCACATCCATCTGTCATTGCTGGGCCTTTTCAAACCTTCGTCTCTAGTCACCGCGCTTCCTTTGCCTTCTCCCCCTCTGCTCGGCAGGTCCACTGCCCGCCTCCCCATGGTGCAACCGGCTGAGCTGCCAATAAAATGCAGGTGTACCCCCAGCAAGTGCCGCAGGGGCACGCCGGGGCAGAGAAGATGGTTACGTATTCAGTGTGTCTGTCTCCAGCTATTTTGTCCATCTGTTACAGTTTCTTACTACTAGCAGGTGAGCACCTAGCCCTGGAGGGCTACAAAAGCAGAAAGGAAACTGGCACTTGAAGGGTGATGAGATAAGCATAATATTGGATGTAAAGGTGTGGATCGCTGTTGGAGATCCATAAAGGGATGTAGGAGCAAATGTTGAAAGTTGTGGTGAGATTTCTTTTGCCCTGCATTTAGAAATGATCATGAGAGTGCAAGGAGGCTGGCCTGATCAGCCAGAGGCAGACAAAAGAAACCAAGTGAAAATAGGCGAAGACTCAAATGTTTCTAAGCCAAAGTGCTGGTCTTTATTTTTTGAAGTGAAACTAATTAATTCCTACTGGAAATCTACCAAACTATTTACTCTTACTTCTGGTAGCAGCAGCCACAGAGGTAACCAGAAATCTCTAGGTAGTACAGGTGTTTGCTAGCAAGAGCAGCTGTTACTATTAGAAAAAAAAAGAAAAGGTTCCCTTCAGTTTCAGCTTCATAACCCAGATGACAAGTTCCGAAATGAATTTTTAAAAAAAAAAATCTCCAACAGACGCTTCATCAAAACCTGGCTCATTGCTTGGCTTTGCTTGCAGCTGTTTTGCTCCTTCTGGGGTTTGGCATGGGATAGCTGTTGTGGGGGCTTTGTTCACCCTTCTGCATGTCCTTTTTCTGGCTCACCTTCCATTCAGAAGGCAGTTTCTTTTTTCCCAGTCAATTTTTGCTCATTAGTGCAAAAGAAGCAACTGTGCTGCTGCCTTAGCTGATGTCTCAGCTAGACAAAGGAGAACAGCTTCCTTAGGCGATTGAAGATGTTTGTTTTGTACTAGGTGCTCACTTGGGACAAAGAGTAAACAACAAAACTAACTCCTTCCCCCATCCTAACATTTTTGTTAGTTTTCTCATATGAAGGTTCTCCTTTGAAGTGGCAAGGTTCATTGACTGGACTTGAAGGCATCCAGATAATGCCTCAAAAGGCAAAATTATACTTATGTCAGCAGCATTAGGGAAAGTTAAAGTTGTGGATATAAGCAATCGAAACTAAGCCAGGAAGCCTCTGTTTGATTCAGACAGCTTATAGCTGGCTATCACTGAAGTTTGCATTTGACAACTGCAGAACTCTATCCTTTTGATTTTTCATGTACAAAGTCCTGCAGTAGTTCAGAAGTGAGGAGCAGGGTTTCTTGTGTACAACTGACTAGAGAGAGCCAGAGGCATTTTGAAATTATTCAGTGGAAGTTATGTTTTGTTCTTACTGCTTTTCTTTTTAGCACCAGAAATTGGTTCTGATGTCATTCTCGTGCTAGCTGCTTGGTTTAGTGAGAATAAAGGACAGCTAAATTGGGACCCTGCAAAATGCAACACCCAGATGGCTGAAAAGACAAGTGAACAAGGTGCTGAAATGAGAGGCTTTTGTCTTGGGTTTGAAAAAGAAATAAAAAAAATCAAGCAGCATACAAGTAATAAAACATGACCATAAACAGAAGTGAAGTTCATTTTGAGGCTGAATTTTGCATTCCATCACATCAAATCAGGCAGCCAGCATTGCTATACTTATTCTGTGTTAAAAACAGAAGCAAAACCAAAAGCAAGGCAAAGAGAATCAGACCTCAAAGGAGTCTCTTTGGAGGTATTTCAGTACTCAGAGATAGTTGTTGCTGGTGAAGTGCATTTCACAACCTCCGTGCAGGCCAGGTGGTGTAAGGGACACCCGTCCTTACGGTGATCCTTTGCAGTGACCTCTTAGCCAAATGCTCAAGTGCCAAGGAGCACCCCCGGTTTTGTTTCTATCCCAGATCCTGGATATTTCACTGAATACATTTCAAGCCCTTGTCATCATAATGTTATCACTGTAGAATGACAGTAGGCTAAGCCAGTGAGTTAACCTGGATCTTGCTGTAGGAGATGTTACAACAGAGGCAAGAGTAGTGGCTATAAATTGGAGGACCACTAATCTAATAATTATCAGGTAATTATACAGACACAGTAAGCCAGGTATGGCTGCTTTTAGAAATGTCCCAGGAGGAGATGAAGTGGAGAGGGAATTATTCTAACATACGGCAATTTATCAGTTGCTAACACCAGCAAGACTTTGTTAAGATTCCCTTAGGGCTCCCTATGACAATGTCATGGATTTACGACTGGTGATGAACATCTCTCTGAATAGTGCAAAACGAAGTAAAGAATTACAGGCTGCTGGGTATTCTGTGAGCTGGGATACAGGTGAAACAATTTCCACCATAGCGGGTATCTTGTGACAGAAGGCAAAATGATTCCTGGTAGTCTGTGTGATTGGTAAGGTATACTACTATTTGCTTTGATTGTTTCACACAGGAGCTAGAGACAGAGAGTTGGTAGCCAAAGAACCCAGAAGAAACTTGCTTAGTTTATCTTAGAAGATACTTTGTCTTATTTTCTCTATTTTTCCAGCAGCACTGGTTATATCAGACATAGCAGCATAACATATAGGTGCTAAAATTAACAATGCTGTGTTGTAAAAGCTTCTTTTAAAAATGGTGACTGGTGCGAACTGCTTATGAATAAAACTGAAAAGGAAGGAGGAGTGAGGCATCATGGAAATGCTGGCAGAACTGTTCTTTCAGAATTTAAAATGTGAAAGTTTGTTGACAAGCAATATAGGTTGCTTTAGATAGGGCAGCGATCATGTACAATTATGTTTTTTTTTTTCTTGTCAAAAGTAGAAGATATGAGGCATTACAAGCGTTTTCAACCTGGTGGGTTTACATGGAGGGGTGGGTTCTTGTTGGCTTTGGTCCGGGGTTACGCTGCACGACAGGGAAGGGGGATGTCCCCAGGCTCATCCTGGCTCCTTGCTTGGAAGACCCGAGGTGCTATGCCAAAGCCTGCCTTTTCTTCAAAAGGACCGTGGAAATGTGGGCAGGGAAGGAGTCTGTGATACTCTCTGATGCACACCTGTGCTGGGAGAGCAAGTTTGCTGCTCATTCTGTAACTGGAGCAATCTTCCTTGCCCACTGCAAGGATACCCTCATTTCTCTTTTTCTCACCACTTGAGAAAACAGTTTGTTTGTTGGGTTTCTCTTCATGTGTGCTGGAGTTGATGAACTGATGTGATGTGACAGTATAGCTACAATTGCAGAAAAACCAGGAAGAATGGCACTTCTTTTTCAGGATACTCCATCCTGTTCTAACATTTATTTGGCATGTTGAAGCATTAATGCTTCATGTGCTGCAGTAACTGACTTTTTGATACAGAAGTTTTGCTAGAGAAAGCATTATAGAGTATACAGTGCCAGAAGGATTTTGGAAAAGAAGTAGGATAGGGGAGAAGAAATTTTCTTTTTAAGAAAAAGGAGTAAATTCTGTCATGGGAACTTACACACCAGCTGGGGCATCACAGTAAAGGTAAGAGTTAGTTTCCAGATACCATCTGATGGCGATGAAAACATTCGGAGTGTGACATTCATTTGTGTCCTGAACAGTCACCTGGTAGAAGAGAGCACAAGCTCATCCAACTGAGGATTGGCGCACCATCTTCCAGCAGGTTTCTTAGCATCAGGTACATGACATTTCATGAACTTTTTGTAAGGGTGGATTTTTCCAGCCTTTTGGAGTGTATTACCTTTAGGGAATTAAAGGACTTTGGTCTCTGGTTGCCCATGTGCAAACAAGCATAGGAAGGGCAGGGAAAATTAATATGGGCCAGTGTTTCTAAGCCTTTGGTTGTCCTCTTGGTTGTTGATCAGTCTTTTCTTCTATTTGTATTTAGACTTGACCACAATGAATGAAGCTAATTAGACTTGGTTAAGCTGATAACACCCCTGCAAGAACCCAAAGCTAGAGCCCTCCTTGTCTCTGTCAAAGAAAATCAATATTTTCATTCTTCCATAACCTCATTGCTCTGTTTAGCAACACCAAGCCTACATTATGCTGAAACTTATGCACATAATTAGAGCCTTGGGAATTTGGAGGTCTTTTATCTGTAATTAGAGTGAAGGTTTTCAAGAGCAGGGATTTGCTTTCTGTGGTTTTCTGCATTCTTAATAAAAAAGAACAAAACCAAAACGTAAGTAAAAAGAATTCACCCCAGATCTAGAAAGACTTCCCTGGAAGCTGTCCTTGCCCCATGTCAGTCAGGCTCTTGTGCTGGCATTTCTAACCTTTCTTTAAATGGAAGGTCACACGAGTCCTTCAGTTTCACTGACAAAAAGGAGACACCAGAAGGGAAAGGTTCCAGATGAAACCAGGATAGCTCCTCCAGTAAATACCTCACTGCACAAACAGTTGTCGTGGGATCAGGGCCATATCTCCTGGAGAAGAGTAATATCTCCCCTTAAAAGGGAATTATAAGCTGCACTTATGCACGTTTAGCTATGTTTAACTGCTGGCACACTTGAGTGAACTGCTTTTGAGGGTAATAGTTACATGATGTTCTCTGTTGTCTAATAGATTAAGGGAAATGTTGGGAAAGATTTTGTTCTCATACTGTGCAGCATCCCACTACCTTTTGGGATGGTAACTGGCTGCAGTTTTTAAGGGTTTTGGCAGCAACAGAAATCCTGCCCTGGCTTTGGGTAATTGCCATAGAACATGCCGAAACACTTTCCTCCCTGAACATACAGCCCTCTACTATCCATTGCATTTCCTTGCAGCAGTATAGATAAGAAAGGTCAAAGCAGCACAGAAACATACCTGTAGCTGAGTCTTCAGTAGAAATACTGGTAAGAGCTAGAGCTAAGCAATTTGACTTGTCCAAATAAAATATTTCTAGTGCTATTTGTGTTGTAAACCCAAATATCTTGATTTTTTTTGTAAAAGCAATGTTATCTGAATGGTGCTAGAATATTGAGAGTGAAAGAAATTATTCGGAAAAGCAGTAAGAAGACCTGGTTTAACCTAATAGCTTTTACTACAGGTGGAGAGTAGTGCCGAGAATGGACTAATGAACATAGTCCCCAGTTTAAGCAGCCTTCTTCTGTGCTGCAACTCTGCACGTGTGAGCAAATACATTGTAAACAACTTCAGTGAGAATTGTAGGGAACTGCATCCTCGGAAGGAAAGTACCAAAGACAAAACTCACATCAATAGCAGCAGTAGGTAAAAGTATTCCTAAGTGCTCAGGAACAAAGGAGGTTTTAGGAAAAACTTCAAGCAAAGAGGGTTTGCATCTTATCTATATTCATCCTTGGTTCCATTTGCTTGCAGTGTTCTCTGTCTTACAAAGGAGATTAGCTTTTGTGGGGACAGCTGGGACTGGGATGGCTTATTGTCAAGTCTCAAATGTCAATGACTAATGCTGATTTACATGCAGATTGCCTCTCAGCTTTATTTTATTTGGTTATTTATTTATTTCTCAGAAATGCTGTCATTTGCTTCTGAGGAACAAATCAATGAGGGGGCAATAAAGAAGATGTAATCTTATTGCCAATTCAGGAAAAAAGAAAAAAAAAAAAAGAGGATGAGATAAGCATTTCAGCAAATGTATAACTGCTGGTAGTTTTTCCATTCAGGTGTTTGCCAGATGTCAGTCTATTGGGGAAGAATGTATGTTGCTTAGATCTAGAGCTGCAGTTGAGCCAGACTCTGTGTTTAGTCTCTGCTGTTTGAGTTAGCCTTTAAGTTCTTCACTACTGGTATGAAACGAGTACCATTCCATTAGCTCTGTTCCCTGACAGCCAAAAAAGTGAAATCCTGTAGCTCTTACCATCTGGCTACAAGCAGAAAAGGTGGTTTTTTGTTTTTGTTTTTTTTTTCAATGGGAATGTCTTCTTTCCAGGGTGTTCCAAATTATAGCTACGTGCCTTACTAACAAAAATTAAACTCTTGTGGGCTGCCCATCCCCCGGAGTCAATGCTGTAATTTAGTTCATTATTTCCCTCTCCTCTCCAGTCTGTCCCCATCACCTGCTCTCTAACGCTGGATACTCTGTGGGGTGGGAATGAGCTCTTTGCTCTGTATCTTTACAGTGATTTTGCAATCCTTTCTTCCACCCTGAAAAATGTTTGTGCTGGTGATTATTTATAATCAGAAAGAAATTGGCTTAATATTTTTACAGATTTCTTGTTGAGCTTGGCAAGTTTGCATTTTGGAAGTTACAGACCTAATAGTAAGGAGAAAGCTTGAGGTACAGCCATTGAAATTGAAATTTTATGCACTACCAGATTTATTTTGCTTGGTAGTTTCCAAAATACAATTGCATTTTCATCCGTCCATGTTCATGTTTAACTTCCACGGACTTCAATGGGAATTTGGTCCCCAAACTGTTCAGAAGTGGCAAACTGCATACCAGAAGAAAATGGGTTTGCATAAATAAGGCACTAGATTTAATGTCGAGAGATCTGGGTTCAATTTCTAGTGTGCTGGCAAGCCTCCAGCTTTGGATCCAGCTTCACCTAATCCATTAAAGATGAGCAGACATGTACAAGCCTTAGGTCCACATGTTCAGCTCCTTGCTGAGCTCAGCCTTGTGTGTGTGTGCATCTGTGAAATGGTGCTAATAACAAGACAGGCAAACTTGCAGTTACCCGAACATAAAAAAACCCTGAACATAAAAAGTCTGGTTAGGCTGGGGTAAATGCTTATCTCTTAAGATTTATTATAGTCACTTATTCTATGCACAGCCCTCATGAGGGCTCAGAAGAGTTAGGAGATTTATAAATAAGAAGTTGAGACTAACAGGTAAAGACACTGTGAGACAGCCCAACTCTTGTGGATTTATAGCTAAACTGCACTGATTTTTATTCCTTTTTTTTTTTTTTTATTTGAGTGGCTAAGGACATAAGAAATGATCACAAATTGATGGTGACCCTGAAAATCACTTTCTAATGGTGATGAAAATCTCTTATTAAAGATTTATGTGGAGCAAGGAACCAGGTGACAACTATTTCTAGTGCTGAGTGAATGTGCCTCAGAATAAGTAAATGTTACTAATGGTATGAATGTTCTTTCTTGAGAATTTTTAATGATTAGAGAATTTTCTTCATTATAGTCAGATATCTAACCACTAATTATTCTGTTAATCTGTGTTCTGGTAGCAGGAGAAATGCAACAACAAATTTATTTACCTATTAAAATCTTTATGTGTCTGTTACTGCCACCAGTCTGTGGCTCCTCAGAAATATAGACTCTTATTGATGGGATCCCAGATGCTAACTAGAATTTAATTTAGTTGAATGGTTTGTACTACAGATTGTATTTCTCCATGGATATGCACAAACAGAACAAGATAAAACCATTACCAATTACTTAGGCATTTTTTTTTAACCTATTTGCACCCTTCTTTCTTTGCATTGTAAATATAAAATATTTAAAATTATTTATGTAAAATATTGCCTTTTTTTGAGTCAGAAGGTCTTCTCCCTATGCTGTAAAGTTGCTTTCAATGCTGTTGCTCCAGTTACAACTGTCCAGCAGTTTATAAGACACTACATCTGGCTCTACTTTTCTTTTTAGTAGATTATACTAAAGTGAATCCTTAAGGCTAAACCCTCTAATTTACTAAAACACATGCACATAAAATTACAGCTGTCTCACCAAGGCTTTCATTGATTTGAACAGAACTGGGATTCATTTAAGTGGTTATAAAACTTAGATAAGCAAACTTCTTTCAGATCCAGAGGAAAAAAAATGCAAGTAAAATACCAAAAACAAAACACCCCCAACCTGCCAAACAGCCCTAATTACTGGTTTATTGATTGGCTCATCAGTGCCTTATTCTTTATCTCTGTGTCCGTTGACACCATCTCTCCCGGATCCGTTGGCTCCAATGGCAGCTAGGTGTGCTTCCCACACCGAGGGACAATTTTATCATGAAAGTATGATGTGATTAAAGCACAGTTTCACTCTGAAAAGTAACTATGTACGTAGTGTAAGATTCATCCCTCTGAAACTTAGCTATCTAAAAATTAGACACCTAACTTAAGCTGAAGGTAGGGCAATCATTGATTGCCTGTAAAGTACAAAGAGAACGTAGATGGAGACCTCAAGACACATGACTGATTTTTAGGCAGCTTAAGTTAGGTAGGAGGTTGTTTCCTTCCTGCAGGTTTTCTGCTATTAAAAGACCCCACTCTGACTTTCTGCACACAATTTGAAGTGAGGTATTTTCCCCTAAAAGTCTATGGGAATATTTTGAAGATGTACAGGAGATGTAGGAGCATCTCCTCCAGGGACTGGTGTAAATCTACTCAGCTCCACATATCCTCACTGCATGGAAGCGCCAGTAGTTTTACAACAGGTGTGGAACTGTTGTGGTTTAACCCGGCAGGCAGCTAAATGCCACACAACTGTTCGCTCACTCCCCCTCACCCCCAGTGGGATGAGGGAAGAGAATCGGAAAAAAAAAAGTAAAATTCGTGGGTTGAGATAAAGACAGTTTAATAGGACAGAAAAGGAAGGGGAAAAAAATAATGATAAAAGAATATACAAAGCAAGTGATGCACAATGCAATTACTCGCCAGCTGATGCCCAGCCAGTTCCCGAGCAGCGGTCACAGCCCCCTGGCCAACTCCTCCCAGTTTATATACTGAGCGTGATGTCACATGGTATGGAAGAGCCCTCTGGCCAGTTGGGGTCAGCTGTCCTGGCTGTGCCCCCTCCCAGCTTCTCGCTGGCAGGGCATGAGAAGCTGAAAAGTCTTTGACTAGTGTAAGCACTGCTTAGCAACAACTAAAACATTGGTGTGTTATCGACGTTATTCTCATCCTAAATCCAAAACACAGCACTGTACCAGCTACCAGGAAGAAAATTAACTCTACCCCAGCCAGAACTAGGACAGGAACCTCCTCAGCATCCTAGATTATAACTCACAGGAGCATGGGGTTCAAGAGGAAACATGGGAAAAAAAAAGATGTAAAACACTGAGGAAAAGGGACGTGAGTTTTCTTTAAAGACTCAGTCAGAAGCTTTTCAATTACTTTCCCAGGAACTAATGCCCCCATTTTGTATTGTAAGTCTCATTACCCAGTTATGTCACCCAGCTTAGTGTTGCAGAGTGTTCAGGCATTACTGCTGCTGAGTGTTACAGAAGACACCAGAACCCAATTTAAAAAAATCCACAGCAATATTAGAAATGAAGAATGGGCTTTAAGGAGAGAGTAGTTACAGCAGTTTGCCTAGAAACGCGCTGTATTTCCCACCACCAGTCCTCTCTCTGCTGATGGGCCCTATTTTCATTTCCAAATTATATCTGTCAGCTCAGTCAGCAGTTACAAATTTGTTGCAAGAATTAGTGGAAAAAATGTTCCAGCTCATGTGATAAACAACCCTAGATGATCATAATCCATAACCAAACCCTCCCTGCTCCCACTTTTCCCCTGGGAGAGAGGATAAGAGAACAGCACATGGCAGATGTTAGTTACTTTGCTTAATACAGTGCTTCACATCTTGCAATATATTCATCTGCATGGCTAGCAGGTGCAGGAGTCTGCCTGTTGCTAATTCCTTCCTGTGCTTCTACTGATAGTACTGGAAAAAGTTGATTATTTTAATGAAAATGGTTGAGAAGACATATTTTACACTGGATGGTTGTAGCATTATGTACTGCTGTAATGTCGAAAAGCAGAGTTTGTCCAAGGCTTTCCAACAGCGTGTGCAAAATTGAACTCTCCATTGCCAGCACTGCCGGATGGGTGTTGGCCATTCCTGTTACGGGAAGCGAAATCAGAGCTGGGGGAAGAATGCAGAGGCAGGGGGGTGCATCGCTACTCTTTTTGCTCTCTGGACAGGAGGGGTTGAGGAAACAACTGCTGCTTTTAGGACAGGATCCTATCCTGCAACCTTTCTTCAGCATTACCTACTGCCCCATTCACTCTTTCTTTGCCTCAGTGGTTGCCCCAGCCTGGGGTTTTGGGGCTCTGCTGTGGGCAAAGAAGGGTCAGAGACAGTTTGCTGACCTAGCAGTCTGCTCTGATTCACTTTAGCCTAGGGCTGCTCTAATTTAAAGGTTGAAGTGGATTCTTACTAATATATCAGATGGATATACAAGCTTTGGACCTGACAGTACGTTATATAATTATGTACTGTAGGAGGTGTATTTGCCTGTACACCTGTACCCATATGTGCATACAAGTATGTATACCTATAGGATGCTGGCAGCACCCATTTGAGCAAACGTGCATGGTGTGTGCTGTAGAAACATGGAGGCAGATGTGCAAAGTCCCACCTGCAGCCTGGGAGCTTCTCTCTCACTTCTGCAGGGCTAGAGGGGGATAAGCTGAATTTACACCTGCGTAGGAAAGACCTGTCCCTTCTGTTCCTCTCTTATTGGGAGCTCCATTTTTCTCTCCCATTGTTTCTGTCATTTCTCCTTTTTCACAGGATAAACCCTCAAAAGCACCCAAATGACTTGGGAGCCCAAATGTTATTTTCAGACTGAGCTGGGTACTGTGATCCTGCCTGGTCTCCTAAATCATGTTGAAAATGCCACGGGTGTGCTCAGGGAACTGGACTGGTAATCTTGCAATGGTATTTCAAGCCCTGCTTCAACAAAAAATGTTTGAGGATTTATTCAAGTATTGTGCAGTTAAGCATGTATTTAAGTGTTTTGCTGAAGCAGAACATACTTAGATTTATTATATTATTGTAAGTAAATTTGTTAAATTTTGGTGATTTCATCTATGTTTCTTCTGGGGTGTTTTAAAATAGCCTTAAGGATGTTGGTCTAAAGTTTGCTGTCTACATCAGAAATGTTTGAAAAAGCTACTGAAATCGTAAAGAGAAAAATTGATCTAATAGTTTTCTAAAGAGATGGTAACTTGTTGGCAGAAGGTGGTGCTGTTACCTGATATTGAAGCAGATAACTAACTCCCATGTCAGTGAACTTCTGCTAAACAAAATCCCTGAGTAGAAAAGAGATTTTCCTTTTCCCCCCAGTCATAGATGTGATACGTGAATAGATACAGATGAGGTTTCCCAGTCTCTGAGATATAATAGTCTTCTTAATTAGAAGGCAGATGGCCATGCCAACATTTCTTCCAACATAAAGTAGAATATCAGGTGAACTTTGTTCTTCAGAGAAATAAATGCAGCTATATCGTGCTTTTTAAATGGAGTGGCTGATTTCACTGATAAGTACAGGGTCATGTGGATTTAACAAAAGCAAAAAGCAAAAGGCACAGCTGAAAGTTTTAAAAGGTTTTTTTCATGAGCAGCATGCTGTCACACTTGGTAATACCAGAAGTCACGAGAGAAAATTTGGAAAAATCCAAAGAGAGGTTTTGGTTGGGAAAAGCGCTTTCAAGTTCTGTCTTATGCATTGATAAAACAGTCAGTATGCGCAAGCTGACAGGTGACGCGTGGCGGCGGGTTGGGTGTGTGGAGCAATTCACATGTGTAACACACAAATCACTTCTTGGCTCTTCAGAATGATTTCAAGCCTCCAAAAACATCTAACATCTTTCTGAAAAGAAAGGATAAAATGTAACTAATGATATAATAGATAACAAGACTAATTTCTGAGCCTTCAGAATATACATAGATCATATTTTCAAGCTTTACATTATAATTATGAAAGTTAGAAACTTCTTTTGTATTTAATAAAAGATTTTTTTTTTTTTCACCTAATCCTATGCCTGTGGGACTTTTGGCACTGGAGCAACACACAGGTGTAAATAGAAATTGTTATTGTATTGTTTCTCATAAAGGATGTTAGTTGAGGGGTTAGAAATTGTGAAAATGGAATATTTTACCTATTTCTGGATTAGAATACTCAGAAATTATTGTATTTTTACTCCACTTACAGTTCCTGATTTAGAAAACATTAGAACTTGAGAAAGGCTGTTCCTGAAATAGCTCAATGGTAACTGGTGGCAGAAATATCAATCTGTGTTCCAAAGTGTTTTGATAAATTTTCATAATCGAGATTTGGAAAATTTAGATATACATCCAACTTTTTATCCTGAAGGGAGACCAACTTTCAAGCCTTTGAAAATCTCTTTGCTCATTGCTAATCCTTCAGTAATTTAAGCTCATTTTAAATACAAGCCACTATAAAAGAGAAAAATGTTTCACATGTGCTAGGAGAGAAGATAAAACAGTGAAAAAGAAAGTCCAAATCATGAAATAAATCTTTCAGGATTCATGCTATCTGCTAATCTGAATCAGCAAGGAAGCATTGGTGGATTAGGAAGGGTGAGAAATATTTGTGCTCCTATGAAATAATACCCCTTTTGGGGTGGCAGCTGTAGATAGGGACTTGTGCTACCATAAGTGTCCAGAGCTGGGCAGCAGCCCTGAGGGACTGCATGGACTCTGAATTTCAGAGATGGATTTGTACAGTTGCCATGTGCATTTTGGGCCATATTTTCAAAATTCAGAAAGCTCAGCTTTGATCCATTTGTTAGGATAGCTCCATGGATGTACAAATAGCCAAATAAATATCTGCACTTTGACGGGGTGTGTGTGCCTGACTTTGAAAATCTGGCTTTTAGAGACAAGACACTATGCCATACCTTCAGAGAAGAGAAACAAAACTGGTCAGATGCCATTTAAGATACAATTGAGGCTGAGACAGAAAGACTCTTGCAGGATTTTCAGACCTTGAGTATAAGGCTTCTCTCCCGCCCCCCCCCCCCCCCCCCCACCCCCCCCCAAATTGGATTTCACGGTTGAAACTTGGTGTAAGAATCCTGAGACTAGGAAGCATATAGCTTTTTATGGAGATTTGAATTACGTTTTACACTTGAAAAATCAGTCTAAGCAGTGAGAGAAATGTCCTGGCACTTTGTCTCTGTGCCAGTCCTCTGCTGCTCTCTTCCTGGCCAGAGCAAGTTACACTTACAAGGCATCTCGAGTGGTGTGTGGCTATGGCAGAGCAGGGTAGAGGTGGCTAAGTGGAAAGAAAACATTAAGAACTGATGCTTCCTCCTCCTTTGAAGCCCTCCTTAAAACCTATTTTAAAAATCTGTGAGCATTTTAGCTCTCATTTACCCTGGCTTGGTCAAGTGATACAGCAGAGATGTGGGCTTGCTTACAGCTTTCTGCTGCCAGCTTCTCAGCGTGAGGTGTGGTATCAGTCCAGTACCATTTCATTCACTTCAGCTGAAGTCTCCTCTGCTGACAAATATCGTCGCCACTTCAGTGGACTATTTAAAGTCTGTGGCCAGTGATTCTTACTATTCATCTGATCATCGTCACATGGACCATGTCCCTTCTGTATGTGAAAATGCAGCAGTTTTCCATAGCTGACGTTGGTTTTGGAAACGCAAGTGGAGCAGGATTTTAGGTAGCCATGAATTCATCCGCAGTGCCCAGTGCTTACATTGGAATAAATCACCCCGAATTCACTATACTTTTCCATGATGTCTGCTGAGAGATGTATCTTTATTTGATTCCATTTTCGGTAATATTTATTTACTGCAGAGATTAGCAAACTTAACTGCCAGTCAGTTTATGAACTGAAGAGTTCATATGGTTGATACTTATTTCCCATTGTCTTGTGACTTTTGATGCATCTCTGGACAAATGGATGACTTTACCGTTGTTTTCCCTCAGAGCGTAACTGTAATTCAAGGCCCTAAAGGAAAAACTGTAAGCACAGAGCTCCAAAACCTGAATTCTCACTTGTCAATGGGGGAAAAAAAAAATCAGCCTGATGGTGGCACAATCTAGCCCTGTAAATAACATCTACTCAGGTGAGTTATCCTGGTCCTGTAGAAAGCAGTTATATGTCAGCTATGATCATCTGTTTTCCCATTTTTTTTTTGTGTGAGTTGCTGAAAAGCAAACCTTTCCCACAACTAATTGTATTTGCTAATTACCTGTGAAAAAGCAATTACCTCCAGGTGATGCAATTCTTTGGGAAGGCTTTTTTAATTGGCAAAGATGGGGAAAGACTCTTTTATATGGATATTGTTTTCAGAAAAATCTTCCCAAATATTGTACCTGATGTATCACATCAGACACATCAGATCGGGTTGCATCAGCAATGTTGCATTACATCACATCACCAAGGTAATGTGCTGTGACAGACTTGCAATGCAATGTGTCAGCTGGAAAATGGGGAAAGATGTGATTTCCTGAACAAAATGCTTCTTAAGCTTTATGGTATTTTCCCCTCCTCCAACTAAAGAAATGGCTGTTTATGTTTTGGGGTATTTCTTAAAGGACTCAGTTGCCTATTGAAGAATTCTAAGCATTTTTACTACATTTTTGCTACTTACATTTCCATACCCAGATTATAATATATCTGTTTCCCCAGACTTTCAGTAAACTGAGAAAGCATTTCCTAGGAGGAGGAAAGTTCTTGCCATTTATATAGCTTTCTGTCCAGTGCTTGATCTTCTACCTTAACTCATGCAATATGCTTCATGTGAGGAATGCCAGGGGGTGAGTTCTGTACAAGTGAGGTTCAGGATCACAGCGGTAAGGCTGCAAATATATATAGAAAACATGGCAGCAATGCATGTACACATCAGTCAGAGCTGCAATTAGAAGGTGATTTTATAGTGCATGACTTATTTATTGTGCACATCTTCTCCAGGGATAGCATTGAAGTACCTTACTCTGCCTTCCTTCGTGACTATGACCTTCTCTGCAGTGGTGATAGCAGGCAGATACTGCAGACTGTCTTGTCTGTTGGAAAGTCATCCTTCAGTGATGTATAGGAAGACAGAATTTGCATTAGCCAAGATATTTCTGAAATCCTGAGTAAAGGATGACATGGCTAGCTCAGGAGAGAGAGGACAGTGCAACGTTCACTGTGGTTACCATGAGTGACGTGTGCCCAGCCAACCTCACAGAACAAACAATTCCCATCTGCTCACTGTTCTTTGAATGAGTTTCTACTCTAATTCAGTTGACAGCAGTTAGGCATCTTTGACAGAAGACTTGGTTGTGATCCTTGTTGGGACTCTGAACAGAGCAGAGAAGGTGGGAATAGGTGCACTTCAGCTGTAGCTATGGAGGTAGGGCACATAGAGATGAAACAGCAGTGCAGGTGAAAGAGAGAAACTTACAACTGTTAAGCTCTTTAGGAAAGAAGGAGCTATGAAACCCATATAAAAGCAAAAAATCCAAATATTTTGAGTATCTCTTCACAATCTGCATTGTCAGAAATAATGTATAGTATCACTTTGCTTCCTTTCCTAGTTGATTTTTTAAAAAATTGCCCACTTTTTTATGAGCTACTCCATGTTGTCTGATATTGAGCCTCCTTTCAGGCATACATGATGCTTCAGTGAAACATCAAAACCAATATACAGACAATTTCTGAAGAGAGAAGTGCTATACAATAATGATGAACATATCGTCCTCAAGCTGTGGAGGTTAACAACCAAAAATTGCTTTGGTATTTGTACATACTGAAATAAGAAGAATTTATATGTTTGCTCTCATTTTAGTAGGCTCTTGTGATTCATTACATTGGCACTTCAGAGTTCAGAATAGTCACTTGTCTCCTGCAAAGCAGCACCCTTAACGGTGTTACTATTTGGTTGCTCATTATTGTCCCAATTTTTTCTTTTTTATTGCTGCGCAAATACACTTTGGTTTCACAGTAACATGCCTAATGCTCCTTTCTGTAGCATTCATTGTCAGAAGGATCAGGGTTCTGGTGTACTCAGAACGAAATCAGCTAAGTAAATCTATAATAGCATTGCTGTTTAAACAATGCCTTGGATCATTAAAACAAAAAAAAAAGAAAAAGTTGTTTATGTACCTATGGATACCTTTCATTTTACATTCAATAGGTTTTTTTATAAAATGGCAGCAGTCATGTAGAAAACATCTACTTACCTTTTTGCTTACTTTGATTTAGTCTTTAAGGACAATACAGTCATTTTACAGTCTGTCCTGTGTAAGGGAAAGTGCATAATTGGTGTGCCCTAGGAACAGCCTGGGAAATGAATTATGAGTTGAAAGTCTAATCTTTCCCTGCCAACCTACACTCCTGCTTGCTCTAAGCAGGTGTTAAGACCATTAATAATAAAGGTATTAAAAAAGGTATTCAGGTGCCTAAAGATGCAAATAGGCTCACAATGTTCTGTTTGGTTTTGGTTTTTTTTTCCCCAGAAAGGTAGGCTGCTCGCATTCATTGACAGCAAGAGGAGCTGCATGCCTGTTCCCCTCTAGCCCTCTGCAAAAAGTGCTATATGCCTTGTACCCGTAAGTTCCTCCAACACTTCTACTAACCTGGATCCTATTATTTCACTCGAGCCCCTGGCTCCATACCCAGCCAGTGTCTGGGCAGTGTGAGGCCATCCCATATCACCCACCTGGATGTCTGGGTGAAGATACCCGCGCTACCGCCAGGCTCCCCAGGTACCTGCACTGTATGAGACGAAACGCATCCTGAAGTGCCTATTTGGTCTCTACTAACTATATGAGAATTCCTTTGGGGCAAGCTCAGAAATGGATGTTTCTAGTCTGGCAGCTGCATTTGCTCAGGAGAACCATACTTTAAACAAGGGGACAACATTGGTGCTTCTGTCACTTGTTTTCATCAAAATGTTTATCTTCTATCCCCCATTGTATGTAGAAGTCATTCAGATCAATAAAAAACACTATTAGTCTTATCTTTTAACCAAATGTTAATGCTGCTTGCTATTTACAAGCTGGTATTAACTCATGCTAGCCCTTTTTCTGCATTCAGAACTCCTATTCTAAGCTTTTTCTTTAAACTTGTTACTAATTCTGCCTTTTATGTCTAAACCTGGTACAGCAGCACAATTAGCTGCTTTACTTAACGTGCAAGGTTATAAGTGATGTCTCTGATACCACTGACATTAAGAAAGTCAATGGGGTTAAACTGATTCTCATTACAAGCTGATCTTTATACAGCCTTTGGTTGGTAGAACCGGCAGCAGACGTGTATTGCAGAATTAATTTTAAGAGAGTTATAAGAACCATTGCTAGATAATGGTGATATCAGGTGAGAATGGAAGAATCCACACAAGTCTTTAACCTCCCTCAAGCCAAGATATTAATTGTGCTTTATTTTGTAGTTTAAAAGAAATCCTTAATCACACTGTCAACATCTCCTTTTGTGCTCTTCATTTCCTTCTGATTATAAATATGAATCAGCTTTTCCTTTAGCAAGACTGGGAAGTAGAGAAGTTCAAGCTCTTCTGTTCATAATGAACAAGAGCTACTTTTCCTACTGCAGTAGGAAGACAGTATCTCAGTTCTTTAGTTCCATGGTCTTAGACTTCTTTGGTGGTGAGTTCATAGAGAAACAGCATGTTCAGATGTTTTGTCAGATCTAGCCAGAAGTGTTCCATGATGAGACTGAGAGAGAAATCACTCAATGGCTTGCGAGTGAAATTAGGGAACAAGTTGGTGATACGTGTTGGTAAGTGACTGAAAAGATGACTTTCCCCTGCCCAACAAGACACATCTTTGTAAAAGTAAAGCAGATAAACAGGTAACTCAGCTGATTCTGTGCTTCACTCTCTGAAGAGCAGCAATTTAACACAATTTTAAAAGAAGTAGTAGTGGTCAAGACAGCAAATGACTAATGCATGACTAAGGTTTCTACAGAAGCTGTAAGGTGAAGGTAACGCTCAATTCTGGTTAGATTTATAAAGGCTGTGATCAGCAGGTATGCCAAAGTGGAGCTGTGAGTTTCAAAAAATGAGAATAAGGCTGAATTCCAGGGTTTCAGGGCAGATACCATATCTGAGTGAGATTTGTAATAGCAATGCCAAGGACATGACAGAAAAAACACTCCAAACACCCACTCCCCTTCAGGAAGATTTCTTCTTTTGAAACTGTATGCAATAGGCACTCAGGAAAGCACTGAAAGACTCCAGCACACAGAATAGCTGCTGAGGAAGCTGCCAAGAAATCACCTTTAGAGAAGCAAGACTGAAACTAGCAGTGAAGCATCTCTGGGTGGGGAAAGGAGGATGAAGAGATTAGAGAAAATGAAAAGTTTCCACCTGGTTTGAAAATATTAATGTGAAGAACTCAACAGCAGTGTTTTGTGAGCACCTTTTTTAGCACCCTCTTTTCAGCAGGTTGCTGGAGATTTGCATTGCTAATTTGCTTGCTTGAAAATTCTCCCAGGCTTCCAAGGAAAAAAGGCAGATGTGTCCTTTCAGGGCAAGGTGATAAGGTGTTTGAGTAATTTTACCTCTGTCCCCTGAACTGTGGACGTACTGGATGTGTGAAGCCTTGGGGTTCCTGGACCTAAACTTAACATTCATTAGAGAGAGCTAGTTTCTAACCACTGTATCCTTGATAAGTAGCACATCAGTAGGAGGGCAAAATAACAATTGCTCTAGGCTTGGAGAAGCTTTTTCATTACTGCTACCCCAATTATTTCCTTTTTTACACATGTTCAGCAATCTCTCGCCTCTGTAATTACCTCACTGAACACTGCAGCTATTAGATACAGCCACTAGACTTTTAACAAGCCATCATTACTTGCACTTGCTATCTTACAATTTAACAACAATGTATTTGAGAGCAGTGTAACCTATTTCTCCCTCACAACGAACTCACAGACTTGTGCATGGACATATGCGTGTAAAAGCTAGTTACAGCTGTAGACTTTCCTAAGGAACAGTGAAGAAGCCAAGGGTAGAGCTGCAGAACATGGAAGCTCATGCACGCTATGGTCCTGATTTGAATATTTTAGTTAAAAGTGACTTGTAATATCTCTATTGAGCATATTTTTCCTTTCCTTGAGAAATAGTGGCTGAGGATGCTGTCCCAGTAAAACTGAGCCCTAACGTCAGGAAGATAATTGCCAAATCAGAAAGCATATAGATACCTGAAAGCCTCGGAGGTCTTATGTTGATGTCAGATATGAGGACAGCTATGTATTTGCTGTCCTTGAACACCTAAAGAAGTGGGGAAGGCAGGTTGAGAAGATCTGCCTTTTCCCAGCTTCTGCTCTGCTTGGCAATTTCTTTCCTGTACTCTGTGCTTTTGTAATGGTGCTGAATACTAAAAGGAGGTAATTTTGTGTACACGCAGGCAAGCAGGAACGTGGTGGGCCAGGTTACCTGATTAGCTGGTGGATTTTCTATTCTAACCCCAGGTGGCCAGGCAGAGCAGGCATTTAAAAACTCATCCATCTCTTGTCTTACTGTCTTTGAATTTGCATAATTAAAAGTGAATTACTTGCTGTATTTTTAATATATGCAGTGAAAATGCATGAAAAGCTGAAAAATTACAGCAATCCAGTAATTCATGTCATGTCCCATTCAGAATTACAGCTTTCCAGTGCCAGCTCAAACATCGAGGATTCCCTGCCACCATAAAGCTATAATTGCTGAATTAATAACAGCGGGTTTTGGAGAGTAACTGCACAGACTCTCTGACCCAGGTAATAGAAATACTCATGTTAAAGAAATACTTAATCTATTTCGTATCAGGATCAAGTAGTGAAGATCGTTGCTTTCGATGCCATAGGAGGTTATGAAAGCTGCAGCAAGGTGTTACTTTTCAGATTTAGCTTAAGCCAGCTGTGTTGGTTAGCCAACATGGATTAGAAATTAAATTTTCGGGGACCAGCCCGACTAGCTTTCATTCTACCAGAGGACTTGTACCCCAAATGTGCTAGTCTGCTCAGCACTTCTGGGAGGTGGAATTCTCCACCCAGCTGCAAAGGCGTGGAGAACAGGATGTAAAGGGAGATGATGAAAGGCTTCTGCTAACATTTCATTACTCCAGAATTTTATTAACAACAACTAAATAAAAAATCCCTCCCCCTCACCTTCCAACTCAGGAACAAATTCTGCAGCTGCTGCTCTTCACAAAACATGGTGCCTCATGGCCCCCACAGCTATGGCACTTGTAAGGACTGGGATAAAGTGACTGCTGGTTTGAAACAGCATGATAGGAAGTTAACCAAAATGGCATGATCTGAATGAAAGGTTACTTTTTTCTTTCCTTTTTTTTTTTTTTTTAAAGGTCACTTAGGTATTGGAGGGAACCGATAATCCATTTACCATGACTTCCTCAGGTTGGGACCCTGATGCAGTGGTCATTTGAACCTGTGGGACTCTACATTTATTTCAGTAGGTTTTGTGATTCTTGGTCCCTACTATAAGCTGATTCAAGTCATTAGAGATCAATTGGCCCATGTCAAAGGATCTGCTTGTGCCAAGGAACTGATTTAGTGAACAGCTATTCACACTGCAAAGCTCAGCTGCAGCAAAAGCCAAGACGTATGACCAGTCAGACGCTGGACTTCTCAGCTCAGGGTAATGTCCTGTGCTAGGGATCTTTGCAATAGTCTCATTGAGATTGTATGTACGTTGTGGATAAAAAGAACTGGCCATTTCCAGGGCTGACGGTCTGGTTCTTTTCGTAAGAATCACCATCATTAATTAAAATCTCCTTTTCTATCGAATTATTTCAGCTCTAATTCTCTTGCAGATTCATAAATAGTAACATCCCGTTGCCCTGGAAAAAGTTCATTTTCTCTCCTTTTCTTTCTCTTTGTCATTGCCCTCATTCTCTACCCTCTCATGGCTTAACGTAATTAAACTTCCAAAGTCTGGTCACCTCTCTGAAATATTTAAACATGATCAAAGAGATTTTCATGTTTCTTTTGCCTGCAAAGCTCCATGAAAGTTTTGAATGCAAAGGCTGTGCTTTTCCTTTCTGCAAATAACTGCAGAAAAGGGGCCAGGCCCGGTAAGGGATCAGTTCTTTCCACTCTGGCTTACTGTTACCCATACGCTGTGCTACCGAGTTACTATTCCAAGAGCAAACATTTCAAGCCTTATAGCTTGTAGGCATTGTGAAAGGTATTTAACCTGATCTTTGTAATTGCCTCTTTGCCATTTAACACTAAGAGTACAGCATTTACTGTTGGATGTTAATAATTCTCTCAGCTGAACTTTTGCATCCAGCAGATGATTTGTGCAGAATATTCCCATGGAAGATACTCACTGAAATTTATACATGCATGAATACATACATGCAGAGTAGCTTGGGCTAAGTAACATTAATGAAGAGGAGAAAAATCTTCCCAAAGCCAGAAGAGCTGAATAAAAGACTGGGTATTTTGAGAAAGAATCAGTATAAAACTGCGGTGTTAAGGCAGGAGATCCTGCTTTGGGCAACTTGAGGTTGAAGTAGGGGGAATATTTCTAGGCTTTCAGCAAGGTAATAATTTTTATCAGTTCACTATGAAATCTGCCTTTTCTGTGCAGATATTTAGCTTGCTGGCTGATATTTTCTTGCAATTTCCTTTATTAAGTGTCAAGTTTTGGTATCAGAAAGTATCAAACACAGCTAAAGGTCAAAGTAAATCATGAATGAAATTACACAAACTGATGTACAGTGAAGGATAAAACAATGTCAGAGACTAGTTTACATAAATGCTATCCCTGGATCAGAGGCCATCCATGCCCACTCAGAGAAGTCCCTGTGCTTGCACGTTGGAGATGCAGGTCTACCAGCCTTATTGACAAGAGGTTTAGAATATGACTGGAATGCCCACTAATTTCACTATTAAAACAGCAAATGATGCCTGAATCATCACAAGGATTTGGGGAACTTGACTGAATGCTTTTATTTTGAGAAAAAAATTCCAACTTTTTCCTCCAAAAACATAGAGATGCCAGTGATACCAGGGATCTGTGGAGGTCACCCTTCAACAGCAGCTTGGCTGACACCAGGGAACAAGCAGTAGAACAAAGATTGCTGCTCCAGGTGTTTTCTTGCTTGCTAGCTTTTGTGATGAGGGAAGACAATCAAGGTCTACTGCCTGTTGTAAGCACAGAAGTACCATCTATGGGACAACTCAGCGGCTGGGAGGATCTGTCAGATCTGCCCTTCTGATTCAGCACCACATGCTAGTACTGGATTCTTGCCTTGGTGCAGTGTGCACCAAGTCTTTCTGCTTTCCAGACAGACAATACAGTTTCAACCAAAGCTTGCCATTTATGGTGTGTTTACAAGCAAGACTTCCAATAGCAACAATTTTAATGGCTGTTAGGCCCTCAAACAATGGTGTCTATCAAACCAATTGAATTCTTCTGCTTAGAAGCAATTAGTTCTATGAGCCACAAAGACAACAGGATTTCCAGTCCCCGTGTCAGGCATTTATCTCTGGATAAACGGAGAGCTCGTTTGTCTAGTTACTGAGGTGCCTATTTCATAACATTTGTAGGAATGTTAATACCTTGACTACACACAGATATATATATTCAGAGAGGCTTTGTGATCATATAAAACTTAAGAAAGCACAAAAGGAATCAGTTTTTCTGGATATTTGCAGTGTTGTCTGTACCAGAAAGGAGTGGCAGAACTGGAGTGAGGGGAAAAATGCATGTCCACAGATCACAAGCAGAAAAGTAGATATTTTGAAATACTTTGATGGTAATAAGAATGTTGTCTCCTCTCCAATGTCGGGGTTTTTGAAAGCTCAGTAGGCAGCAAAATGAAATGTTTTATGGTTTTATCAAGTGCAGCAAAGTCACTGCTATTATACTTGCAATTTCATGACCTGGTAAACAGATACCTTTGTGCTTAAGGGTCCTAGTGTCAGTGGTGTAGAAAACAGATGATTATGCTGCTTTGTGAAATAGAAGCTTCTTCCTAAGAAATGTATCATACCTGAAGCAGCATCACTTGATATTTGCCCTTGTAGAGGATGACCCTGTGGCCAATGTTTTTAGTGAGATCAAGAATGAAGAAAACTGGTGGGACAGTTAATCTGAAGATATACATTTCAGTATGGGCTGTATGGAATATCTATTGCCTCTTCAAGTACGGTGATTCAGCACCACATGCCAGTATTGGATTCTTGCCTTGGTCCGGTGTACAAAGTCTTTCTGGTTTCCTAAAGACAGTCAATACAGTTTCAGCCAGAGCTTGCGGTTTATGGTGCGTTTACAAGCAAGACTACCAAGAACAACACTTTTAGTGCCTGTTAGGCCCTGAAACAATAGTGTCTAACAAACCAGCCGAAAACCTGAGTTTACTTGGTGGGTGCATTAAACCATCTGCAAGTCCTGTAGATCTGGCGTAGCTAATTTTATAAATTAATCAGAGATATGAGAGAATTCTGGTTGTAGGAGGAGGGCCCCCCGGCTCTTTCTGATTTTGCCAGTGAATGGTAGCTTTATGCTGTTCTCGCTGTGTCTTATCTAATGTGTTATTGACGCCATTGCATTTGCTTTCAAACACAGTCATTAGAACATTTAATTTGCAGCAGCTGTAATTTATATTTGTAATTTTGTCTAAGATCAATAAAGGCAACTGAAGAGATTTATAGTCCTAGTTTCAACTAAGATAAATTGAAACAGGCTCTATTTCCCTGAAAAGCTTTATTTAAACAGCATTTTAAAAGAACAAAATGAATTAGATGAGATATTTGCATGCAAGCATGGGTATATAATCCCTTGGGTCATGGTCAGTGTGTTCTTCTTTGAAATACAAATAAACTCCTGGGAAATGTTACCTTATTGTAGGATCTAATGGGAGTCAAGTAACCACTTCAAAATGTTTCTTAACAGCAGCAGTCGATAAATATCCCTGAGATCTGTTGTATTAATACTTCATAATAAGACTGTAGCTGCATATTTTAAATACTGTCAGGATCAGTCTGAGAGTGGAAAGCAAGACCCTGAAAGCAAGGCTCTTTCTTATTTTACAGCAATCCTTGAGCATGGATTGCAGAATGTGTTAATAACTTTTGAAAAGTCTGTGTTCATTTATGAAATATTCATGTTCCAGCGCTGCCTCATGCATGGGGAAAAGGTGCCTCTCCCATGCAGCAATTAGCTGAGGGATTGTGCTGGGCAGAAGAGGCACGAGCACACTAAGGCCAGCTCAGGACTGTAGTACGGTTTGAAGATGAGCCTTATGGAGGGAAGGAAGAAATGCCTAATGAACCTTTCTCCTCTTGCACAGCAGCAGGACAGGATACCGAATCAGTGCCCAAAAGAGCTGAAGACTGGGGATGGGGGGATATCATTGCAGCTGGCCCAGAACACAGCACAGTTTAGCAGCTTGCGGGTGTGCTCAGCCCTTTCACTCTGAAGCCTTTCTAACAGGGTGTCCTTGGGGAAGGGAGTATATTCTTTCTCCACCCTCTGTTAATTTGATTTATGCCTAATCCAGCTGCCTTTTTTCAACAGACTGCTGGTATTGCTGTGCCAGGGCACATGTTACTGTCCTCTCTGATGTAGCCAGGCTTGAGATTTCTGCTGTTTTGGATAAAGCTCCACTTCCTACTGTCGTGTGATCACATGAAAATGCAGATCCAATACTGAAGAAAAAGATGATTTGTACTTCTCCGTGGCATAAGGGAGAAAGTTCCACAATAAGACCTTAACCTCCCCCACTGGGCAGTTGTTTTTTTGGATAAGTTTTTCAGTATTATGGTGCTTTGACTTGGAGTTTTGCCAAACTGCTGCACCCATTCTGGGTTTCGTTCAGCTCAGAGCTTATGTCCTGAGTGCCCGTTTGTCTCAGAGCTCCTGGATTTGCAGTGTTCGTGGACCCACGTGAATGGGGTTGGCATGTGGCATGGTGAAAGAAAAGGAACAGGAAGCCTGTTCCAGCCTGCATATAGCTCATCTTCCTCTGTTGTTCTAGAAAGATGCATGTCCAGCTGACACCTACGTTCTGCAGGCATTTTTCCCTATGGGGAGCAATCCAGGATGGCAATTGCTGTTTCTAATCTGTGCTATCCTTAGATTGCTACAGCAGAGGGAGAGGGAGAGGAGGGGAAAACGCCCCATTTTCTACACTTCCTCTTGTCGCATCCCATGAAGGTTACAGAGAAAGCAAGAGTAGAACCTGACCCATTTCTCTGTGTGTGCCACATTTCATGAGGAGGATTAGTCTTTGAATGCTAACTGTCAAAGGCAGCTAGATACTGTCCTGGAAGAGACATACTTTCTCCTTTTTGTTATTATGGCTGGTTTTTTGAATTCAATTAATTTAATATGTTTTAATAGTGCAGTGCTGCCATCTCTACAGTACCTTGTAAACAACAATTTTTGCTGTAGTCAGTCAACCAGCACTGTGTCTAGTCATCGCAGGGGTTGAATGTTACCATTATGATCTTGGACTTAATGTGATAATGTCTGAACTGCAACAAATTGCTATATGGGCCGCAAGACTGTAAACCCCATAATTATTTCTATTATTATAACTACTATTAATAATAATTGTATACATGTTAAGACAATTACTAGATATGCCAACAAGGGATTATGGTGCTAGGGCCAGAACAGAGACAGATAAATCTATGGAAGAAGACAGGCCTTCTTCTGAGGACCTTCTCTTGCAAATGGATAACACAGACGTGAATGTGTCAAGGGAAAAAAAAAATTGAGAGGCAAGGAGATACGCTCAGCATCACATGGTGAATTTAATAGAAGAACTGAGTAGTAACCTATGATCCTGAACCACTGCTAGGCTCACATCATTATCCTGTTCATCCAAAGCAAGCTATGGCATACTGAAGCCCCAGACACTTTGTTTATTGTGTGTAATCAGTTCAACTTGTCACTTCACCTACACTTTCTGTTACTCAGTGTTTTCCTTAGAAGCTTCTAACAAAAGATTCAGGTGAAAGATTTCTTAAAAATGAATAGCTATTTGTGAGTCAGTGCATGGTACTGGATTTCACTTGCCATAGTTTTTGGAAGAGAGAAATTTAGAAGGCACAATAGATAATGCAGCCAGATTTAAATGACTGGTAGGTTAGTTTGACGGCTTGGCAATACCATGTAATAGCCCTGTATCCTGTTGTCAGCCTGCAGGGCTCTTGAAGACTCCGTCTTCAAGCTTGCAGGGCTACAGCCCACATGGAGACAGGGTGGTCTATACTTTTGTCATCATTAATGAGACCGGAGGAGTCAATTTTCTTCCAGAACTTTATGTTTGTATATCCCCAGTATCTATCCTCTTCTGCTGAATAAATACTGTGTGGGAGTGCAAGGAGGGGTGGCTGACTTTTTAAACTGCAATGAGATCTTCTGCTAAGGAGGGTTTACTTCTACTAAGGAGGTCTTCTACTAAACATCAGCAGAGAAGCTTTTAACCCCCATCCCAGAACAGTCAAAGCATCTGGAGTGTCTTCTTCACTGCATTCCACCTCTGCTTTTGGGAGTAAAGGGATGATGATGACCAAGGAAAACACCCCCAAATTTAATACGCCCCTAAGATGTGCTGGATTTTTCTAACTATTTTCAGGGCTTTCACTGGTGGGTGACTACATGGCTGAACTGAGCTTTGGAGCCCACCACTTCAATTTGCTGAATACCAGTGTTGGGAGTCACAGCTGCAGTCTGGAGATTGGCAGCCCCCCTGCTTTCATGCACCTTGCCAGTGGGGAGGGTGGGAGAGAGAGAGTGGAGATACATCTCCATGGCTTGGGTCCCTGGGGAGAACAAATGAAAGAAAGGGATGTTCAAGAGATGTGTGCCATTAAGCCAGCATTTCAAGTTGCTAAATAATAGGCAGCATTGTGAAGCTTCTCCAGGGAGGAGGCTTCTGGTGGTAGCTCTCTCTGTGCCTCCCTGCTGTGAGCCATTGTGAAGTCAAGTTCAGAGGAATTGGTACCAAGGAAAAAGCATTGAGATAATAACCTTGACAAATCAGAAGAGAGAGGGGGAAAAAAAGGGAAAGATTTATACACTGAAAAGAGCAGAACTGCCTCACCCTAAAAGCATTCTGTAAATGAACTCCTGTGCTTCCCAGCTATATGCCTTTATTAAAGCCACCATCTTCTAAAGTGGAGAGACACGTGCATTGAGATTTAAGGACTTTATATATTGTGCCACACAGCCTAAGCCAGTGGTTGGTATGCTGCCAGTTTGCAACACGACTCATCAAGGCTATGGAAATGTTTTTAAATCTTATGCTTGCAATTATAAGGAACAGTACTTTATACTGCCTCGGGAGAAATAGTGTGCTGTGATTTCCTTTCTCTAAGCGTGCAGGTCTCTAGCGTTAAGAACACCGACATCTATTCAAGCATGGTTTACCTTTCTAAGAGCCATAGACAATGCCATGGTGTGGGAATTTTGTGGTGTTTGCTAGCTGCTGGGCTTTCTTTTCTTGGAGATAAACATACATCATGTTATTAAGAAGGACCCTTCAAGTTGCTGTTCTGATTTATATTCCCTTCTACACCGTTGCATGCATTTATTGTTTGTTGAAGGCTGACAGCCCTGGAGACCTAAGCTCTTTATTTATCCACAGAGTGAAATACCTCTCTCTGTAGAGGGGATGCCAAAGGCACTAATTGTCAATGACACTGTTGCACACAAAACCTTCTTTATCCTTTCTCTATCTTCCAGCCAGAATAATTTTGCCATGTGAAGGAGAACTCCTGAAATGGAAGCTGGTTTGAAGAATTTATCTGACATAGGCAATGGGACTTCAGCTTGAGGACCTAGACCAGCCAAGTGAAGGTGAGGGGAAGAATGGCAGTGTTGTCAGATATGGGATGTTTTTTCTTATGCCTTACCTACGTTCTAAAGCCAAACGCTCTTTATGGAGCAATCTCGAGAACTGGATTGTGCAATCAGAGGTGACCAATAACCTTTATTTTGTCAGTAGGACCCATATGCTAATGACAGTGTCCTTGTGGGGTGAGCTGAGAACAGTTTAAGATGGGAGCTCTGGTCATGCACACACCTCCACATTAGGCATCATCACCATCCCCACCATCAGATTGTAGGACTCAAATGTCAAAGATGTTTGATCATTTTTTATTAATCTCAATCAGTTTAAAAGTATCTAGTATATTCCAGCTGAGCTCTTTTAGCTCTCTGCTCTCCTCAGCTCTGTATGGTTTATTAATAGGCATACCTGACATCCACTGGTCCAGAGATAACTCGTACCTCTTATCCTTAAACAGTCAATAATGCTGGTGATCCTATTGTTACTATTTTAGGAACACAAAGAAAGAGAGGGAGAGAGATCTCGTAACAGAAAAATGCTTTTCTAACCTTGCATGTTGGTTTTAATGTGGTCCTAACATATGACTGTATCATAACTTGCAAAATACCTTCCAAAAGCAGAATTCGTAGAAGCTACCAACTAGTTACCAACAGCCTATAAAGAGTAATATTGAAAGGCATTTTTATTTACTCATTTCCTTCTGTAAAAAGAGATGCTAGGGGGAAAAACTAAATTTAACAAAAAGCTGAGTTTTGATCTTCTCTTTAACAACTGTTTAAGTAAGCAGCATCCTCCAGCCTTACCTCCAAAACCCCAGAGAGCAGGAAGCTCCCATTTAATCTGAGGACAGGCTGTAGCTTTGGTCCAGTGTTTATTCTGCTGTAGTGTTCTATGGGAATGGCTACGGGGCATCTACTCAAGAAACGTGAAAAGCAGATTTATTTTAATTACATCAATTTATGTTCGTTAAAAAGCCTCCTCAATAACTAACCCTGGTATTGAATTGTTTTGTATCTCTTCCTAATGCGCTCAGACAATGTTTATTTAATTTAATTGACAGGGTGAATTTATAGGACTGTAATTCACGCTTTTAGTGGAAGGAAAAAAACAACGTGGAACTATATTATTTGCTGCAAAAATGAAGCAGGGAAATTCATCAGAGCAAACTGTATATTCAATTTTAATAGTTTCCCTCATCAGGGTCTCTTAATGGGGTTTCTTTTGCAATTACTCTAGGGCATTTGAAGCTGCCCATTGTGAGAACTTGCCAAACAACACTGAAATAAATCCAAATGTTAGAGGAGAGTTTTTAACAGTGTAACCTGTTCACTTCCTTCTCTCTTTGATATAACTTTTTCTGGATTAAAAAAACCTGAGTTTGCAAAAGATCTCCATTCTCTCCCCTTTTTTTAATCAGAACCTTTGCTTCACCATTTCAGCACAGGTTATGGTTTTGGAATGAATAATCAGACCACTTGTGGTTCCTGAAGAGCCTGTCTGGATCACAAGAAAGAAAGGTGCTTCCAGCTAAGCTGGTGACAGTTCTTGCTTGGCCTTTGTATGCTTGGGTCTATGGAAAATAAAGTCTTCAAATAACTTGATCTAAAAGCAAAAAAACCCCAACCCCCAAACCAAAACAAAACCCCAAAAGTCCTATCACACCCCATCCTTCTTATTTTAGGAGGCTTTGATGTGTGAAGGTGATATGTCCAAATGATAAGGGAAGACTGGTTTTGTCAGACCCTGGCATCACAGAGTAGCTCTGAGAAGCCCTGTAAAGCTGAAATCAATGCTACCTCCTTCCACTAAAGGGCAGCAGCTGTCTTCTCACGGCTCTCTTGCTGGTGGAATCCCGTGAGCCAGGAGGCAACAGGTTTCTGCCCGCTTCCTTCCTAGAAGCAGCCACCCTCGCCTCTTGGTGAGTTCATCCCAAGGTACGTGTCACACGTGTGGGACTGGCAGTGGGTCGAGTGGGACATCTTCCTCCTGCTCCGTCCTTGTGGGATGCACAGGCCCTGCCACAACTTCCAGTGGTGGAAAATTCCCCCCAAACCATCATCTACAGAAGTTCAGTGAGCAGGAGACAACAGTGTGTAACCTTTGACTTGTTTCTGTTAAATACTCCCAAATTATGAGATACCTTTTGAAGTCTGTGCTTTCACGGAGCGTGTAGCAAATAGTTAAACCTGGAAGTAAGAGTTTCAAAGTGCGTCTGATCTTTACAAGGAGTGAGCAACCAACTGCAACAAAGTCGTAGCAGTTTGTGGACTTTGGGGAGGGAGGGGGGGCAGAAGGTGTTTCTATGGGGCAGTGAATTATGGAGGAGTAAAGTGGGATCTGACTACACGACCTACCTGCTCATGGGGAAACAGTCTGTATTTAGGCTCCGGGTTTTTAAGAAATTGCTCTGTTGCAAGCTGAGTATCATACCTTTGAGATGACAAGATTTATTCCTGTGCTATAATAAATAAAGGTAAGTATGATGCTAAGAATTAATAAATGGAGTTTATTTGTCCAGACAATCACCCTTCAGTACAGAAATCAAAGGCACTGATGAACTTTGGCCTCACTGTTGAACCTTTTACAATGCAGTGATTATTATCAGATCTCAATAACTTCCAGTAATGTGTAAGTAGCATCAGCAACAGCTATCACACAATTTCATTGGGCTTTCGGATAAGTATATAGAAGTAGAACTTGGTTTTAGAGGTATAAAGAATGCAATTACCATTTTAATATCTCTGCACAGGGAACAGGAAGATTAATTTTTGTAGGTCTATTTTTGTGATTTTTCACAAGTTGGGAGAGATATGCAAAAAGTCGGCAACAACACACTAGAAATAAAATAAGTGCTGCTGATAACTAATTAAAGGAGCACAACTAGATAGCAGAATTATTGGAAAAATCAAAATCTCTTGTACTTTAAAATTATGCTGTACTTTTGATTGGGTTTCCAAAAAGAAAGAGAAGAAATTTTTATATTGTTGCTCTTGTTTCTTAATGAAGTCTAAACCAGCATTTTCAAAGCAAACCTATGTCTCAGAAGTCCAGAGAATAGAAAAAAATATATTTTTCTTCCCCTTTAGGTTATATTTATTGTTATAACACTCGTGAGTGTATTTATTGTTACCTGTCAATTCCTGTATTCTAATACATGGATATAGTGTGTTATATAGCTTAATTTCCAGCTCATTCACTGCTTCCTGATGAGGCTTTTAGGGTTGGTCCAATAGAAAATGAACTCAGTTTCTAAATGGTCTGGATACGTGACTACTTTATTGAGATCCAGTTTAAGAAAAGAGGTATAAGCTGGCAAATCTACCAGAGAGCTGGGCTGATTCTGGGGAAAAGCAGTAGTGTTTTGGCACAGAATCAGCAGGAGATTTGCTGCAAGTGGCTGGTGACCTTCTCTTTTCCTTTAAAACTTGATCTGAGCCGAGCATTTGTAGCTGTGCTACATCTGGGGGGCGGAGGGAGGGATGATGTATCGTCTGCAGCCTGCACAGCAGTGTGCAGCATCATGTCAAAATCAAGATGGACTTGATAACTCTAATTAGTATTATCTCCCTATAGCATGCTGCCAGGGATGTTGCTAAGATGCTGTGTGGGTCGGCAAGGTGGCAAAACAACAAACGGCAATCGGCAAGAAGAATAGAAACAAACACTTTAAAGGGCACGTTCCACATTTTTCCTGTGTCTCAAGCATTGGAGATATTGAGCTTATATTTTAGACTGGAGATAAAGTATGGAAAATCCATGACTTTTAGATCTTGCTACAAATTAATCTATTCACCAGACAGAAAGTTTTAAAGTGGGTTCAGGCTTGAGGCATCATACTGATCTCTGCAAGCAAGAACAAAGTCACAGCGGCTGTACTGTCACATACAGCCCATCACGCCTCTGACAGCTCACTGCAACAGGAACAGATAGGTGGCAAATTTTAATGACCTGTTAATATAACTGGCCACACTTATATAAATGCTAGGAACATTGATGTCTCCTGCAGCATATTCCTGATGCTGGGGTTTTGTGCCAAAGGCGTTGAGGTTGTTACAGGTGTTGCATGGTATTTTCTGGTTTGGGGGATGGGGGGTGGGAGGGAAGAGGAAGGATGCAAAATAAATATACTTGGGGAACTCTAGAATATTTAGCTGTGTTTGCCTAAACTGGACTTGTCTAGGGGTAATATGAAGGCCATAAACTTCTTGCCACAATAAGCTTAAAACTATAAAGTCACACAGCTGAATGAAGTCTAATATATCCGTATGCAAAAAAACTCTGTGATTTTAAACCAACCTTACTCCACTGTCTCTCTTTGAGGAGTTAGATTTATGGCCACTCCATTGGCATCTGTTTTAATGACAAAAGTATAATTTAATGACATAAAATTAATTTTAGCTAGTAGGAGAAAGTAAGTAATTTTTTTCCTCTATTTTCCTTTTAGAGAAGAGGATAGCACCAGGTTCCCTTTTACTAGTAATCATCACCTGTGATTTGAAAGATGGAATTTCTTGGCACCTTTTTCCTGCTGTTGCTTTTTCCCTAAGCATCAATATTAAATGCTCAAGAAGAAAACTATTTGAACAACCTGTTTTCCAAAATAAAGTGGGAAAAGAAGGGTTTTTTTTTTCCCCCAAGTATTGCCAAATATATTACAAAAGCATGTATCTGAGCTTTCCAGAAGTTTATTCCCCAGCAGTTGCACCCAGGGGTTAAGAGCCCTCCTGTGCGAGCCACAGAGAGTCTGTAATTACAAAACACAACGTTTCTGAGAAGGGTTAAGGCCCCGGTTACTCACCCGCCCGTGCCTGCATCACCACGCAGATCACCCCGGAGTCCTCTGGCATGAAATCAGTCGGGAGCCCACTGCCGTGCCTTGGCTGTGTCAGCGAGGAGCTTGTTTACAGTCTAACCACCAAGATGACTTGTGTGGGATGCTTTCTCCATGAAACGTCCTAACTCTGTGGAGATAACTCTGCCTGTGGGTTGTCATCCTGCCTTGACATTTTAAAGTGTTTTAGCTCTGCTGTCTCACAGTGAATTCCTCTTTCTGATGGTGCTGTTGACGAGCTGCCTTCTGCACAACTCTGCATCTCCATAAATCTTTTTAGGAGTCAGGTCTAGTGACTATTAACAGCTCCCTAGCAGGGCTGACTGCCACTGGCTCCTTGTGGAGTCCACATTTACCTTGTGCACTGGGGGTAGGAGCTGCCACAACACTGCAAGGCAGGGAGGGTCTAGCGAGAACCACAGACTTTGGTGTGACTTTGGGTAAATCCCTTGCCAGCCCTCCCTGTCAGCTGGAAAATAGAAGTAATACCATCCTCCTGCCCTACAGAGGTTTTCTGATAAACGACTCTTTCAGAAAGTATTTGAATTTTACTTAGTCTTCTTAATGCAATTAGCTAAAGTGGATAGACAAAAGCTGATGGGTATCCCTTGCATGAATATAATTATGTGTTTTGGTGGTGCTGAGCACTCAGCAGCTCAGCCCAGCCACTGGCACAGAATAAAAAGAGCTGGTCTTAACTGCCTACATCACAGCTAGAAACCCAGGTACTGGATATGCTCAGGAATTCTTTATTTAAAAAAAAAAAATTAGGAAAGCTATAGATAGAAGTATGTCTGTAACTTCTGTTTAATTTAAACAGACCTTTGAAATCTTTCCCATCACTGGTATTGGGGGTTTCAATCATGACACGGATCAGCATTGTAGTCACTGGGGATTTCCAATTGGCAGCTGCCCTGTGGGGATCTCAGTGTCCTCTCCCTCTTCCTAACCTGTGGTACATGACTGTGGTACTGATACAGCTGGTGGGAGCTGCAGTTGAAGTGCCAGAATTGCTCTGCTATAGAAGTATGCATGGTGGGATGGTGGCTGTATAGCCCTCCATCTACTCTGCCCCTATGCTTTTAAGATGCATTTGCTCCCATTGTATTTGTGAATCAAGTTGATGGTATTTACAGGGCTGTAGCTAACCAGCTACTCTCCGAAGCAGGAGCTGAAGGTAAGCATATGGTAGCCTGTAAGTATAAATTTATTACCTATTTGGAAAGGGGCAATAGTCTTACTAGACTGATAGAGGGAGGAAGGGTTTTCTCCCAGAGAAAAAGGCCTTGGTTTTTTTTGAAGGATGAGGACCAGAAGGAAAGGAATAGATCCTTCTGTTTCATGTGTGTTTCCTTATGGAAGGGGGAAGTGTTGGCATTCAACAGAAAAGTCAGAATTTTATGCCAAAACCCAGTACTTTCTTCCGTTGATTTATTTACTCAAAACAATAGCTATACATCAGAAATACTTTTGGTAGAAATGTGTCTTCGGATATCATCTCACAGGAGACATAGGAGATACAAATGAAAAATTCTCTTACCAACTGTTTTATTTTTTAACTTCATAGGAGGTTGTGCTTTAAAGAGAGCTTTGACTATTACTAAAACAGAAAAGGTTTTCATTATAAACAAAGTGGGGGACTGAAAAAAACACTTAGAAACCTCTTTTAAAATCAAGAATTACTTTCTTTGTGGCTGTTTCTGTGGGCCCCTTTCATGTCCATGTCCTCTGGACATTTCAGCAGAGGGCAAGGCTGGCATGGAGGCTGGGGAAGAGCAGTTTATGCTTGTGTCTCACATCGCACAGTGCTGTACTGGAAATCACGTGTGAGTGAGGCTGGCCAGGTTCATCGCTGGCCTAATCAGAAGAGAAAAGTGCCACGCGGCTGAGATAAATAAGCATGGCAGAGCAAATTTTGACAGTTATGCCAAAGTAATTTGAATTAGACAAACCTTTGATGTCTACAAAGCTGGACTTGATATCCTGGTGGGAGCAGGTTTTCCCATTATATGTTCATTTAATGATTTTTTTTACTCTAAGTTGGGCAGAAATAACACAAAAATGGCTTTTTGACAGACTCATATGCTTGCTTCTGAACTCCCAGGGAATGCAGAGATCTAGCCAGACAAAAACCTGAAGAAGTAATACCAAACTGTGACTCTTATTCCTCACTTACTTCTTTATTACTTAGGTGTGGGTTTGTGTGGAAAAGGTTCATTTTTGAAAAGTTATTCCAAATCCTTACTCAAATTGCTCAATCCCTAATAATAATCCCTACTCCTTACTCAAGTTGCTCAATCCCTAATAAACACAATTTATAAAATGGGGGGCAAATCTTCACATGATGCAAGGGATTTGCTGCGTTGAACATGTGGAGGTTCTGTCTCAGGTAGATGTAAGTGCAACTAATAATCTGTGAGGAAGGTCAACACAGAGGAGGCAAAGTACATTTTTAATTTACACGCTTATGTAGCTTGTGGCAGGTGTTGAAACTGGCATCAGTGATGAAGGGAAAACACAAAAGATATGGGAAGATATCTGGCATTATCAGTTTTATGTCATGCACTTGAAAATGATACAATGTGAAATACAGAGACTTAATGTAGAGAATTTTATACTTCACCAAGAATGCTCCTACCCCTGCTGATTAGCTGACATTTGTGGTCAATTATTTCCCAAAGGTAATGGCAGTTTTATAATTAGGCCCTCAGTTAGCGATGCCTTTCTGTTCATGCCTCACCCCATCCAGATTTGCAGTTTGGAGGTTTTCAGTTGTGGGTGTGATGTTTGACATGCATTGACCAGAAGTAACCGGAGTAAAGGAAGAACTAGTCCAAGTGTGTTTGTTTAGCACTGAGGATTTTTGAATCAAGCTTCCACTTCAGTGAATTCTTCCAGGTCATGAAGTGTTCATTAGATGAATGGGAATATGTATATTTGCAAGACGACCTTTGTCACCCTGGGATAAAGCATGACTGTGTTGCCTGGGGGCACAACAGGAATGGCCTCGTGCCTCCCACCTCTCCCACTGTGCTGAGAGCGCTCACAGGGAGCGGCGAAAAGTGCTGGCCAAGAAATCCTTTTCTCATCATTCAACATTTTCATAATTTCAGATTTTTTCCTGATGGCAAATGACTTGTATGGAGTGAAACCTTGCTTTCCAGTGCCACAAAAAAGAAATGTGTTGGGAGGTCTTAAGTGCAGGGTGCCTGGCACTGCGGGTGCTCCTCTCTGACATGGAGTGGCTATGTAACATGGAGTTCATCAAGATGACTTTTCCCTCTGGTTGCCCTTACAAATGCTGTTTCCTGCCAGAGTCCCATTCGTCAATGAAAATATGAATAGCTTAGTGAAGTTTTCTCCAGGATATTTTTTATTCTGCCCTAATAAGACACTAGCTTGGGCATGCCATTCACGCACAGTGGGAGACCTGTGCTTCATAATCCGCAGTTGCAGAGAAGCTGCTTGGACTTTACTGACCAACATCAGAGATAGGGTCTTAAATGCAGTATCAGACAGTGCCACCTTGGTGAAGCTCATGATAAGCAGAAAAAAAAAGGGAAATAATGAATGGTTTCCATTGTTTTCGTACCATAGTAGATTTTTAGAAAGACTCAAACAAAATATGCTTTTTTTTTCCCTCAAATGGTTTGTCAAGTTATGGTAAAAATATGAGCATGCAGAGATAAATTATTGGAATATTTTCTCTACATTTGCATGCATAGATATACATATAGATATACGTATAAATGTGTATAAATGTATTTGTGCACATGCATGCAAATATATAGATGTATATGCATGTGCTTGTGTGGATATCTATACACATATGTATGTTCATGCATACACCCAAGAAAATAATTTTCCATAGCCTTTCTCTTGTTTAACAATAATACTGAAATACTGGCATTCAACAATCTAAATCCTCAAACGTGTTGAAGAAAGGTAGATTTTAATGGTGTTAAATGAACCATTTAGCACAGGGGGTCTCTCACCTTCAGTGGCACACTCTCAAAATGAAATCCAGTGTTCAGATACAATAATAAAAAGAAGAACAACAATATTACCTGTTTAAAGAGAATACAAAAATCCAATTAAGTTCTGAATTTTAATTTGCTTGCAAGCATGGGTTTGTTGCTCTGTGAAAAGAATGAAAATGTAAATGACATTTCTGTGTGTTATCTACATAATCCAGAGGCTAGAATATCCTGTCATGCTTATTTTGTCTAGTGATGATAAAACTAAACAGTTTTAACTGAATTTCCTGTAAATGGGCAAATAATAAAAAATGAACATCTTTATATTCTGATCTTTCATTAATTTATGTATAAATGCTGTTACAAAGAGATTAGCTTTTACGAAAGAGAATGAATTTTGCCTGGCATCTGACAGCAGTGACGGGCTGTAGCACGTGAAGTGCTGTGGGTGGAAGAAGGCTGTAGGGGTCACTCACTTCTGAACTGTGAATTCAACAAAAGACAAGAAGGGAAGCTCTGCAATCAAGAGGCCCTTATGGCACCCGCTGCTGATATGCAGACACAGACCATTGTGCCCAAGTGTCACTACCATCTCCTAACCCCTCTTATGCCTAAATGCAGTGGATCAGTCACGGCCATTGGCCAAGTTGTGTGTCTTGCATGAATTGGTAGCACATATTGAAGGGTGGCAGAATGAAAAGGTGGTGACCTGGGGGTGCAGGAGACAATCAGTGTGGTAGGAGGCTGCACAAGTGAATTTGCTTCTGTTCCAGCCATGGCTGGGACAATAATCTCAGTGCAGTAAACTCTGCTTCCCATTGCCACTGATTATTCATGCCTTTCCTTCTTTCCTTAGATTTGCTTTATTTGGACTAAACAATGTAGAAAAACATTTGTACCTGGACTGTAAGTATCCAAATCAGCAATTAAATTTGTATCTGCATAAGGCTGTCATCCACCAGCCTTGCCTAGCAAAGAGAATGTCCTAGGGATGAAGCAATAGCAAAATATACCTCAATCCCACCGTGTGTCTGCAGCCTGGTGTTGTCCAGCCATGCCACGCCCTGTATCCATGCTCTTGCCCCCCAAGGAACATTGACTCTTCCAAAATAAGTTAGCACAGCTTCAGATACTGAGAGCTCAGAAGAGCAAGGCAGGCTTGGTTCTTTATTGGGGTATTAAATACATTTTTAGGGAAAG
>NW_008824369.1:1263306-1270989 GCF_000699105.1 Pygoscelis adeliae
ACCAAATTGGTAATTAGGTAGTACAGAATATACCTATGTAAGTGGCACCTGCAGAGGAGTAGACAGTATATCCAAGCTGGTGTAAGTCAGGTTACTCTCAGACGGTAACTTTTTGTATGGTTTATAAAGGTAATTTAAAACAGACAAAAGGCAGAATGTCCAAAGCCACATTGTTTTAACAGACCTTTGTGCCTAATGGTGGGATTAAGGATTCAAACAAAGGAGTCTGTTGGGCATTAAGCAAGACTAGAAATTCTTGGTGTCTGATTTTTTAAATACCAGTCTCTGTAATGGTGAGTGCCCAGTCTGAAGAGTATCCAGCCCTCCAGCGTCTCGGAAATCTGCTCCTTCTGAAACAGTCAGAGAGGCTGTTTACACAATCTCCAGGTTTTGATATTAGATCCAGAAGAAATTATTAAATTGTTCATGTGACCTAAAATTGTACAGAAAACAGGGCTGTAAAACTACCAGATCCGCCTGTTGATAGGAAGCAGCTTTATCTGGTTTTCCACTTTTTTACAAGCTATATGTACTGCTCTTGGCCTTTAATCTCACTACAGAGTTTGACACCTTTGAACTGTTCGTTACATTGCAGCACTACAGCAGGGATGGGAACAGCATTACCTGAACGCAGATTCTTCTGCACTTTACGAAGTTATGCACCCTGTTCTGTATTTCTCCAAGTTCAGAAAGGTAGCAACTTTTATGCCTCTTCATGTCCTTTAAAGTAAATGAAGGACAGCCAGGTAAGTTTTAGGCGGAAGTAAAAACTAATCTTGCCTGTATTTTTCTGTATCCGGGATTGTTTTTATATTATTTATATTGTCACTACTGTGGTCCTACAGCGTGTCTCTTGTTCTAGGTCATGTTGCCTGTGAAAATGAAAGGAATGGATTATAAGCGTATGCAGAGATATATAACGTTAACACGTTTAACATGTCAAAGCTAACACTGTATGATTTTAACCTTGTTTCATTTAAAGCCTCAAAAACAATCTGAAGGCCTCATCTCAGTTTCTCACAGGCAATTTGTTGTGCAAGAAACATCACCTTCAGTGTCTTATATGAAACCACTAGGTGTTGTTCAGCCCTTTCATATTAACTTCCTTCATGCCTCTTCAAAGGTGGCCCAGTGTCTGTCTCAAGGCAGCATATGAAAATTAGCCATATATGTTTATAAACATACTATAAATCTGTTTTCATATTCATAAAAATAAAGGTATGAAAAGTCTGAAAAGCTGTGATGGTGCAGATACAATTTACCCCAATATTTCAGTGCTTTTGTTTCCTGCACACGCTCTTACCCTAAGAGCAATGCATCGCAGCAAACCCTAACTGGTGCAGTCAGTAAGCAAAGCCGCATTGCGAGCACTTCCCCGCTGTTTGTGCTGCTGGAATTTAAGGACTTGATCGTGCCCTCATTTTAAAAGCCAAACACTAAATTCAATCAGCAAAAGATTAAGCAGTGCCAGTGCTTTCTGATAACGCTAAAAAAAAGTTCATCGCATATGACTTATTTGTGTTTGAATATTGAATCCCAAAGGGGTGGTAGCTATTTTTTGTAATTCTGTGGAGATGGAGTAAATGGTTATGAATAGCACAGTGGTAGAACAGGATTGATTACTAAGCTCCATTCTATTAAAACCACCTCAGTTTGCCAAAAAGTCTTGCAGCAGGACTCGTCCATGTACCCTGTTACTTTTAAGCCCTAACTCAAATACTGCACAGAAACAGCAAGTTCTGGAAGGATTTCGGAAGATCACATACTGTTTTTGCTACAGAGACTGCAAGTCCCTCTCCACTGTTTGTGACACAGTTTGTACAAATGGCATCTCATCCTGAGCACTTGCTCTGCAATCTTAATGGTCCTTTCCAAGAAAGAGCTCTAATAGTTCATTGAAATTGCGTTTAGTCTGCAGGCCCCCTGGAGCTATTTTGAATGCAATTAATGTCTGCAGATCAGGACAAAAATGCGAAGGACTCTATGCTGTATTGACTTAATATATCATAATGGCTCTGTCTGGGCCTGGACGGGCTATTATTCATCCAAGAGGTTTGGTGCACGCCACAGTTGCACAGTGCAGCTTTTGGCATGACTTGAGGTCCTGCAGGAAGGACAGGCTTGCAATGTGCCTGCTAGAACAAAAACCAGAAGATTGACCCCAGCTAACAGTACTGGAAACTGTGGCTCCATTTCCCCGTAAGCCTTTGTGGGTGAGTGGTTTTAAAAGCCATACGGGAGGTCTGTGGGCAAAACCAGCTCGTGGTGCGTTGCTGGCTCTGTTCATTTGCTGGTCCTGGCCTGCCCATTCCTTACTGGCTCCTGGATCCCCATCACTGCCCACAGGGACAGAGATTTCTGTTGCTTGTACATACACTTACAGATGCCACGCAGAAGGCAAAGACCCCAGGGTGAGGCAGACCTACTGGCATCTCAGCCCTCCTGCTGGTATGGGCCCAAGCTAGTTGTCCGGGATCTCTCTATAATAATAGGGCACCTCCGGAGTGCTTTATCCTGACCTCAGACCCCCGAGACCTGCAGCCGAGATGTACGTTTCACTGCTCATGGAGGAGCCATTTCACTGTCATGCGTTTTGATTTCATGCTGGGCAGTGAATGCAGGGCACTTCGCGAATTGGGATTATTTTCAACCAGTGAAGCCTGATTTCAATCACGTATTTTCCTGATTTTACACAATGAACACCAAAGCAAACAGATAAACAAATCTATGTTTTATCTTACAGAATCTCCCAAGTGCCTGAGGCAGTTTCAGGTCCACTGGCTGAAGTTAAGCTAAGCACTGTTGAAATGCAGAGTAGGCAGGGAACAGCTTCCCTTCTGAAGTCCTGGCAGTGCAACTGGCTGTGCAAGGGGGAAGCCTTTTAAATGTCAGAGGAATCGTTTGCTTTGAAATCTCCATCATCTGTGTTATTTGTTCTTTTAACCTATCTATCCATTCATTCAACACTGGAGTTTCAGTGTCACAGTGCATCCTCTCAGTCCAGTTCAGGTGTCAGATGTTAAATAATAGCTTCCCAGTTCTGCTATTTTATAATGGAACTGGGGTTAGATTCATGTAAACTGCAATGTGTTCATATATAGTACAAGAACAAGAAAAATAAGAGAGGTTCATTCAATGAATTGTCTTTTACAAATGATCTGTCTCTAATCACAGTGCTGCTTTTGATATAAAAATACAGAGGTAACTGAAATATTGATATAGCTGCACTTCAAAGACAAAAGAGATGATCTGAGGTCTTCGGTGCTCTTCAGATTTGCACCAGGACAGAGTGCTATAAACTTCTCTTTATATGGAGATAAAGTGTGATTACAGAAGAAATCTTTTCCATGTGAGTATATGCTTTTTCCATGCCACTTCAACGTATTTTCACTTTAATTATATCATTCTACTATTTAGGCAGAACTTCTGGAATTTATTTCAAGAGAGTCATGTAACTTCCTGATCCTGACATACCTAAAAATATATTTGTAACATTCAGCTTAACAATACACAAGTTCAATCCTAGCATTAAGCTCACCTGTCTCAGAGCTCAGCACATCCCTAGGTAAGTGCAAGCTGACACAGTTTTATCTTCTGTGAAGAACCCTTATTTTTCCTTAAGAAATACAGACTAAGAGAGGCAGGCTTCCCACAGAAGTTGTGATCAGAAATGGATGCGTCAGCTGTTATCTCCAAACTTGCACAGTTGTAATCACAACTGCTTGTGTGTGCCAGAAGAAATTGGAATATTTACAGCTTTTCAGTGCAGCCGGAAGGAAACAATTACAAGTGAAATATAAACATACAGTCACATATACAAATATATGGAAAAAGCACAAATACGTGCACGGACATGCACGTTCACACTCACAGATAAACAGGATGCCAACAGGAACAAGCACAAAATGTGTTTGCAAATAGAAAACATTAGCAAAGAGGCAGAATATAAAACTGTATAGAAGCAGAGGACAAGGCAAGTGTCTCAAGAGCAGAAGTCATGGTAGCAGCTTTTCCGTTCCAGGACTGAGGGCAGGTATGTGGAGGTGAGCCCACTCGAACAGTTCTGGTTCAGGGCTGGGAGGAAGCTGTATTTACCCTGCGTGCATTGCACTCTTTTTCACTGAGACACATAAAGCCAGGAGGAAGGTTTTGTGTTGATGGAGAAACACTCCACAGCATTTGCGAAGTCTTAATAGGAACAAGCTACTCAGACACACTACTATGTTCAATTAAATTGATGCTGCAAGCAGGATGAATGGGTCTAAATTGAGACAAAATTTTGCCTTCTGAGGGTATGATATCAGGTGTGGGGGTGATCTCTAGGTTTTGGGACTCCCTGCCACCATTCTTTCTGCAAGTTCACATATCCCCTTCTCTCTTCTTATTCCTGAAGTTGCACTACCGTGTGCATCATCACATGGTCTGATCAAGTCATATTCCTTCATGAGCACAGTAAATATCTGCATTTCTTCTGACAATGCAGACAGTCTGAATTGTTTAGTTTTATTCCTGCTAGGTTTTCTTTGTCTATATGCTTCTTGGGAAATTAATGCTCAAAGGAGCAACCTGTGTATCTCTGACTTAAATGCAGTTCCAGCTGAACAGCACTAGGCTTCTAGCAGAAGGACTGAAAGAACAAAGAAAAAGGTTCATTTAATTTACCTTGAGGGATAGTTCATTTTTCAAATAGAGACAATTTGAAAAGCACAAAGCACTATGCCAATATCTTAGTCACTCTCAAAAATAAAATTAAGTCTTTCTCGGTAGGAAAATAAATGTCAATGCTATGTACATTTGCATCCAGCAGCAATTCTGCAGCTAATTTTGTAGTAATTGATATGCTGCTATATTGCTTTATTATGAGTGTTGAAGCATTAAACATTCAGGTCCAGGCCAGACTTGGTCTAACACCAAAATGGTCATTTGCCATGTACCTAGCAGGCTGACCAGTACACAACAATAATCAGAGCTGGCACAGAGCTTAAACATTGATGTCCACTGGTGGTTGGAATACAGTTCAGAATATTATGGGCCAGAAATACTAACTTACACAGGGCTGCTTAATGAAACCAAGAACTGACCTGGACAATATGAAACCATACATCAGATTAGAAAAGAAGCTGCCCTCCAACCGAGAGGCCATTAAGTAGCTGATAAATGGATGTTTCTATGAGTAGGATTTCAGGATACTCAATAGAAACCAATGTCTTTTTTTGAGTGATGCTGATAAGTATCTTTATTATGTATGAAAGTGACTGTGAGAGTAACTTTGTGAGAAAGGTGCATAATGGGTTATCTATCTATTAGAAGGACATGTCTAGGTAGGCTTCATTCAGACACATGTGATAACTTCTTTTTAAATGCAGAACCACACCATCAGCTGGGGTATAGCAGATTATTTTCATTGTCTGTCCTAATACACGCCCACTGAACATTGCTGTTGCTGTGCTGCAAGGCAGTACAGTTGTGGCCACAGCTCCAGGAATCATTCTCTCTAAAATGATCGAACAACAGTACTACTGGCATGACTCAAAAGAAATTACAGATACCAAAAATGCAACAGGAAAAGAGAAGAGATGAGTGTTTACTGTTCTGGATAACCCCTATTCAGACATATTTACATTTAAGCCAACAGCTAGTTATTATAATGACTCTTTCATGTATAGAAACTACCTGCCCTGCATAGACTTTCCCGAACTGGTGCTCTGGGTCCTGCTGCTGTAGCAACTGGTCAGAACATACCTTGTACACGTGCTGCTCCCTTAGTGGTCCTTTACTGGTGTGCTCTGTACCTGTTACCTGGTTGTGCAATGCAATCTATGTCTGTAGTATTTGCTCTGTCCGCTTATGGCTCCTACAAGGCAATTCACTTGTTTATTCCTGCTTGTCCTGCTGGGAATGAGGACTAATTGCTATCAGAGGATCTCGTTACTCTTTCTATAGCACATCAGCTGGACATCCCAGACTCCATTACCTAGCGAAACCGCCTGCTGATGAACTAATCCTTTTATGTTAACAATATGGCTTCATAGCAACACTCCTACTGCAATTACAGTGACAGGCTTGGCATGTTTAATGTTGGGATCGAAACAGCACTGGGCCACTTGCTGAAGTCTTTGCTCAAGTAAGCACAAAGTGAGGTATTTTCCTTGCAGGACAGAGAAAGACATGGGAAAGCAGAGGTGTGCTTTGGGCACAGGAGGCTGCTTGGCTCCAGCTAGGCTCGGTGGAGGGTGTTTGCCACATGCCACTCAAAGCACTTCTACTTGGCTCCTATTCTGAACTGACCCTGGGAGGAGGCTGTTTTTCCCTCCGGACTCCAGGTGAGGCTTCCATGCCCCAGAGCCTTTGGGAACCTTCCTTGTGATCTCTGGCTTCAGCAACAGGGACTTTGTAGCTAAAAAATTACATCCATGGAGACCTCCCTGAAACCTGGACCAGCTTAAGGGTGGCCCATGGGGTTTTGTTTCACTTGAAACGTGCTCTTCACCGATTCATGTAGTTTCCCTTTGACCTAGCAGATTCTCTTCAGCTTTCTGCAGCAAGCAGGTATTTCTCCATATTTCCAGCCTGTGAACTTAAAGAAATTCTAAAATAATTTGTCATTTTATAAATAAGTTATACAAGCTGTCACCACAAATCTGTCACCATGCAGACAGGTGCAAACATGCGCGGTATGCAGAGAAAGACACTGACACTGAGATCAGAATAAAGGCCATCTAAAAGCAATTACATTTCCAGGTATTAAGCAAACACAATTATTTAAATTGCTAGTCAAAAACAGTTGATAAAATAGATAATTAAAAAAGATTGACCTGAAAGCTGGTTTTAAATTATTCTGTAACATGCACATAACTCATATAATTGCTCTCTCACGACCCAGCCTCCATTAACAGGAAATTTCACCTAGGAAAAAAATTATATATGCGGCACACAGTGATTAAAATAAATACATATTCTCTCGAACACTGGAAATGATGTGAGGAGCTGTATTAAAAAGTGGGAATGAATTAGGCCTGCATTGCAAACTGTAGTGTGGTCTGTCATTTTAATAAATCACACTCAAGAGGCATTGAGATAGAAAGTATGACAAGTATGACATTAGACCACAGAAATAGTAGATGACCTATCATATGTAGATATTTAAGCTGGAAAAAGACTGAAAAAGATCATAGAATTATAGAATCATTTAGGTTGGAAAAGACCCTTAAGATTGTCAAGTCCAACCGTTAACCTAGCACTGCCAAGTCCACCACTAAACCATGTCCCCAAGCACCACATCTACACGTCTTGTAAATACCTCCAGGGATGGTGACTCCACTGCTTCCCTGGGCAGCCTTTTCCAGTGCTTGACGACTCTTTCAGTGAAGAAAGTTTTCCTAATATCCAAACTAAACCTCCCCTGGCGCAACTTGAGGCTGTTTCCTCTTGTCCTATCGTTTGTTACTTCGGAGAAGAGACCGACCCCCACCTCGCTACAACCTCCTTTCAGGTAGTTGTAGAGAGCGATGAGGTCTCCCCTCAGCCTCCTTTTCTCCAGGCTAAACAACCCCAGTTCTCTCAGCCCCTCCTCATAAGACTTGTTCTCCAGACCCCTCACCAGCTTCGTTGCCCTTCTCTGGACACGCTCCAGCACCTCAACGTCCTTCTTGTAGTGAGGGGCCCAAAACTGAACACAGTATT